>NC_134269.1:214024129-214386629 GCF_031893055.1 Leptodactylus fuscus | reverse complement strand
GAGATAGATAGATAGATAAATAGATAGGAGATAGATGATAGATAGATAGATAGATAGATAGATAGATAGATAGATAGATAGATAGGAGATGGATAGATAGATGGATAGATAGATGGATAGATAGATGGATAGATAGATGGATAGATAGATAGATAGATAGATAGATAGATAGATAGATAGGAGATGGATGGATAGATAGATAGATAGATAGATAGATAGGAGATGGATGGATAGATAGATAGATAGATAGATAGATAGATAGATAGATAGATAGGAGATGGATAGATAAATAGGAGATAGATGATAGATAGATAGATAGATAGATAGATAGATAGATAGGAGATAGATAGATAAATAGATAGGAGATAGATAGATAGATAGATAGATAGATAGGAGATAGATAGATAGGAGATAGATAGATAGATAGATAGATAGATAGATAGATAGATAGATAGATAGATAGATAGGAGATAGATGATAGATAGATAGTGATGTGACTTGAATCCATCTCTTTATCATCCTGATATTGTGTCACTGATCTCCAGCACACTATTCTAATAATCCATCCCATAATCCATTCCTGATAATCCTATAGAAGATTTCTCCGTGGCCCGGCCGGAGCTCGGATATTTCTTACAATACTCTTGACTTCTCCAAGATTACAAAAACATGGCTACTTTCTTCCAAAGAGCAGCGTCTCCACAGGCCGTATACGGTACTGCAGCTCGGCGTCATTCACCTCTGCTGCTCTTTGTCTGGCAGTATACAGCTATGTTTTTGTAACCCTGGACGTCTCCTTTAAAGGGCCACACACTGCAAAAACTTCCAAAAAGTTCTAGAATCAGAAACGTTGGGTCGGCTCATTGGACATAATGCGTGTGCGCGGGTTCCGTAGACCCCGGCGCTCCCCTCGTGTCCTGATCGCCGCTCTGCCCCGCATGGACTCTGCCTACAGCACCCGGTAGTATCTGACGTTCCCGAGGATAACCCCTGGATTTTTCGGCATTGTTATAGCGCGGTGTAGGCAGGTGTCCTGTTCAGCAGCGGGAGAGCTAGTTATGTGAGCGGGGGTCTAGCAGCCGGAGACGTGACGCTGCCGCCCCGCTCCCCGCCCGCCTCGCCGCTCCCTCCTAAATTAGACGTTTACATTTAAATGGGACTTTGTGTTTGCACACCAACCGCTTATTACCCGGAGATCGGCGGCAGATTTGTCATTAAGCCGGTCCCTGACAAGCCTGCGGATGAATGAATTAGTGAGTGCAGGTGCTCGGCCGCCGCAGAACATTCTACGTGTCTACAGCAAAAAGAAACAAAAAACAAAAGCAGCGGCGGCGGTGATCCCTCCGATCTGCCATAACAATAAAACGAATATTGTGCAGGTTGCCTTCTACACGTTGCATCCTGTAGGTGGCCCCGATGAGGCCTCCGTGCATCGGACTTGTCTTCTAGAACATTCTGCAGAAGATCGATTGGATCTAGAAAACTTAGAGGCCAAGTCTTCACCTTGAGCTAGATAGCACGTTCCTCAGACCGGTCTTGCCATTAGGGGGCAGCACTGCCCTGAAGCGGGGGTACTTGGTCTGTGCCTCCGCATGATGCCAGGGTTTCCACCAGAACATTGCCCGTTCTTGGCACCGCGCAGAAGGTGGCCACCAGAAGACCAGGCCCGTGAAGAGCACGATGAAAATTTCCGTATGGCCACGCCTTTACTCTAAAAAAAAGCCCCTCCCCTTTGTGGGATACCACACCCACCTTTGTGCCACACCCCTTTTTCTGACATGGCGGGAGGTCCTCCTTTTGTGAGAACCTTCTACATTTCAGTAGCGTCACCATTATCTACTTCCCATAGTGCTCCCTGATGTCGTATGTTCCACCTGCATCGCATCCAGAAACTGTCAGCAAGATGCTGTTGATGGATCCATAAACCTTGTGTGTCTCTTACTTCGTACTTTAAGGGCATAGTTATATAAAAGGGACTGTAGAGCGTGGCGGTGTATTAACCCTTTAATGCCACTGGAGCTCGGCTCAACAGTGCATGGTTGCAGACCGTCAGAAAGCTGCTGTTGACTGATCCTTGTTTTCCAGTGCTTCTATTTAGAGGACATAATAGTATATGGCTGTAATTAGGATGTGGGTTTGACTGTTTCCAAACAGGTTTCCCCAAAAATCAAGGTATATACATGGCAGTCACTTGTCTCCACATGTTGCCGGGCCGTGGTATAGTCAGATGTTGGCGACTCCCCGTTCCTGGTGACATTGTGACTCCTTGTCATTACAGATAACCCTGCTCTGTTCTGGTTCTCCCGACACATCTCGCTCTGGGGCAGCATCTCCTTCAATCTGGCCGTATTCATCAACCTGGCGGTGGCGCTCTTTTACCCATTTGGAGACGATGGAGATGAAGGTAAGTAGAATGTGTTCCAGTTCTAGTTGTGCCTAGACATGGGAGGTATGGACGACGCGTCAGTCATTATGGTCAGTGAGCGCGGAGTGTCTGGGGACAGAAGATCCCGAAATAATCTGTGTCCAGTGAAGACTCATCCACTAAATAATTCAGCAGAAAGTGAGGAAGTAGATACTGTACAGATCCAGGAGCCGAATATATGTGTATATATGTATACAGGAACCTGCCTGCGGGAGCCTGAGTAATGAGCAAGATGGGGACTAGAGGTGATAGGGGGCGGTATTATAGTAGTTATATTCTTGTACATAGGAGGTAGTATTATAGTAGTTATATTCTTGTACATAGGGGGCAGTATTATAGTAGTTATATTCTTGTACATAGGAGGTAGTATTATAGTAGTTATATTCTTGTACATAGGGGGCAGTATTATAGTAGTTATATTCTTGTACATAGGAGGTAGTATTATAGTAGTTATATTCTTGTACATAGGAGTAGTATTATAGTAGTTATATTCTTGTACATAGGGGGCAGTATTATAGTAGTTATATTCTTGTACATAGGAGTAGTATTATAGTAGTTATATTCTTGTACATAGGAGTAGTATTATAGTAGTTATATTCTTGTACATAGGGGGCAGTATTATAGTAGTTATATTCTTGTACATAGGAGTAGTATTATAGTAGTTATATTCTTGTACATAGGAGCAGTATTATAGTAGTTATATTCTCGTACATAGGAGTAGTATTATAGTAATTATATTCCTGTACATAGGAGTAGTATTATAGTAGTTATATTCTTGTACATAGGAGCAGTATTATAGTAGTTATATTCTTGTACATAGGAGTAGTATTATAGTAGTTATATACTTGTACATAGGAGTAGTATTATAGTAGTTATATTCTTGTACATAGGAGTAGTATTATAGTAGTTATATTCTTGTACATAGGGGCAGTATTATAGTAGTTATATTCTTGTACATAGGGGGCAGTATTATAGTAGTTATATTCTTGTACATAGGAGGTAGTATTATAGTAGTTATATTCTCGTACATAGGAGTAGTATTATAGTAGTTATATACTTGTACATAGGAGTAGTATTATAGTAGTTATATTCTTGTACATAGGAGTAGTATTATAGTAGTTATATACTTGTACATAGGAGTAGTATTATAGTAGTTATATTCTTGTACATAGGAGTAGTATTATAGTAGTTATATTCTTGTACATAGGAGCAGTATTATAGTAGTTATATTCTTGTACATAGGAGGTAGTATTATAGTAGTTATATTCTTGTACATAGGAGGTAGTATTATAGTAGTTATATTCTTGTACATAGGGGCAGTATTATAGTAGTTATATTCTTGTACATAGGAGTAGTATTATAGTAGTTATATTCTTGTACATAGGAGTAGTATTATAGTAGTTATATTCTTGTACATAGGAGGTAGTATTATAGTAGTTATATTCTTGTACATAGGGGCAGTATTATAGTAGTTATATTCTTGTACATAGGGGGTAGTATTATAGTAGTTATATTCTTGTACATAGGAGCAGTATTATAGTAGTTATATTCTTGTACATAGGGGGCAGTATTATACTAGATATATTCTTGTACATAGGAGTAGTATTATAGTAGTTATATTCTTGTACATAGGAGTAGTATTATAGTAGTTATATTCTTGTACATAGGGGCAGTATTATAGTAGTTATATTCTTGTACATAGGAGGTAGTATTATAGTAGTTATATTCTTGTACATAGGAGTAGTATTATAGTAGTTATATTCTTGTACATAGGAGCAGTATTACAGTAGTTATATTCTTGTACATAGGAGGTAGTATTATAGTAGTTATATTCTTGTACATAGGAGGTAGTATTATAGTAGTTATATTCTTGTACATAGGAGGTAGTATTATAGTAGTTATATTCTTGTACATAGGAGCAGTATTATAGTAGTTATATCCTTGTACATAGGAGCAGTATTATAGTAGTTATATTCTTGTACATAGGGAGCAGTATTATAGTAGTTATATTCTTGTACATAGGGGGCAGTATTATAGTAGTTATATTCTTGTATATAGGAGGTAGTATTATAGTAGTTATATTCTTGTACATAGGAGGTAGTATTATAGTAGTTATATTCTTGTACATAGGGGCAGTATTATTGTACTTTATTCTTGCACACCCTTAGTTATGATGGAATATCACTATATATAGATACTTCCTGACCTATTTTGTCATCCCCTGTAATCTCTTATTATATATCAGATATAATTTAACCCTAATATTCCCAGCCTGCATTAGCTCATATAGCAGCAGTGGGTGTCATGTAGCGGTATGTGCCCCTCCTTCCCCTGTAGGACACGTGTATTGGCACATGTCTGAGCAGTCAGGCGGGCCCCCCTCGGCCTCTGGGGCCGCACAGGACAGGCTCACTTTGTCTTATTTGGAGGTCTGTTTGCACAGAGGCTTCATAAATATTCATCCAGTGTATAAGGTCAGCGGCGGCCGCCTCACGTGCGCCTCTGATATCAGCCGCCGCTCTCGCTGGTGGCGCAGCCTCGCAGGGACACTGAGAATTTCCAGCTTCTGATTCTGTGTCTTGGGGATTATTTTAAGGAAGATATTTTTCTGTTTCTTGCTGCAAACCACTGAGCGGCTAATGGGAATCACGTGTAGATGATGGAATTAGGGAAGTGGTACTGTGCAGTGTAACGGTAGATACTGACACATACAGAGCAAGGGAAGTGGTACTGTGCAGTGTAGCGGTAGATACTGACACATACAGAGCAAGGGAAGTGGTACTGTGCATACACAGAGCAAGGGAAGTGGTACTGTGCAGTGTAGCGGTATATACTGACACATACAGAGCAAGGGAAGTGGTACTGTGCATACACAGAGCAAGGGAAGTGGTACTGTGCAGTGTAGCAGTATATACTGACACATACGGAACAAGAGACTTAGTACTGTGCAGTGTTCATACATACAGAATAGCAGTATATACTGACACATGTATACAGAAGTAGCACTGTGCATTGAAGACACCCTGACCATTACTCATTCCGTTTCTTATCTTTCGGCTGGAGGAAGTCGATGTCTCATGACAGCAGTTCTGATATTCTGATTATTTGTGTGTGGGGGGGGGAGATTTCATGAAATTAACTCTTTATTGTGCAATGACTTCCCTGTAATCGCCCACACTGCGGCCGGCCCCTTCCCCTCTCCGTTACCGCAGTCTGCTCTTTACATCTGGGTCACGCTGATGCCTTGGTCAAAAAAAACTAGAAAACTACTTGCAAAGAAACTTCTAAAGAATTCCATCTACATCTTGGTTTTCTAGCCTTCTTTATTCTCACTTATCGTGCTTGCTCTGGGAGTTTCCGTGGTAACTTTAACAGAATGCACTGCCCATACTTCCTGTCATGTGATCGCCACTCTCAAGAACAGATCATGTTGTCCGGACAGGAAGTCCACACCTAGCAGTCTCTCAATGGTTCCATGGCAACCCCAGAGCAAGCACAACAAGAACATTCTCGGAGCAATATGAAGGGGGTCAGGAAAGAAATATTATAGAATGGCCACCATTGACCCTCCCATATCAACTTGTCACCCAGCTTTCCTAGACCTCTGAATGCCAAATACAGTACTACCAAAAGGGGATAGATCACACGATACCTTCTGATTGGTGGGAAACATTAAATCCCACCCACATATTGCCTGAGAATCCTGTTTTGGCATATTTGCATAAGCCCCTCCCTTTTAAATCCAATTTGTAGGACAGTCCCTTGAAAACTGGCTGGTTTTGAGTCTGTAAAAGTGCAAATATACAATTCTGCAGTGTAGATGCCCTATGTGAACCCGCCTTCAGAGCTGACATCATACTTTCCCATACCGACCCTTTGAACCCCACCCTCTTCTGACGTGGGTCCGCCCCTAAAATGGCAGGAAACGCCCCTTTCTATGTAAACCTACAGACATCCCTCCTTTTTGTGGTGCCGTTCACAGGATAGTCTCGCCAACACCACGACTTCTGGCCAGTATACTGTAATGGAAGCTATATTGGCAGTCACCCAGCTTTCCCAAGAACAGATTTAGAACGTAATTTACTTACTTAGAACGTGGCAGAACAAGACGGCTGAAGCTTTCTTACATTTCCTGAGGGCTTTTGATGTAAGACAGAAATGCCCTTTAAGCGGCGATGCAGCCTGATGAGGGTTGTAGTCCCGCTCCTTCTGTTTACGGAGTCTTTCCGCCGTGCAGAATCAGGATATTCCGCCACATTTTATTTTCCACCCTAATGAAGTGGTGAATATGAAGCAGGAAGACGGTTTGAAGTATTTTTGCCGCCGGGGGAAATTGATCAGATGGAGCCTAATAAGAGTCTTGAAGGAAGCGAGATTGACAGGTCACCGTCACTAGCAGGACGAGACGCCGCCGCGCCGCACTGTGCGGCGTCTGAACCCCGTTTCATTAAACGTCTGCCTGACATGGTGGCTTGAAGATGATTGTCACTTTAAATGCTATATATAGTCACAGCGCTGACTCGCACTTATAGAACCAAAGACCCAATAAAGCCGCGGTGACAGACGAGTGATCGCCGCCGCCGCCGCCGAGGTCCCCGCGCTCGCCGCGCTCCCAGTCCCCCTTGTTTTATCTCGCCGGTAATGATGTGATTAAAACTTTTCTGGCTCCATTTAGGATTTCTCTGTTTTATATCGTTAACAGTACAAATATTACATTTCCATAAGCGAGGCGCCCGCACGGAGGTTTACGCTAAAAATACCGCCACAACCCCACAGGATGGAAAGGTTAATTGGGGACTTGCAATATAGGTCACGGTAGGATTTATTAGGTCTGTGGGGGCCACAGGTTGGATTATAACCCCTCTGATTCTATTGTGTCCTCTGAGATAAGCGGCACCCGAGATATGGCAGCCACTTATCTCATGAGAATTCGAAGTCATAGGATAGGAATCATCTACCCATCATGCTCCAGGGCAAAGTGTAAGCTTTATATGATATGCTGCTGGGGAACCAGTGCTCTGAGGGAAATTCTGAGCGCAGCTCTGGAGTATAATACAGAATATAACTCCAGATCAGTACAGGATAAGTAATATAATGTATGTACACAGTGACTGTACCAGCAGAATAGTGAGCGCAGCTCTGGAGTATAATACAGGATAAGTAATGTAATGTATGTACACAGTGACTGTGCCAGCAGAATAGTGAGCGCAGCTCTGGAGTATAATACAGGATAAGTAATGTAATGTATGTACACAGTGACTGTGCCAGCAGAATAGTGAGCGCAGCTCTGGAGTATAATACAGGATAAGTAATGTAATGTATGTACACAGTGACTGTACCAGCAGAATAGTGAGCGCAGCTCTGGAGTATAATACAGGATAAGTAATGTAATGTATGTACACAGTGACTGTACCGGCAGAATAGTGAGCGCAGCTCTGGAGTATAATACAGGATAAGTAATGTAATGTATGTACACAGTGACTGTACCGGCAGAATAGTGAGCGCAGCTCTGGAGTATAATACAGGATAAGTAATGTAATGTATGTACACAGTGACTGTACCGGCAGAATAGTGAGCGCAGCTCTGGAGTATAATACAGGATAAGTAATGTAATGTATGTACACAGTGACTGCACCGGCAGAATAGTGAGCGCAGCTCTGGAGTATAATACAGGATAAGTAATGTAATGTATGTACACAGTGACTGTACCGGCAGAATAGTGAGCGCAGCTCTGGAGTATAATACAGAATAAGTAATGTAATGTATGTACACAGTGACTTTACCCACAGAATAGTGAGCGCAGCTCTGGAGTATAATACAGGATAAGTAATGTAATGTATGTACACAGTGACTGCACCAGCAGAATAGTGAGCGCAGCTCTGGAGTATAATACAGGATAAGTAATGTAATGTATGTACACAGTGACTGCACCAGCAGAATAGTGAGCGCAGCTCTGGAGTATAATACAGGATAAGTAATGTAATGTATGTACACAGTGACTGCACCAGCAGAATAGTGAGCGCAGCTGTGGAGTATAATACAGGATAAGTAATGTAATGTATGTACACAGTGACTGCACCAGCAGAATAGTGAGCGCAGCTCTGGAGTATAATACAGGATAAGTAATGTAATGTATGTACACAGTGACTGCACCAGCAGAATAGTGAGCGCAGCTCTGGAGTATAATGCAGGATAAGTAATGTAATGTATGTACACAGTGACTGCACCAGCAGAATAGTGAGCGCAGCTCTGGAGTATAATACAGGATAAGTAATGTAATGTATGTACACAGTGACTGCACCAGCAGAATAGTGAGCGCAGCTCTGGAGTACTCGGTGACCCCACTTCTTAAGTAGATTTCCTATATATAACCCTCGTCGTAGTATATATATATGTTCTTGGTCCATGTGTTCTAACATGTTTTTTTTCTCTACAGGAACTCTTCCTCCATGGATCTCCATCCTGCTCTGGATCGCTGTGGCCATCTGCACCGCCATGTTGTTTGTCCTTCCCAAACCGTTTGGCATTCGGCCGTTCCTGGTGTCGGTCATGCTCCGCTCCATTTACACCCTGGGCCTGGGGCCTACTCTCATATTACTGGGAGCAGCTAATGTAAGGAGGTCTTTGATACGTTACATGGAGACGTCTTTGCGCACATTGCGGATTATATCCCTTCCCAGCAGCTAGGCTTGTAACAGTCAGACCAGATGGCAGGCAGCCGAACAGCCGGGGGCGCAGTAGTCAGCCAGTCTTTGATCTAGTATAGGCAGTGAATGCAGAATCCCTCTAATGCCGGCTATCTGACGTCTCCCCGCGGCTCTCCACACTTTATAACTTCTTCTCCAGTTTGCACGTTCCCATAACATCTGTCATGGCTTCTAGGGCCGATATTAGGAGATGATTCGGCCCATGGACTTGTTACCGGCCAATGTGGCATCTGTAGACTGTCCAGTTGGCCCTGAGTGTCATCGGGTAACGGCGCGGGGTGGCCATGATGGGGCGCTCCATATTGTAGCTCAGGATCACAGTCGGGTATTTTTGTCCTGCGATCAAGACCAAAGTAATCTAAGGCCGAACAGATCCGAGAGTGAGCGGCCCGACAACCACGTGCAGAAGATTCTGGTTGTTAGGCAGTGTATCCATAGTAACCAGACTGTCAGTGGCAGGCGGCGGAGAAGGAACAGTCCGGAATATTACATAGGATTGTCTGCCCGCTCTACAACCTCTAGAACTGGGGTCTACAGCCCCAAAAATAACACCCAACACAATAATCTATCTACCTACTGTCAGAATCTATCTATCTATCTATCTATCTATCTATCTATCTATCTATCTATATCTCCTTCCTATCTATCTATCTATCTATCTATCTATCTATCTATCTATCTATCTATCTATCTCATATCTATCTATCTATCTATCTCATATCTATCTATCTCCTATCTATCTATCTATCTATCTATCTATCTATCTCATATCTATCTATCTATCTATCTCATATCTATCTATCTCCTATCTATCTATCTATCTATCTCCTATCTATCTATCTATCTATCTCCTATCTATTATCTATCTATCTATCTATCTCCTATCTATTATCTATCTATCTATCTATCTATCTATCTATCTATCTATCTATCTATCTCCTATCTATCAATCATCTATCTCCTATCTATCTATCTATCTCCTATCTATCTATCTATCTCCTATCTATCTATCTATCTATCTATCTATCTCCTATCTATCTTCTATCTATCTCCTATCTATCTTCTATCTATCTATCTCCTATCTATCTCCTATCTATCTATCTATCTCCTATCTATCTCCTATCTATCTCCTATCTATCTCCTATCTATCTATCTCCTATCTATCTCCTATCTATCTATCTATCTCCTATCTATCTATCTATCTATCTCCTATCTATCTTCTATCTATCTCCTATCTATCTTCTATCTATCTATCTCCTATCTATCTCCTATCTATCTATCTATCTATCTATCTATCTATCTATCTATCTCCTATCTATCTATCTATCTATCTCCTATCTATCTCCTATCTATATATCTATCTATCTCCTATCTATCTATCTATCTATCTATCTATCTATCTATCTATCTATCATCTATCTATCTATCTATCTATCTATCTATCTATCTCCTATCTATCTCCTATCTATCTCCTATCTATCTATCTATCTCTCTATCTATCTATCTCCTATCTATCTATCTCCTATCTATCTATCTATCTATCTATCTATCTCCTATCTATCTATCTATCTCCTATCTATCTATCTATCTATCTATCTATCTATCTATCTATCTATCTATCTATCTCCTCTCTATCTCCTATCTATCTATCTATCAATCATCTATCTCCTCTCTATCTATCTCCTATCTATCTCCTCTCTATCTCCTATCTATCTATCTATCTATCTATCTATCTATCTATCTATCTATCTATCTCTTATCTATCTCCTTTCTATCTATCTCCTATCTATCTCCTATCTATCTATCTCCTATCTATCTATCTATCTATCTATCTATCTATCTATCTATCTATCTATCTATCTCCTCTCTATCTATCTCCTATCTATCTCCTATCTATCTCCTATCTATCTATCTATTATCTATCTATCTATCTATCTATCTATCTCCTATCTATCTATCTCCTATCTATTTGGTGTACATTTTTACTGTCTCTGTACCCCCCCGGGCCTATATCCCCTCCTGCCCCCCTCTTCCGCTCGCCTCCTCCTGTCGGCATATCATTGGTGATGGATGTAGCGGTGTGTTTGGTGTGCTGTGCAGCCGCTCGGCACAAGCTGTGTCGCGGTATTAAGTGGCGGTTTCACGCTGCCTCCGCTTGGTCTGTTACCTGATTACTTATTGAGCAAATGTCTCCTACAAACACTTCTCATACAGTTGCGGGAAAACAAAACATGTATTTTTCACCGCCACATACAGAACTTTAAAGGCGGCGGTGGCGGAATCCTAACCGAGCGCCGGAGATTGAAACCCATTGTTGCGTTTGTTTAGTCGAGGAAAAAAAAAACCTGCCAAACCCTGCGTGTACCTGGATATTACACTGTCAGCCGTGTCTGGTGACGGAACGATTATAGCTCTGTCATTACACAAAGCCATTAAAGCCATTTGCTGCATTACAGTGTGTCAGCGCAGTGATTATTTTGTTACAATGTGTCAGTGCTATTTCCGTTATCTAATTCCCGCCCCTTTCTTCCCCCACAGCTGTGTAATAAAGTGGTGTTTCTGGTGAGTTTTGTGGGGAACCGTGGCACGTTCACGCGAGGCTACCGGGCGGTGATCATGGACATGGCGTTCCTGTACCACGTGGTGTACGTCATCGTCTGCATGCTGGGACTCTTCGTACATGAGTTCTTCTATAGCTTCCTGGTAAGAATCTGCCATGACGGTAATATCACCACTAGCGCCATGATGGTGTGTCATGTGACCTGAAGAGGAATGCCCCGCCCCTTTCTTCCATTGCCCCACCCCTGCTTAGCAGATAGTATAAGAGGAATGATACATGACAGTACCAGATTAGATTTCGGCACAGCAGACTGTATCACATTGGATAGGATTAGATACATGGCGCAGCAGACATCATAAGCTTAGATACACTGTTTACCTGACAGTATCCTGCATGACATGCTTAGATACAGCGACTCGGCGGATAGTATGTGATGGGCTCAGCTCCGCCCTGCCACTCCACTCGGGCCCACCCCCTCCACTCGGCCCCACCCCTCCGCTCCACCCCCTCCTCCTGGTGGGAGAAACGGCTTTCTGACGTCCGCCTCAGGCGGCATAAACCCTAGGTTCACCCCTGGCTTAGATACATCGGTTATTTTCCCTTCTCTTTGCAGCTCTTCGATCTTGTGTATCGGGAAGAAACGCTATTGAACGTTATAAAAAGTGTGACGCGGAACGGGCGCTCCATCATCCTGACGGCGGTGCTGGCGCTCATCCTCGTCTACCTCTTCTCCATTATCGGCTTTCTCTTTCTGAAAGACGACTTCATCATGCCGGTGGACCGTCTGAAGGAGCGGCCCTCTCACCTGGGTAAGTCGTGCCGCCATATTGTGGGGTACACCGCACATCGGGTTGTGGGGATTGAGGCCTTAGTTATAGCAGTATAGTGCTCCACTCACTGGAAATCCGCAGCTTTGGAAGTGATTGGAGCATAAAACATGACATAAATAGGTACCGATTTGAGTTCTGTCATATTACTCTAGTCATACCGAGAGCTGCAACTCCTCTAAGCTTTGGATGTGCATGGAGTAGAAAGCACCAGAAGTTGAGATATTGTTTTCTATAGTCGGACATTTCTATGTCTGAGACACAAGTGAAACATCGAGCAATCCGTCACAGACGTCACGTTAAACCGTCTCCCCCGCTCCCGTTTGGTGTCATCGCCCGTCGCCATGACTGGCACCTTCTAACTCCGAGCTGACTGATAGAATTCATCAGTTCCTGTTCACACTTTCGGAATAGCCGACTTTCAGTCATTTCAATGGGAAGCTGAAAATAGCGCCCGGCCCGATCCTGCCGAAAACTCCCATTGAAGTGACTGAAGAGTTGCATGGCGGGTCCCAACGCAAAATCCTTCATGTTATCGTAACCTAAGGACCCAAACTCCGGTCAGCTCATCTCTTCCTCCTTCACGTCTGTGGCCAGTGTAGAGATTTCTCACAGATGAAGGTTTGGTACAATCTTCTGTGAGGTTTGCAGCGCATTCGTATCTCCAATGAATGGGGCTGAGCTGCTTTACCAAGCACAGCCACTAGATAATGTGAGGCGCTGTGCTTGTGAAGAGGCCGCAGCGCTTACCGATCCATTGCAATCTCTTCGATTGATTCCCTACTTCAATTGATGACCTATCTTAAAGGGATTCTACCACTAAAACACATTTTTTTTCTAGTTAACACGTCGGAATAGCCTTTAGAAAGGCTATTTGTCTCCTACCTGTGGAAGTGCTCTCCGCCGCGCCGTTCGTTCAAAATACCGGTTTGTACCGGTATGCTAATTAGTTCTCTCGCAGCGATGGGGGCGTCCCCATTGCAGCTCGAAAACCGACCGCAGCGCCGCCTCTCTGGTCTTCGGTGTCCTCCCCTTGCTTCTTCAGCGTCTGTCGGACGCCTGCGCAGTACGCTCTGTTCGGCGAAGATTGCCGAACGTACTGCGCAGGCGCGAAATTGCGGTCCCAGCCATAGTGCGGACACCGCAATTTCGCGCATGCATGTTTTTGCGCCACCAGTGTCGCTTTCTCAAAAACAGAGCGTTCTGGGGAACACGGGCGTGAATGACGCTGGCGATGAACTGATATAGATGTCACTCTGGGATGGGCAGAGGGTGCACCACGTGGAGGTGCACTCTCTGCCGGCTCAGGGGATATGAATACTTGTATTTATTTTTGGGAAAGCTGGGTGACAAGCAATATGGCCGTCCTACAGGTGGCTGGCGGGAACCGCTCCTGATCACATGACCATTATGTGTATGTGGACGGAAAGCAGCAAAGTGTATGGCTACCTGTCACCCAGCTCTCCCAGAACCCAAAACGGCAAGTCTTTCTCGTTAGCTTCTGGGTCCCGCTCTCAGCCTGGCTGTGTAGATGGGTCAGACTATTGCAGCTTCCAGGCACTGAGGGGTTACTGGCGGCCGGCGATTCAGCAGCACGTCGGTCTTGTGAGAAGTTTTTTAATCCCAATAATCTCATGAGGATTTTCTTGGCCGGCGGCAGCTGCTCCAATAACAGCAGGCAGAGCTAATTTTACAAGATGCAGCGTGTGGCTTGGACGGGGCGCACAATACCCCTGTGTAGTGACTCCGACAAAATATGGCCGCAGAAACCTCCGTTACGCCGGAAAAAAACTGCGCAGTCATGGACGGTAACACGATGTCTATTGATAACCCAGGAGGATGTGTCCTAAACAGGAAAAATACCCAAATTATCCGGAATTATCTATAGAGCTCCCAGGTCCACATTTAGCTCTCCGACTCCAAGATCTAGAATGATCTGGGCCTTATAAAGGAATATTTCTCCAAATAGGTTATGGCGGATTCTACAGGGAAGAGCAGGGATCGGAGAGAATATTCCGGATATCTGGGTTATACTATGGAAATAAAGCCACATCTTGGAAGGGGAGGGAGAATTCCAGATATCGGGGAGAATATTCCAGATATCAGGATTACGATCTTGGAATTAGAAAGATGAATCCAGATCTTGGACCCAGAGAGATCATTCTGGATATCAGAATCAGATTAAAGTTACATTATATGGATTAAAGGGACTCTACCATTAAAATCGATTTTTTTTTCCTCCCTAACACGTCGGAATAGCCTTAAGAAAAGCTACCTTTAGATATCTTCTCCACGCCGCTGTTCGGTGTTTAATCCGGATTTCGTTGGTATGCAAATGAGTTCTCTCACAGCACTGTGGGCGGTCCTCAGCACTCAAACAGCACTGGGGGCGTACCCAATGCTGCGAGAGAATTCTCCAGCGCTGCCTCCATCTTCTTCAGGAACGGCCTCTTCACACATCTTCTTCCGGGAGCTTCTAGGCCTCGGGCAGCTGACTGTGTAAGCGGGCTTACTGTGTAAGCGGCCATTTTCTTGAGGCCAGCAGGCATGCGCAGTCGGCTTTGCCCTAGGTCCGAGTTCTAGAAGTTTGAAGCCAACCCCCGGAATAGATGCGAAGAAGGCGCTGGAGAGTTCTATCGCAGCATTGGGGATGCCCAAAGTGCTGTGAGAGAACTCATTTGCATACCAGCAGAAAAAGGGATTTCTATGGAACGGCGGCCTGGAGAAGACATCTAAAGGTAGGAGAAGAAAAGCTTAAAAAAATTTGATTTTAATGGTAGAATCCCTTTTAAATCAGATTCTCAGAATTGGGAAGAAAAATCCAGAATAGCGGATCTGGAATTATCCGTCTATGGCAGTTTTGGGATTTGATTATAATCCAGGTGATCCAAAATGATCTGCAGTATATCTAGAAAAGTATTGGGACAAGTCACATTCAACCATTCTAGACCTATACTCCCCATGTTCTTCTGCTCTTCTAGATCGGCTTTCTACAACGTTTTGGAGGTGAGATTCCGGTTCTGAGATTTGGCAGCATGTCTCTGGTTCTGGGATCCAGAATGATCTGAACCCTGGAAGTCTTTCTCATGTTCTGAAATCCAAAAATATTCCTCTGGTTCTTCCTTGTTATGAGATCCAGAATCTTCCCACTTAGCCTAGAATCCTATTTCTTTCAGAAAGATCTGGAAGGTCTCTGACACGATTGCCTGAGATCTGGATCCACCTCGCTGGTCTTCATGTCACGGTTTTTGGGTCCTGAGATCCTCATTGATCTACGAGAATGAATTCATGACGGAACCGTTCCCTTGTTCTCTGGAGATAAATGATATATTACATTAGGAAATTGCATAAGATAAGCAGGTACATGCCGCCCTCGCCGTGTCCCCCGCGCCTCAAATGTCACAGACATTAGTCCAGAGCAGCCGGAGTCACGGAGAATAGGTCACCGCGGATATTTTTCGGATAACCATAAATTTGGCCATCTTGTGTTTCTCATGAATTTTCAGAAATGTATTTTTACGTGACCCCTACTTTGTTTTCTTCCAGGTACCAGCGGGTTCCGATCGTCCTCTCTGACGGCAATGATGGGGACGTGTGACAAGGAAGACTGCGCCACATCTATACCATTCACAGGTCAGTCAAAGGGTAGCTGCCCCTTAAAAACACCAGTTAGGTGTTAGTCAGTGACCAATCACAAATCGTAACCTTGGGGCCCCATAGTAAAACCTGTAACGGGGCCACACTCCGCCATGACTACAATCCGCAGCACTTCAATGTAGAATATGATTAATCAAGGAAGTAACAGAGATCATTTTTTTCCCAAAACAGCGCCACTCTTGTCCGTGGCTGTTTTTGGTATTGCAGCTCAGGTCCATTCTTGTGAGCTACGTTCACTTCAGTGGGACTGTGGCATAAATGATGATGATGAATATGGCGCAGGTGGTGGCAACACCCCATCCCCCTCCAACGCTCACTTATGGGGAAAATGGCGAGGCCAATGCATTAACACCACCTTTGTCAAAAAATTGCCACAAAAGGAGTTGTAAGACGGCTATCTCATGAGGTCTTTACACACCCTGCGCTACGTAGAGCCTTGGCCTTAAGGTTTCTCGTAGCCAAAAAGCGCAGTGGGAAAACCGCAACAGAAATGTATGACCATTGTGTCGTGTTGTTCTCTGTTCACATCCAGAGCTGCCGCTTGACCCAAGCCTGTGGTTTAGCTCATAGGAAAATAACAGAAGTCAGCTTTGGATGTGAACAGAGAAGAAGCCCTCACCTAGATTAGAATCCGATTCTGGATGTTTTCCTTCCTGGGGCCCCTGACGCAGCAGTCACGTCTCCATCCACGTTCTGGTGATGCCTGTGGATCCGCTCGGCTGTCGCCCTCATTAACAGCTAATTAGTGACAGCACATCCACACGTTACTGGCAATTCAGTCAGCGACCATGAGAGATGAGTTACAGAGATGACGACTCCAGACCCACCAGGGAGGACCGGCGCTGTCACAACAGCCGTAAACAAGAAGACGTCTGCGCTAAGCCGGATCCACGCGTGGTAGACAGGACTTCTTCTCTGTGGGGCCCAGCATTTTATGGGTTAAATCTATATTCTATGTATATAGAGAGATCCTTATCTGTATATACATATTACGCTCCGTAACGTTGTATACAGGCTTTGTCTTTGAGTTGTATGGCTTTCTTATACTCCAGTCACTGCCAAAGCTGCATTCGCAACCCTGTTGCTTTGTCATCTCTGCTATCCTGCCTCACATTCAGAGCTGTACTAAGGATTCCGTCCTGATCCTTGCATTAGATACTCCAGTCCCTACCAAAGCTGCACAGTACAATAGGAAATATTATAGAAACATTACAAGCAAAAAAAAAAACCACAAAGAGCGTCTCCCTCTCTGGAGGACTCAAGTCGTCCCTGTCTTTCCCGGGCAGCCCATTGAGTTCAATGGAACTGCAGTACTTCATGACACCACTGGTGGTGCTGCAGGGAGATTGCCCACTTGCTTCCACCACCCGCTATGCAGAGATTATAATCTACAGGCGCTGTATCGGGAATAATCGACTACCGGCTTGTTCTTGTTTTTTTTAAACTCAGTTACTAGATATTACATGTGATCGGTTGTGGCCGCCATGTGACTACATGTCACGGGCCTAAGTCATGCGGTGAGGCCATGGGACTTGGCAAGGCTGGTGCGGTTTAAAGGACACATGTCAGACTGACCGCAGGATTGTGACACATGAGTAGTCAGAGGTCTGTGCTCTTATATTTGGGGGCACAGCTTAGTTATGTATAGGTCCTGGAGGTGCATATGGACTTCCCAGAATGCCTTTCTGCTCAGTCATACATGATATTGCTGATACTCAGTAGTTGCTATAATGGAGTGGCTAAAAGTAGGCCGGCCCCAGCCTGGTGTGGATCCAGTAGGTGGCGCTGCCTTGGTTCTGATGTCCAGGTAACTACCTGTGATTGTTAGTATTGGGCACCAGCCTGCAGAACAGGAGACGACGTCTTACCTGGAGGCCAACACTGCTGCCTTACTGATGTAATACATTGCTTAGAGCTTGTGGTACTACTCCTGGTCCTGACTCCTACTTACACCTGACTACACTCCTGCTTTACCTGCTGAATCCTCCATCTGGTACTTGTAGTACTACTCCTGGTCCTGATCCCTACTCATACCTGAGCACAATCCTGCTCTACCTGCTGAATCCTCCATCTGGTACTTGTAGTACTACTCCTGGTCCTGACTCCTACTTATACATGACCACACTCCTGCCTTACCTGCTGGACGTCCCATCTGGTACTTGTAGTACTACTCCTGGATCTGATCCCTGCTAATACCTGACCACACTCCGGCTTTACCTGCTCGACGCGCCATCTTGTGGTACTACTCCTGGTCCTGACTCCTACAAGTACCTGACCACATTCCTGCTTTACCTGCTGGATGTTCCATCTTGGACTTGTAGTACTACTCCTGGTCCTGACTCCTATTTATACCTGACCACACTCCTGCTCTACCTGCTGGACGTCCCATCTTGTACTTGTAGTACTACTCCTGGTTCTGATCCCTACTAATACCTGACCAGACTCCTGCTCTACCTGCTGGATGCTCCATATGGTACTTGTAGTACTACTCCTGGTCCTGACTCCTACTCATACCTGAGCACAATCCTTCTTTACCTGCTGGACGTCCCATCTGGTACTTGTAGTACTACTCCTGGTCCTGACTCCTACTTACACCTGACCACACTCCTGCTCTACTTGCTGGACGCTCCATCTGGTACTTCTAGTACTACTCCTGGTCCTGATCCCTACTAATACCTGACCACACTCCTGCTTTACCTGCCGGATGTTCGATCTTGTACTTGTAACTCTCTATATACTGCCCTTGTATATAGCTGCCAATGCAAAGAAAGAAGCGCTGCAGTGTAAAGGACTGAAAGACAGACTAGGGAATAGAAGAAATAAATAACCACCAAACTGATCCTTTTAGGAGGACCGGCAACCATTAATTTGCACTATTTCGTCCATAGATTGGTTGTCACTGCACCTCCCCCAAACCCACTGCAAAGCCCCACAGTCCCGAGTGTGTTGTACCAGGTTAATTGTGTGTGTGGTGCTTTAAGAGCCGATGCCATGGGCCCGGTCTCTGGCAGTGAAGGTGTTAACCCCGTCTCTCTAATTGCTCTGTTTTCTCTCCTATATTTATATAGATATTTTTTTTACTTTAGAATTCCCCAATTTGTTGGAGTTGTTTTCTTGTTCCAAGCAGCATAAACAAGATAATTTGACAGACAGCGTAAATCAAGGCGCGCGGGGCAAACAAGGATTCCTCTCAAGGGCTTAAGTGTTTTTGTGGACCGGCTCTCTCTTCAGTCACCTTCACAGATGTAGATCTGCGCAGCGCCGGCGGATTTTTTTCACAATGAGTAATTGATAGCCCTCAAATGACTTAACATGTGACTCTGCTGAGCGAGATTATGTAAAAGCGTGGAGCAGCTGGATAAAATATGAGCCGCACGTTAACACCTTGATGTCAGGCAGGAGAAAATAACTCACCTCTATATTATACTCCGCCATACTGACAAATACCCTTCACCCTGCCGCAACCCAACCACAAGATTATCGCCAAACAGCCCTGACCTAATGAGCTATTCCAAATAACCCACAGTAAGCAGGTGGTAAACTAAGTAGAATATCATTCACATCAAGATACTATAATACTGCCACCTATGTACTATAACTACTATAATACTACCTCCTATGTACAAGAATATAACTACTATAATACTGCCCCTATGTACAAGAATATAACTACTATAATACTACCTCCTATGTACAAGAATATAACTACTATAATACTGCTCCTATGTACAAGAATATAACTACTATAATACTGCTCCTATGTACAAGAATATAACTACTATAATACTGTCCCTATGTACAAGAATATAACTACTATAATACTACCTCCTATGTACAAGAATATAACTACTATAATACTGCTCCTATGTACAAGAATATAACTACTATAATACTACTCCTATGTACAAGAATATAGCTACTATAATACTACCTCCTATGTACAAGAATATAACTACTATAATACTGCTCCTATGTACAAGAATATAACTACTATAATACTGCTCCTATGTACAAGAATATAACTACTATAATACTACTCCTATGTACAAGAATATAACTACTATAATACTGCTCCTATGTACAAGAATATAACTACTATAATACTGCTCCTATGTACAAGAATATAACTACTATAATACTGCCTCCTACTGTATATACAAAAATATAGTTCTGCAGCTTCAGAGCTGAAATCTCCCGGCGTTCCCAGTTTGTTCAGTCCTCGCTCTAGTAAGGTTGTATTGTAGAAATTCTCCCGCTTACATCAGTCACAGTCCAGTCATATAATTTAGTAGACACACTGCCCTTCTGTATTATTTTCAGCTCTCCGTGAATATGTCTGATGACAAGCTTGCTGACTGTTTCTACTGACAACCAGCAGAATTGTGACTGCATTTCCTTATATAATAATGGGAGGTATATGGTAATAGAGTGTAAGCTTCCTATACTGCGGTGCTATACGATGTATCTACCGCACTCTCTCTCCTGAGCAAACATTCATCAATATGAAATCATTTCTCAACAGGACAAGTAATCTCTATCTAAAGTGTTAAATCAATGCTGGAAAATTAGATATAAAATATGTCTAAGTGCTATAAAAAATACAACCGCATATAGTGCTGGAGGAGTCGATGTACTTGTGATATCATCAGGTGTCTTTAGTTTCTGGCCACCAGGGGCGCTGTGTAATTATCATGTCTCTGGGAAGGAAAATGGAAAAGAAAATGGAATGTGAATCTATAAGGGAGGCCAAAAAGTACTGTAAGGAAGATTAGATAGATGGAGTAGAAGATATTAGGTAGGTAGGTAGGTAGGTAGATAGAGTGAGTGTTGGCCAAAAGTATTGGCACCCCTGCAATTCTGTCAGATAATACTCGTGTTCTTCCAGAAAATGATTGCAATCACAAATTCTTTGGTATTATTATCTTCATTTAATTTGTCTTCAATGGAAAACCACAAAAAGAATTGTCAAAAAGCCAAATTGGATATAATTCAACACCAAACATAAAGGGGGTAGACAAAAGCATTGGCACTGTTTGAAAAATGATGTGATGCTTCTCTAATTTGTGTAATTAACAGCACCTGTTACTTACCTGAGGCACCTAACAGGTGGTGGCAATAACTAAATCACACTTGCAGCCAGTTGAAATGGATTAAAGTTGACTCCACCTCTGTCCTGTGCCCTTGTGTGACCACATTGAGCATGGAGAGAAGAAAGAAGACCAAAGAACTGTCTGAGGGCTTGAGAAGCAAAATTGTGAGGAAGCATGAGCACTCTCAAGGCTACAAGTCCATCTCCAAAGACCTGAATGTTCCTGTGTCTACCGTGCGCAGTGTCAGTAAGAAGTGTAAAGCCCATGGCACTGTGGCTAACCTCCCTAGATGTGGACGCAAAAGAAAAACTGACGAGAGATTTCAACGCAAGATTGTGCGGATGGCGGATAAAGAACCTCGACTAACATCCAAACAAGTCCAAGCTGCCCTGCAATCCGAGGGTACAACAGTGTCACCCCGTACTATCCAGTGTCAGCGTCTGAATGAGAAGGGACTGTATGGTAGGAGACCCAGGAAGACCCCACTTCTTACCCAGAGATATAAGCCAGGCTGGAGTTTGCCAAAACTTACCTGAGAAAGCGAAAACCGTTCTGGAAGAATGTTCTCTGGTCAGAGGAGACAAAAGTAGGAAAAGGCATCAACATAGAGTTTACAGGAAAAAAGAGGCCTTCAAAGAGAAGAAGACGCCCCCTACAGTCAGACATGGCGGAGGTCCCTGATGGTTTGGGGTTGCTTTGCTGCCTCTGGCACTGGACTGCTTGACCGTGTGCATGGCATTATGAAGTCTGAAGACGACAAACACATTGTGCAGCATCATGTAGGGCCCAGTGTGAGAAAGCTGGGTCTCCCTCAGAGGTCAGGGCTCTTCCAGCAGGACAAGGACCCAAAACACACTTCAGGTCAGCACTAGAAAATGGTGGTGAGAGAAAGCCCTGGAGACTTGTAAAGTGGCAGCAATGAGTCCAGCCCTGAATCCCATAGAACACCTGTGGGGGAGGGGGAGAGATCTCTTGGTGGCAGTTTGGAGAAGGCCTCCTTCACATCTCAGGGGGGACCTGGAGCAGCAGCCAAAGAAGAAGGGTCTAAGATTCCAGCAGAGCCTTGTAAGAAACTCATTGCTGGTTAGCGGAAGCGGTTGTGCGCAGTTATTGTGTATAAAGGTTGTGCTACCAAGTATTAGGCTGAGGGCGCCAATACTTCTGTCCGCACCAGTTCTGGAGTTTTGTGTAAAATGATCAATGATGTGACTTTTTTTTCATTCTCTTGTGTTTTTTCATTGCAAGAAAAATAAATGAAGATATTACCAAAGAGTTTGTGCTTGTAATCATTATCTGGGGGACAGCGAGGATTATCTGACAGGACTGCAGGGGGCCAATACTTTTGGCCAACACGATAGATAGATAGATAGATAGATAGATAGATAGATAGATAGATAGATAGATAGGAGATGGTTAGATAATAGATATTATACGCCTCTATATGTGCCATAGGTTGAGTTCACACACTTTATATAATACCCATGTGACATTGTACTTAGCACTGAGAGCCGTGAGCAGATTTCCTCGCGATTCCTTGCCGCCCCCCCCCCCTCATTCATCCGCTGAGTAAACACATATGTTTATCCCGCCAGAGCGGCTTCGGAGCGGAGCCGGCAGCAGAGAGACGATACTTGTATCCCTCGCTTATTAATAGATGTGAAAGTCATCTGGCTCAATAGATTTTATATTTATCCCTGTGTAGGCTGCACATCCCTGCACGGAACCTCTCGGCTGGCGCGCGGCCAACACATCGCTTCTACACATTCACGTATTCATTAGAAATGGGGATATTTATAGGGGCTCCGAAACCTCAGACACATCCATATCCACACAGACAGCCTGCAGATACGTCCAGAGTCACGTGTAGCCTGCGCCTCATGTTCCCCTTGTAACCCCATGTGGTTTTAGATCTACAGAGCTTCAAATTTCCTTCATACGCATAACATGCTGCCTGTCACCACCACTAGGGGGAGGTGTGGAGCCTACTGTTGTATTATAAAGCTCTGTACATAGTCAGTCTACAGAGAGCTCCCCCTTGTGGATCACTGGATACCCTCTATAATGGTTAGATACATGACACGTCCCACCAGTCTTCCTTCTTCCACTCCTTTTGGCCATCTTGCTAGGTTTGACCTTTGGTATCTCGTGGTCATTGCAGATGGAGACGCAGAAGACGAGAATGAACGGACCTGTGACACGTTGCTGATGTGTATCGTAACAGTCCTGAACCAAGGTTTGAGGAACGGCGGAGGTGTAGGAGACGTTCTTCGGAAGCCCTCGAAGGATGTAAGTCTATTCATAAGGAGGAGGTAATCCTAGCTATGACGTCTGGTGATTTATTGGGTGCAAGAAGGTCTTAAATTTGGGGGGGTCAGTGAAAGAGCCATACATGGCAAATATCAAAACCAACATTTCGGCCAAGCATGGAAGCTTCAAGTCATTCTTGACAATGGTGGCACTACACCATGGTTCTTGACCACATATCTCCTCCACCTTTGTCTTCCAGGAGCCCCTCTTTGCTGCCAGAGTGGTGTACGATCTTCTCTTCTACTTCATCGTCATCATCATTGTCCTCAACCTCATCTTTGGTGTCATCATCGATACGTTTGCCGATCTGAGGAGCGAGAAACAGAAGAAGGAGGAGATCCTGAAGACCACATGCTTCATTTGTGGTGAGTAGAGAACATGAGGACGGTCATATGTCCAGGATTACTTCATGGTAAGACTTTTTGAGAAGATACCACTGGGTGTACAAGAAATGGAGATGTCACCACCGACACTGATTCCACCTAGCTATGGGCGTGTGACAAATCTTCTGCTCATTATGGACAGTGTAATGTGTGAAGGTCAAGCTGGGACATTGTCCTTTCCTCCCCTGTTGTAGTCGTGTATAGAGGAGACGTTATCTGCGGTAAATCACTACCTGCAATTATCTGATTATATCTCCTGATCACACACTAAAGATATATATATATATATATATATATATATATATTCCTATGAATCACATCAGGTCAGCTTCAGGACACCAGCTGGTGATGTCTCCCCTCATTGTCCTCTGCGACTCTGTCCTCTTCCCGTTCTCTTCTTCCTTCTTTCTATCTTTCTCTGTTCTTCTTTCTCTCTTCACTCCTCCCTCTTTGTGTGTCCTCTTCCCCTATCCTCTTCCTATATTTTCCCTACGCCCCTCTCCTCTGTCTCCTCCCCTTTCTCTATTACTTTCGCATTTCTTTCTTCTCGTCTTTCTCTCTATCTCCTCCCATTCTTCCTTGTTTCCCCTCCCCTTTTCCCATGTTTCTCCTCCCCTTCTCTATCTCCTTCCTTTTGCCATGTTTCTCCTCCCCTTCTCTTTTTCCTCCCTTTCTGCCCTGTTTCTCCTCCCCTTTTCCCATATTTCTCCTCCCCTTCGCTATCTCCTTCCTTTTGCCATGTTTCTCCTCCCCTTCATCTCCTCCCATTCTGCCATGTTTCTCCTCCCCTTCTATCTCCTCCCCTTCTTCCTTGTTTCCCCTCCCCTTTTCCCATATTTCTCCTCCCCTTCGCTATCTCCTTCCTTTTGCCATGCTTCTCCTCCCCTTCTCTATCTCCTTCCTTTTGCCATGTTTCTCCTCCCCTTCTCTATCTTCTCCCCTTGTGCCGTTTCTCCTCTCCTTCGCTATCTCCTTCCCTTTGCCATGTTTCTCCTCCCCTTCTATCTCCTCCCCCTTTTCCTTGTTTCCCCTCCCCTTTTCCCATGTTTCTCCTCCTTCTCTTTCTCCTCCCTTTCTGCCCTGTTTCTCCTCCCCTTCTCTTTCTCCTCCCTTTCTGCCCTGTTTTTCCTCCCCTTCTCTATCTCCTTCCTTTTGCCATGTTTCTCCTCCCCTTCTCTATCTTCTCCCCTTGTGCGGTTTCTCCTCCCTTTTGCTCTCTCCTCCCCCTTTCTCCAGATTTCCTCCCCTTATCTCTTCCCCTTCTCCTTCGTTTTTCAGTATCCTATTTCTCTTTTATCCCCACCTCTTTTCTCTCAATCTTCTTTGCTTTCTCCATATCTCCTCCCCCTTTCTATTTAGCCACACCTTTTTTCACATCCTCCCTTTTTGTCTTTTGGCCCTAATTCTTTTCTCTTTGTCTCCTCCTCATCTTTGCTTCCAATTTTTTTTTCTTCCGCCCCCATTTTCTCCCTCGTACTCCATCCCGATCCCTTCTCTTCCTTCTTTACCTGCCCCCTATTTTCTTTACTCCACCTCTTTATTTTCTCGGTCTCCCCTTCCCCCACTTCATCCTTTCCTCATAGTTTTTTTTTTTTTTTTTTTTACCTTACAGGTTTGGAGAGAGACAAGTTTGACAATAAGACGGTGTCCTTCGAGGAGCACATCATGTCCGAGCACTGCATGTGGCATTATTTGTACTTCATAGTCCTGGTCAAAGTGAAGGACCCCACCGAGTACACGGGCCCTGAGAGTTTTGTAGCTAAAATGATTGCAGTGAGTACAGCAGAGCTCTTCCTATTACACACATTAGTCATAAATCTGCCTCCCCTTCCCTCCCCCTTCTCCCCACCCCCCTCCCTGGGTATTTTCCAGCTGCAGCTCGGCCCGCTCTGATCAGCTGCTGTGTATAAGCACAAGCCCAGCAGGAAGGCACCGCACGGAGACTACATTTACATGACAAGGCGCTGAATCCTTTCATCGAAACTTTTGAGCTTCGTATCTCTGCAAAACGTCCGACGGACTAAATAAAAAATCTAATTATGAAATTCGGCGTGGCGTAATTACACGTACGGAGTTATTTTTAGCCGTTGTATTGACCCATTTTGATAAGTGGTGCGGATAGGCAGCCCCAGATTGAGTATTTTATAAGGCGATAATGTATTATTCGTTGCGATTCTATAATTGGCGCGTGTAGGAGGCAGACATATGAGGAGCCAGATCTTCTCAGATTAATTATGTTTTACGTCTCTTACGACCCCTCCTCCTATTATGACTAATTTGTTTCTGCCTCGGCGACGTTAAACAGCACTTCAATCCCCCGGTCCAAAAAATCGTCCGGCGGAACCCGTTTCCCAGAAAGTAAAATGTTGATGTTGCAGTCGGTAATTTTTCCTCCGTCGGCAATTACTCCATTCCGCTTTAATAACTTTACTATTTATTACATTCCGCTGCTAATTTATAACATAATTGCTGTTTGGGTCGGGTTTATCTTGTATTTGGAGATCGTCCAAGTGCTCAGACAGGAGGTGACACAGCCCCTCCCCCCAGGCATGAGTATATAATAGCAGTGTCTTAAAGTGCAACTCCACTTTTTGGGTTCTTTGCAGAAAATGATAGGGGGGTGTTTAAGTAACAATTCCCTAATATAATGTTATTACCAAAATTGCTCCCGGTAGCTGCTATAGTGATCCAAACTAAGGGGATTTAGGGAAAATTGGGCAATCCATTTCCATCGTGCCTCCTAAATACACCAGATGAGGAATAAGTGAACATTTGGACAGATCCACAATATAAAGGACGGGTTGTAATGCTCAGGTTTTTTAACAGCGGCTCTCTTAGAATAAACAGGAAGTTGTCACAGCCCCGCCCCTTTACTAAAGATCACTTGTCGATCACGTGATTTTTGCTTACCTATGACTACTCTGCCTCCCTAGTGATGCAAGGTGTCATTTTATTTTTCAAATCTGTTTCTGGGAAAGCTGTGTGACAACTAATACAGCCGCCATTGTGATTATTAAGTTGTCAGCCATCTATCCTAGCTGTAATAAGGGGTGGGACCAAAAAATGGCCCTTTTTATGAAAATTGGCAAAAGTTCTGCCTATTTCTGGTCCCTGTGTGGAGTTAGGTCGTGGAGACCATAATGGTTGTCACCCAGGATGACTCATTGGTTGTCAGACAAGAATGACTTGCAGTATAAATACAGTACACGCCAGATATAGCGGTTATATATAGGGCGGTTTACATTAGTTATTACTTGTCTGGCCTTGTGCTGATATTTTATTGGGTGTCAGAAGCTTCATCTGAGGACACGACTTGTTGTGATATTATCTAACATGTGACAAATGGGTGTCAGGGCGCACGCTGAGGCCGAGACCTGATTATCGGAGTCGTCTGCAGATGTGAGGTGTTCACACAGGGAAGAAGAGCAACGTGTCAGCAGCAGCAGCCATGGAACAAAGAGAGGGAAGGACTCCGAATAAAAAGCGCCTGAAATGTATCTCTTATATTCAGGATTGTAATGTCATTCAGTGCTCATGTCAGTAGTGCCATACAGTTCTCATATAAATAGTACTATACTGTGCCATATTAGTAGTGCCATATAGTGCCTATATTAATAGTACCATACTGTTCCCATATTAATAGTGCCATACAGTGCTCATATAAATAGTACTATACTGTGCCATATTAATAGTGCCATACAGTGCTCATATAAATAGTACTATACTGTGCCATATTAATAGTGCCATACAGTGCTCCTATAAATAGTACTATACTGTGCCATATTAGTAGTGCCATATAGTGCCTATATTAATAGTACCATACTGTGCCATATTAATAGTGCCATACAGTGCTCCTATAAATAGTACTATACTGTGCCATATTAATAGTGCCATATACTGCTCATATAAATAGTACTATACTGTGCCATATTAATAGTGCCATACAGTGCTCCTATAAATAGTACTATACTGTGCCATATTAGTAGTGCCATATAGTGCCTATATTAATAGTACCATACTGTTCCCATATTAATAGTGCCATATACTGCTCATATAAATAGTACTATACTGTGCCATATTAATAGTGCCATATACTGCTCATATAAATAGTACTATACTGTGCCATATTAATAGTGCCATACAGTGCTCATATAAATAGTACTATACTGTGCCATATTAGTAGTGCCATATAGTGCCTATATTAATAGTACCATACTGTTCCCATATTAATAGTGCCATATACTGCTCATATAAATAGTACTATACTGTGCCATATTAATAGTGTCATACAGTGCTCATATAAATAGTACTATACTGTGCCATATTAATAGTGCCATACAGTGCTCCTATAAATAGTACTATACTGTGCCATATTAGTAGTGCCATATAGTGCCTATATTAATAGTACCATACTGTTCCCATATTAATAGTGCCATATACTGCTCATATAAATAGTACTATACTGTGCCATATTAATAGTGCCATATACTGCTCATATAAATAGTACTATACTGTGCCATATTAATAGTGCCATACAGTGCTCCTATAAATAGTACTATACTGTGCCATATTAGTAGTGCCATATAGTGCCTATATTAATAGTACCATACTGTGCCATATTAATAGTGCCATACAGTGCTCCTATAAATAGTACTATACTGTGCCATATTAATAGTGCCATATACTGCTCATATAAATAGTACTATACTGTGCCATATTAATAGTGCCATACAGTGCTCCTATAAATAGTACTATACTGTGCCATATTAGTAGTGCCATATAGTGCCTATATTAATAGTACCATACTGTTCCCATATTAATAGTGCCATATACTGCTCATATAAATAGTACTATACTGTGCCATATTAATAGTGTCATACAGTGCTCATATAAATAGTACTATACTGTGCCATATTAATAGTGCCATACAGTGCTCCTATAAATAGTACTATACTGTGCCATATTAGTAGTGCCATATAGTGCCTATATTAATAGTACCATACTGTTCCCATATTAATAGTGCCATATACTGCTCATATAAATAGTACTATACTGTGCCATATTAATAGTGCCATATACTGCTCATATAAATAGTACTATACTGTGCCATATTAATAGTGCCATATACTGCTCATATAAATAGTACTATACTGTGCCATATTAATAGTGCCATATACTGCTCATATAAATAGTACTATACTGTGCCATATTAATAGTGCCATACAGTGCTCCTATAAATAGTACTATACTGTGCCATATTAGTAGTGCCATATAGTGCCTATATTAATAGTACCATACTGTTCCCATATTAATAGTGCCATATACTGCTCATATAAATAGTACTATACTGTGCCATATTAATAGTGTCATACAGTGCTCATATAAATAGTACTATACTGTGCCATATTAATAGTGCCATACAGTGCTCATATAAATAGTACTATACTGTGCCATATTAATAGTGCCATACAGTGCTCATATAAATAGTACTATACTGTGCCATATTAGTAGTGCCATATAGTGCCTATATTAATAGTACCATACTGTTCCCATATTAATAGTGCCATACAGTGCTCATATAAATAGTACTATACTGTGCCATATTAATAGTGTCATACAGTGCTCATATAAATAGTACTATACTGTGCCATATTAATAGTGCCATACAGTGCTCATATAAATAGTACTATACTGTGCCATATTAATAGTGCCATACAGTGCTAATATAAATAGTACTATACTGTGCCATATTAGTAGTGCCATATAGTGCCTATATTAATAGTACCATACTGTTCCCATATTAATAGTGCCATACAGTGCTCATATAAATAGTACTATACTGTGCCATATTAATAGTGCCATACAGTGCTCATATAACTAGTACTATAATGTGCCATATTAGTAGTGCCATATAGTGCCTATATTAATAGTACCATACTGTTCCCATATTAATAGTGCCATATACTGCTCATATAAATAGTACTATACTGTGCCATATTAATAGTGCCATATACTGCTCATATAAATAGTACTATACTGTGCCATATTAATAGTGCCATATACTGCTCATATAAATAGTACTATACTGTGCCATATTAATAGTGTCATACAGTGCTCATATAAATAGTACTATACTGTGCCATATTAATAGTGCCATACAGTGCTCATATAAATAGTACTATACTGTGCCATATTAATAGTGCCATACAGTGCTCATATAAATAGTACTATACTGTGCCATATTAATAGTGCCATACAGTGCTCATATAAATAGTACTATACTGTGCCATATTAGTAGTGCCATATAGTGCCTATATTAATAGTACCATACTGTTCCCATATTAATAGTGCCATACAGTGCTCATATAAATAGTACTATACTGTGCCATATTAATAGTGTCATACAGTGCTCATATAAATAGTACTATACTGTGCCATATTAATAGTGCCATACAGTGCTCATATAAATAGTACTATACTGTGCCATATTAATAGTGCCATACAGTGCTCATATAAATAGTACTATACTGTGCCATATTAATAGTGCCATACAGTGCTCATATAAATAGTACTATACTGTGCCATATTAATAGTGCCATACAGTGCTCATATAACTAGTACTATAATGTGCCATATTAGTAGTGCCATATAGTGCCTATATTAATAGTACCATAGTGTGCCCATAATAATAGTGCCATACAGTGCTATATTAGTAATACCATGCAGAGGCTATATGTGTGTTCAGTGGCCATGCCAGTTGTGTTTCACATTGCCCATATTAATAGTGCCATACAGTAGCTATGTCAGTACTGCCATACAGTACCCATATCAATAGTCCCATACAATGATGATAATAGTGCCATACAATACCCACATCAATTATATCCTGTAATGCTCATATTATGGGTTCCAGTCCCCATATCAGTAATGCCATACAGTGCTCATATTGCTATACCGTAACCATATCAACAGCTTCATACTGTCCATGTATAAATAGCGCCATACAGTGGTCATGTAGGGTGTCGCCATTTGACTAATTTTCTTCAGCGCTAGTATATATCACCTGCAGACATCAGTATACAGATAGATACAGCGGCTCGGATACAGGCACGCTGTCATATTTCACATTTCAGCTGCCACTGTCACAATGATGGATGTCACAGTATACGGAGAGTGGGCGTGCGACGTGTCTGGCGGTTTAGCTATTATATGAGTGTTTGACTAACTCTCACACCCTGTGGAAATCCCTCCGATCAGAGGTCACCCTATAATGGGCGATAAACAGTCTTTGTCACAGGGCCCATAATTGGCGCACGTGCGGCCCGGCTGATGCACGAGATTCTTTTATGGCCTGTAAACTCGGCTGAACCCGGGATAGTCACACTCGACGGCTGATACACCTTAGTACACATTGTTATCTGGTGCACTGCACGTGGACTGAGGGCACTGAACGCAACGCAGGATCTAAAGGACTCCAAACCTCCTGTTTATCTGTGAACAAACCTGACTGCGCGCTCTGCTGGATGACACGAGATCCAGGAAATCATTCCAGGGCAGAGGGCGCGGGTGAGCCAAGATAATCGGGGTCACACTAGATAATATAATACTAGGAATTGTCGGCCCCTCGATGCACATTAATAATGCGAAAACCGATTCTTAATATCTCACTTCTATCCTGAGATATAATCACTTGAAGTTACAGGCCAGAAGCCTAAGACTGCACTACTGAGAAATGTATAGGACAATATGGCGGCACCTCCTGATATCTGTCATGTGCAGCAAATATATCGCCACGCTACGTCTCCATCACAACACTGACAGGAATCAGAAAGAGGAACATGGACATCTTATATTATAGCAGAGTCATACCTAACCCCAGGATCAGTAATGTAATGTATGTACACAGTGACTGTACCAGCAGAATAGTGAGCGCAGCTCTGGAGTATAATACAGGATAAGTAATGTAATGTATGTACACAGTGACTGCACCAGCAGAATAGTGAGCGCAGCTCTGGAGTCTAATACAGGATAAGTAATGTAATGTATGTACACAGTGACTGCACCAGCAGAATAGTGAGCGCAGCTCTGGAGTATAATACAGGATAAGTAATGTAATGTATGTACACAGTGACTGTACCAGCAGAATAGTGAGCGCAGCTCTGGAGTATAATACAGGATAAGTAATGTAATGTATGTACACAGTGACTGTACCAGCAGAATAGTGAGTGCAGCTCTGGAGTATAATACAGGATAAGTAATGTAATGTATGTACACAGTGACTGTACCAGCAGAATAGTGAGCGCAGCTCTGGAGTATAATACAGGATAAGTAATGTAATGTATGTACACAGTGACTGCACCAGCAGAATAGTGAGCGCAGCTCTGGAGTATAATACAGGATAAGTAATGTAATGTATGTACACAGTGACTGCACCAGCAGAATAGTGAGCGCAGCTCTGGAGTATAATACAGGATAAGTAATGTAATGTATGTACACAGTGACTGCACCAGCAGAATAGTGAGCGCAGCTCTGGATTATAATACAGGATAAGTAATGTAATGTATTTACACAGTGACTGCACCAGCAGAATAGTGAGCGCAGCTCTGGAGTATAATACAGGATAAGTAATGTAATGTATGTACACAGTGACTGCACCAGCAGAATAGTGAGCGCAGCTCTGGAGTATAATAGAGGATAAGTAATGTAATGTATTTACACAGTGACTGCACCAGCAGAATAGTGAGCGCAGCTCTGGAGTATAATACAGGATAAGTAATGTAATGTATGTACACAGTGACTGCACCAGCAGAATAGTGAGCGCAGCTCTGGAGTATAATACAGGATAAGTAATGTAATGTATGTACACAGTGACTGCACCAGCAGAATAGTGAGCGCAGCTCTGGAGTATAATACAGGATAAGTAATGTAATGTATGTACACAGTGACTGCACCAGCAGAATAGTGAGCGCAGCTCTGGAGTATAATACAGGATAAGTAATGTATGTACACAGTGACTGCACCAGCAGAATAGTGAGCGCAGCTCTGGAGTATAATACAGGATAAGTAATGTAATGTATGTACACAGTGACTGCACCAGCAGAATAGTGAGCGCAGCTCTGGAGTATAATACAGGATAAGTAATGTAATGTATGTACACAGTGACTGTACCAGCAGAATAGTGAGCGCAGCTCTGGGGTATAATACAGGAGAAGTAATGTAATGTATGTACACAGTGACTGTACCAGCAGAATAGTGAGCGCAGCTCTGGAGTATAATACAGGAGAAGTAATGTAATGTATGTACTCATTGATTAGCAGAATAGAGAGCGCAGCTCTGGAGTACAATACAGGATAAGTAATGTAATGTATGTACACAGTGACTGCACCAGCAAAATAGTGAGCGCAGCTCTGGAGTATAATACAGGATAATGTAATGTATGTATGTACACAGTGACTGTACCAGCAGAATAGTGAGCACAGCTCTGGAGTATAATACAGGATAAGCAGGCTGGTGGTTCAGGTGTCGGCCTGTTGTCGTTGTGCCATATAGATTACCTGTAGGGGGCGGACTACAAGCCTCAGAGTTTCTTCTCCATACCAGTAACATGTTGTCGTCCAGATTGTTCTCACATTTGTTTTGTTCCGTTTAATCCTCTGAATTCTACTATTTATATCAATAGCATCTGCTGCGGCGCTATAAACGGCGTCTCATCATGCCAAGCGTTTGTCACAGCATGTTGTTCCTGAGGCTCGGCCTTGTAATGTGACGCACTTGGAATAGAAAGGGTTAAAGAGCTGACATGTCCGATCAGACAGTAGGGATTGTTCGTACACTCAGCACATTGGTATATAAAGTTTGTTGTTTTGCTATTTCTTCACTGTTTTAGGACTCTAATCTGTTATCATGATTGACGTACAAAGAGTGTCTGTCCCTCTGGAGGACCCAGCATGCCTGTGAATGATATCAGCAGAACTGTGTAATACCCCATCTGTCCTGCGGGGGTGCTACAGGGAAATTGAACACTTGCTGGATGATTCCATCCTACATTACATTTTACTGCAGTGGGATAATCGGTAATCAGATCATTTATAGGGTCAGATTCTCCCATTATGAGAGGGGAGTATCAACTCAAACCCCCCACCCATGACCTCTCTGTAGGATATATTTAAAGGTGTACACACCCATTCATTTGTCCCTCTCAGTTCTCCTGTTTGGATGTTGCGAGAACACATCCTAGTCATGGAATCAGCTGCGAGATAAATTTCCGCTTTGCTCTTTTTCAGGAAAAAAACCTGGACTGGTTCCCTCGGATGCGCGCCATGTCCCTCGTCAGCAGCGAGGGCGAAAACGAGCAGAATGAAATCAGAAATTTGCAGGAAAAACTGGAGTCTACCATGAGTCTGGTGAAGCAGCTGTCCGGGCAGTTAGCTGAACTGAAAGAGCAGGTGGGTCCAGACCCCCCGTCATAGACTTAAAGGGCAACTCCATGGGGTGACAACTGTCATATATTAAGGAGACAAACAAGAGAAAACTGATATACGGTTATACCTAGTACAGTGCCTGAGGGGTGGAGCAAGAATCCTTGAGTCAAGCCCCGCCCACTGAGCTTAGAATAGGTTTCGGTTGAGTTTGTTTCACTATGACAACCCGTAGGTGGGGCATGGACCACCACAAAGGGGCGAAGGGGTAACCCCAAAATGGGTGGTTCAAGGGCGTGAAAGGGAGTTCCCAGTTGGATTGTGGGTGGGGACAGGGAGGGGCTAAACATTGGCCAGATTAGTTCTCAGATCCCTTCCCCTAATGGAAGGAGGAGCCAAGTGTATCTAGCCAATGGGAATCCATCATCCCTAATTAGTATTGGATTATGTTCACACCAGACCAAGGAATAATGAAGATCCTGATCCTTTTTATAATTCAAAAATGACCCCAGCTAATATGAACAGAGTCCTAGGGTGATCTCTGGACAATTTTGGATCAGGTTGCCTAGGAACCATTTGACATCCTGTCTTGGTGACCACTCCCTCGGTGTATGTACAGGAAGTCCTGCCCGCCTTGCAGTGTACTGCCTCTCTGGGCTGCACAGTCTTGTTTCAGGCGCCTCCTTGTAAATAGAAGTTTCTTAAGAAATCCTAATAAGAACAGATGTACGGGCCGCCAGGAACAGTAGAGATGTGTGTGTTATCCGTGCACGGTGAGGCGGCTCATCGGGGTTAAGGTAAATGGCCATGAACAGTTGTTGACTGATTCTACCGATCCCCGTGAACCCGCTGACCACCGGTATAGAAGCCGCTGCTACGTGTCCGCTCTCATTCGGCAGCCTGACCTTGTGAGAGAAGAGGCTTTTAAGTCATCCACCGCCCGGCGCCCACACGGATACTCAAGTGGCTCTCGCTCGGCTCTCCGGAGGAAACTAATTACGTGCATAGGGGTCGTGCAATGTATGTAGGCCTAAATCCTGAGTGCCCCCCCCCCCCCCCCCCCTCAGGGATGATTTATGTCTCCTGCCCAGTTACAAAAATGCCAAAAACAGCAGTAGTATAATAGTCAGAGTCCAGTAAAGAGACAGAGGTCAAGGGGGCAAATGACACACACCCCCCTTCCCCAAAGCCACAACCCTCCATCTCAAGATAAGAGGGGTCACTTTGTGTTTGCTCCCCCACCCCATGTACTGTAGGAATTCAAGGGGATGACTCCATATGCAACATAGGTGTGGTGAACCTAATAGGGGGCTTTATTGGGGAAGGGGAGGGGCCTTTATCTATATTATTTAAGAGAAACTCTGTCAATCCTGACCTCGTCTGAATGGCCGGGGTGTGATCTAAGCTTTCTCTGCATTTTTCAAAAGGAACTTCTCCTTCAGATCACGTGATCGCCGTGAGATCCAAGATTCAGACCTGATCATCCGATCGCGAGACCTGCACACATATTTAAGAGATGTTAGCAGTAAGAGGCGTAACCTAAAGATCCTGGGCCCCAATGTAAGATCTGTAACAGGGCCAGGTCCTCAAACCGCCGCTCAGATTGACTGTATTCCCTTGTTGTGCAGCTCTTGATCAACTAGTCAGGTCTGAATCCCGATCATATGTGATCTACAGGGGAATGTGAGATTACACGCCGGCCACTTTATGGATTATCAGATGTCGGATTATGGGAATTTCACGGTGAATTCATATATTTTACATTCTTTTCCCTCCAGATGACAGAACAGAGGAAAAACAAGCAGCGTCTGGGATTTCTGGGCTCGAATTCCACTCACGTCAACCATCATCTCTCTCCGCATTGATCCTATGGATGAAGTGTCAGCATCTCCTATGTTATTGCTTTTTTGGGGGCATATATAAGGAGGAGGAGGAGGAGGAAGGTGACGGCAGATGGACTGATCAGAGCCACATAGGCTTCTGCAGAGAGCAGGTGGAGGCCATAGCAGACCGGATGTACAAGGGATCGTTGCGATTGTCCGCCTGCGCGGCTCCTTTAAGGGATCGTATCCTGTTTGCACTCATCAGACGTAAAGCAATGCGAAACGCTGAAACTGGATCTACTAAGCTATGCCTGCACAACCCCAGGTGTAGCTGTGCCTTTAAGAGATCAACAAGGGATCTTCTTCTAGAGACTTCGGTGCCTTTTGTACAGATTTCGCTTTTTATTTTTATTCTCTAGATCACAGGGACATCTCATGACAATTCAGGAAGTCTTGTCGGCGCTGTCTTAAAGGGGCTCTCCGCTGTTATGTAAATTAGGCTTCATCCACGCATAATGAAAAGTTAGACAACTTTCTAATCCACTTGACGTTCCGATTCTTCACCTTTTCCGAGAGTTCCACTTGCCGTCAGTGAAGGAAGCCATGACCGGTAGCAGAGATCTTCAAAACGGAGAGAAAGTCAATTAGAAAGTTGCGGGTCTTGTTATTTTACGATGGTTCCGCTTCATTTACATAAAGTTAGACGACCCCTTTAACCCCGTCACGTCAGCAGAGGATTTATCACGTTTTATGACTTTTAGAGATTTCTGTGTCAGGAATGTAAGGGGGACGAATGTAAAGAGTAGTGCAATAAAGACAATGGATTAGATCGCCGCCGTGGAGTGCAACTTTATTGACAAAGTACAACATGACATAGGGGTGAATTAAAGGGACGGCAACTCTAATACACAAAGCTTATAGTAGTGCTGGAGCTGTATAAGAGGAGCGGCTCATACCAGTCACACATATGGAGGTTTGTGATACAGATACATTTACATTGTAGGGCTCCTCGGGGGCGGATCCAGGATTTTATTTAGGGGAGTGGACATCCTTTTTAATGTGTTGTCCATCAGTGACGGCGTTAGTCAGCCGCAGCGAGGGGGCAGAGGAGCGCTGCCTGACCTGCACTATGACTACAACCACCTCCGATAAATACCCACTACCCTGTATTGTAAAAAAAAAATTAAAAAATCCAAAATGGAGCCAGAGCAATTAGGGTGACAACTACCCCCATATCCACCCCTGGCTCCTATTATGGCTGCTGAGACCCCTGTAAATGTGCTGACTTGATGCCATCTCAGGGGTGGGAGGTCGGAGGTGTCCATAGTAGTAACCCAAAACCGCCAACCTCAGCGGAACTGGCCAACCATCTAACGTGAAGGGGGGTGTCCTGACCAGGTGTTAGAGGGGAAGACGGGGTGGGCCTTTCAACATGCCGATCTTCTTGTTCTCAGGGTACATAAGCCCGAAACCAGAGGATTCTGACATCGCCCTATTCTTACATAGAATACATGAATGCTCTGCCGAGCCCAGCGTGCATGTGTATGGGGGGGTCGAGAGGAATAGCTGTTGACCAAATGAACTCATGGATGCTACAGTGTTGTGACCATCTAAATCCAAACCTCGGGGGTCACTTTCCTGCGCGGTGAGGTGTGGCGGGATCTCCCCCCACTTTGGGAGACGCCAATTCTGGAGAGTAGAGAAGATACGTTTGCACAATTCGCACACAACTGGACCGATACATTGAAACGTCACAGTCCTGTGACATTCCATCTGTATTATCATGTGACGCCCAGAAGAATCGTATGACACGGAATCGGGTAATTGCAGTAAAGGCCTGACTGCCGAAATATCCCACTGAGGAAACACCGCCATATTTCATCTCCTATCTCTACTAATAAAACCACTTGGAAGAATCAGAGGGAAAAAAAAAAAAACGTGAAAAAAACGAGAACACAATAAACAGATTCCGGGCCCGGGAACCAGAGCGTTCCGGATCTAATAACCGACGGGGTCTGCGAGGAATAACCGTCGGACCCCGCACTAGACGCAAAGTTTTCACAGTATTCCCTGCAGTATATGATACTACTGGGGAGGGGGGAGGGGGGGGGGCGGAGTGCGGGCTTAACCCCTCACGTTCCGGATTCGCCAGCACCGTCTCTGTCTATGCCTTCGCGAGGTCTCCGCTCTACGATGTGTTTATTCCTTGACATAACTGCTCCCACCTTATAGAAACATTGATCGGCTGCCGTCTAGACATCCTTTAATAAAAGAGGCTTTGTCTCAGCGCCGACAAACACGCGGGCGCTCGGAGAGAGAGTGCAAATGGCTCCCCGCCATGTGATCTGCCTGGTTTAACCCTTCGCAGCACTTAAAGGGGCACTCCGGTCTTATAGAACTGAAGCTTAACAAAAATTTGGGGATTTCGAAGGCTATAGGCTGGTAATAAATGTGGTACGATTACAAGAAAGTGGGATGGCCATCAATTCGATGAGGTCTGTAGCCCCGCCCATTTTTAGTTTTTTTTTTAATAAGACTCGCATGTCCGAAAAAAGTGACGTCAATTTTTTTAGAATATATCTGGCAGGAAATAATCCCATTAATCCGACTTATCAGCCACAATCGGCGTATGCAAATTACATTACAAGGCCCTGTTCTGAGGGCGGTCCTAAACTGAGCAGGGGTGGGACTTAAAAAGTCCTATAAACTGTGGTGCAAATATTTAGGTCCGGAGTACACAGCAGAGTGTGGTGTCTGCGGGGGCTTCGGATGATTATAGAGCAGGTCCGGTCCAGCTCTGGTGACACCGGAACGGAACCCCCCAATGGAATCAATGGGGGGTTAAAGTGCATTTTGTTATAAAATCCGCCTGTCTGTTCCTTGGGTGGCGGCCAGAGCGGAGACCTCACACGTCGCCCTCCATTACGTCCTGTGTGAGCCCTAATGACGCCCCCACACAGGAAGTTTTATGGTGTAACACACATTCCCTTCCCCCACGCATGAAGTCCTGGGTGTCCCAGAATGAGAATATTCTTCCTCCTCGGAGGTTACAGGGTGAGATATTGAGAATGTCTGCCCCATACGTGACCCGTCTGACTGGAAAACCAGATGTTGTTCCCCGTTACTGGAATCTTCATTTCAAAGAAACCACAAGTTTGGATGAACTCATCCTGGTCCGCGAGGAGGCCGCCGCCGACCGCAAAGACGCTTCATGTACCAGACCTGTCATGGAGGGAGCGGGAATCTGTACATTAGTAGGGAGAAAATGGGGAAAATGCAACCAAAATGGCGCCGGATGTTACAGTCCAAGTTTGTTTAAGGCGACGTGTGGCGATCCGGAGCCCAAAAAACCGCTGCGGAAAAGACCGCGGTGGAAACATATCATGGTTTTTCCACAACGTTTTTCAATGTGGTAATGTGAAGAACAGCGTGGGGCCCCGGACTAGAGAGATTTTACACCCAAAATGTAATGTCCTCATGTTAGTAAATCAGACGTTAGAGGCGCAGCCACAGCCTAGTAATAAGGATCCTATTTATAGTCATTATACCGTCATATAGAGCCATAATAATACTGCCATATAAAGCCCATGTTATACCAACACACAGAACCAAGATAATACTGCAATATACAGCTCATGTAATGCCACCATATAGTGCCAAGATAATACTGCATTATACAGCTCATGTAATGCCACCATATATTGCCAAGATAATACTGCAATATACAGCTCATGTAATGCCACCATATATTGCCAAGATAATACTGCAATATACAGCTCATGTAATGCCACCATATATTGCCAAGATAATACTGCATTATACAGCTCATGTAGTGCCACCATATAGTTCCAAGATAATACTGCCATATGCAGCTCATGTAGTGCCACCATATAGTGCCAAGATAATACTGTAATATACAGCTCATGTAATGCCACCATATAGTTCCAAGATAATACTGCCATATGCAGCTCATGTAGTGCCACCATATAGTGCCAAGATAATACTGCAATATACAGCTCATGTAATGCCACCATATAGTGCCAAGATAATACTGCCATATGCAACTCATGTAGTGCCAAGATAATACTGCTATATACAGCTCATGTAGTGCCACCATATAGTGCCAAGATAATACTGCAATATACAGCTCATGTAATGCCACCATATAGTGCCAAGATAATACTGCCATATGCAACTCATGTAGTGCCAAGATAATACTGCTATATACAGCTCATGTAGTGCCACCATATAGTGCCAAGATAATACTGCAATATACAGCTCATGTAATGCCACCATATAGTGCCAAGATAATACTGCCATATGCAACTCATGTAGTGCCAAGATAATACTGCAATATACAGCTCATGTAATGCCACCATATAGTGCCAAGATAATACTGCCATATGCAACTCATGTAGTGCCAAGATAATACTGCTATATACAGCTCATGTAGTGCCACCATATAGTGCCAAGATAATACTGCAATATACAGCTCATGTAATGCCACCATATAGTGCCAAGATAATACTGCAATATACAGCTTATGTAATGCCACCATATAGTGCCAAGATAATACTGCCATATGCAACTCATGTAGTGCCAAGATAATACTGCTATATACAGCTCATGTAGTGCCACGATATAGTGCCAAGATAATACTGCTATATGCATCTCATGTAGTGCCACCATATAGTGCCAAGATAATCCTGCCATATGCATCTCATGCTACACCACTACAGTATGTAGAGCCAAGATAAAACTGCCATATACTGCCCATGTTATACCACAATATAGAGCTAAGCTTACACTGCTATTTTAAAGAGCCCAAGTTATACGACTATATAATAATTAGAGATGAGCGAGCTCGCATAGAAATGAATGGACGTAGCCGGCACGCGGGGGGTTAAGCGGCCGGCCGGCGTCAAAGCCGAAGTACCAGGTGCATCCATTCATTTCTATGGAGCGTGCTGTTCGGATCGGCTGATCCGAACAGTACTCGCTCATCTCTAATCATCTCTAACACATCCATATTATACCGCCAAACTGAGCCAATCTAAGGCTAGGTTCTCATCTGTAGATTCCTCTTAAAATTGGCGGAGAGAAATGTCCGGCAAGGAGAGCTTTTCTGTCCACCGGCTACGGTATATAAACGTCAGAAACCCATTATAGGACCCCATTATATGTAACCGCTTTTTAAGCGGCTAGGGTTCCATCTTTCTGGTCCCCGTGTGGACCTGAAGGACAGAAACCTGAACGCTAGTGTGAACCTAGCATGACACTGGTATATATAGTCCATGTTATACTACCATATACAAGCAAGATAGTTTCTGTAAAATACAGCTCATGGAATACCGTCATATAGTGTCATCATGCTGCTATATACAGCCCACATGGTGTTACATTATAGTGCCATTAGTATATTACTACATATATCCCACACAATATTATATAAATCCATGATGAAATTCTTGTAATCCATATAATGCCCTGATAATACTGCCATATATACAAATATAACACACATACAATAATACCAAGATACTGCCATACACAACCTATGTACTGTAATACCACCACACAGTGCCCTGATAATGTGCTATATCAAAAATGTCATGTAGTGCCTAAATAATACTACTATATAGCGACTCAATAGTAACTCAATTAAAAATAATACCGCCATTTACTGCTAAATAGTCATTGATCATTACAATTCGCTCCCTGTAGGGCTCCTAGCGAATGATGCGATAAATCTGGCGCGCCCTAGTGGTGACAAAACTACAGACTATACGTTACATTGTAGGCAGCCTGCATGACGCAATGTAATACCGTATTACCATAGATGATGATGTCCTTGAGGTCTTACCTTCATTATATGGCACCCCTACAGGTCATGATTGGCACTACCACCCCTATCATTGAAGACTCATCACAGGACTTTCCCACATTGTGATATGGATCAGACCCGTCCCGAGGCGCGAGGGGCAGTAGATTCTTCCTACAAAACCGCCACACCATTGTATACAGGAAGGTCAAATATGTGAAAAACAAAAATTACGGAGAAAAACCCCTTTTAATTACTATTTACACAAGGCGGTAACCTGACAACCTGGTGAACGACTGAAATAAGGTGTCAGGTATTCAGGGAATGAGGTGATACTATGACAGAGAACATCCAATACCGTCTCCAAATATAACCGCATCCGTGACTCACCATCTGCAATGACAGTAGAAATAAACCTGACATCTCGGGGGTTTACTGACACCCGGCAGTCATGAAATGTAGTTTTGATGGGGAAATCTAGTCACATTTCTATTTCCTGAGGCTCAAGACGCACAAGACCCTCGTACCGCAGCGACATCACTAGACCATTAGCCTGCAATACCACACACAACCTGTAGGCAGGAGGGGCGCTGTTTTTGGAAGCAAGCAGCTATGATTTTCTAATCCAGGGCAGCCCATTAATGTCTGGTCAGGGCCCACTGGGTGCCCATAGTGGGTCCATATAACAAGTGGTTGGATAGTAATGAGTCTATGGTGGTAAAGCTCACCGTGCGCCATCATATATAGTCACACCGCGGCCCCCGGGCCATCAATATATTAGAATTATCACATGAGCTACAAGCGGCAGAACACGCCGAGATCCCCGACTGTACCCAACCCCGAATCCATCAGAGGATGTTATATGTGCGGAATACAAAGGAAAAATACACAGTACTACTTCTGTATATATGGACGGTGCACAGTACTACTTCTGTATATATGGACGGTGCACAGTACTACTTCTGTATATATGGACGGTGCACAGTACCACTTCTGTATATATGGACAGTGCACAGTACTACTTCTGTATATAAGGACAGTGCACAGTACTACTTCTGTATATAAGGACAGTGCACAGTACTACTTCTGTATATAAGGACAGTGCACAGTACTACTTCTGTATACATGGACAGTGCACAGTACTACTTCTGTATATTCGGACAGTGCACAGTACCACTTCTGTATATATGGACAGTGCACAGTACCACTTCTGTATACATGGACAGTGCACAGTACTACTTCTGTATATATGGACAGTGCACAGTACTACTTCTGTATATATGGACGGTGCACAGTACCACTTCTGTATATATGGACAGTGCACAGTACTACTTTTGTATATATGGACAGTGCACAGTACTACTTCTGTATATATGGACAGTGCACAGTACCACTTCTGTATACATGGACAGTGCACAGTACTACTTCTGTATATATGGACAGTGCACAGTACTACTTCTGTATATATGGACGGTGCACAGTACTACTTCTGTATATATGGACAGTGCACAGTACCACTTCTGTATACATGGACAGTGCACAGTACTACTTCTGTATATATGGACAGTGCACAGTACTACTTTTGTATATATGGACAGTGCACAGTACCACTTCTGTATATATGGACAGTGCACAGTACTACTTTTGTATATATGGACAGTGCACAGTACTACTTCTGTATATATGGACAGTGCACAGTACTACTTTTGTATATATGGACAGTGCACAGTACTACTTCTGTATATATGGACAGTGCACAGTACTACTTCTGTATATATGGACAGTGCACAGTACTACTTCTGTATATATGGACGGTGCACAGTACTACTTCTGTATATTCGGACAGTGCACAGTACTACTTCTGTATATATGGACAGTGCACAGTACTACTTCTGTATATATGGACGGTGCACAGTACTACTTCTGTATATATGGACAGTACACAGTACCACTTCTTCGGTGTCAGAATTCCCTCCCGTACACACTGGTGCCATATTAGACATGTGATATTAGCTCCAGTAATCTTCTAAGTATAGCTGGATCCCGCCGGCGACTTTTACGTAATCCGCCACTATGTAAGTCTGCTCGCCCATGGTGTTATCTATTATCTCAGTACACCGCTATATACCTGGGGAACCCTACACCTCATCATCTGCCCTTAATATACCCAAATTAATTATAGCCAGGAGGACGGAGTGATCGTATCAGGCCAGTGGATCGCAGCTCGCGGCGGATTCGCCTCCACATTCGCCATGTGTAGGTTACATAACCCGCTGTATAGTAGACGTTACATAACAATTCTAAGTCATAAGGAAGTGGGAGCCAATCACAGGGTTACAATGACATCTGTTCCTGGGAAAGTTGGGTGACAAAGCTGCCATCATGGTACTGCATCAGAGTGTAACACCCAGTTTTCCAAAGTTCCTGTTACTATGTGTTGATGCACAGTCTGCCTATATAACTACGGTATATACTGCTGTAAAGGTCTCTAAATATTGGGCTATTCTATCATATACTGCCCTCAGTTAGTCCCTGGTCCACACTGTGCAGTTTCTGACATTCCATGCTGGTCCAGGCCATAGGGCAGGTGTTACCTCTCTGTAATTTAGGAGCCTAAAGACTTCACCTGTGACTACTGCTCCTATGTACAAGAATATAACTGCTATAATACTGGCAACTATGTACAAGAATATAACTACTATAATACTGCTCCTATGTACAAGAATATAACTACTATAATACTACCTCCTATGTACAAGAATATAACTACTATAATACTACCTCCTATGTACAAGAATATAACTACTATAATACTACCTCCTATGTGCAAGAATATAACTACTATAATACTACCTCCTATGTGCAAGAATATAACTACTATAATACTACCTCCTATGTACAAGAATATAATTACTATAATACTGCTCCTATGTACAAGAATATAACTACTATAATACTGCTCCTATGTACAAGAATATAACTGCTATAATACTGGCAACTATGTACAAGAATATAACTACTATAATACTGCTCCTATGTACAAGAATATAACTACTATAATACTGCTCCTATGTACAAGAATATAACTACTATAATACTGCTCCTATGTACAAGAATATAACTGCTATAATACTGGCAACTATGTACAAGAATATAACTACTATAATACTACTCCTATGTACAAGAATATAACTACTATAATACTGCTCCTATGTACAAGAGTATAACTACTATAATACTGCTCCTATGTACAAGAATATAACTACTATAATACTACTCCTATGTACAAGAATATAACTACTATAATTCTACTCCTATGTACAAGAATATAACTACTATAATACTGCTCCTATGTACAAGAGTATAACTGCTATAATACTGGCAACTATGTACAAGAGTATAACTACCATAATACTACTCCTATGTACAAGAATATAACTACTATAATACTACTCCTATGTACAAGAATATAACTGCTATAATACTACTCCTATGTACAAGAATATAACTACTATAATACTACTCCAATGTACAAGAATATAACTACTATAATACTACTCCTATGTACAAGAATATAACTGCTATAATACTGGCAACTATGTACAAGAATATAACTACTATAATACTGCTCCTATGTACAAGAATATAACTACTATAATACTACTCCTATGTACAAGAATATAACTACTATAATACTACTCCTATGTACAAGAATATAACTACTATAATACTACTCCTATGTACAAGAATATAACTACTATAATACTACTCCAATGTACAAGAATATAACTGCTATAATACTGGCAACTATGTACAAGAATATAACTGCTATAATACTGCTCCTATGTACAAGAATATAACTACTATAATACTGCTCCTATGTACAAGAATATAACTACTATAATACTACTCCTATGTACAAGAATATAACTACTATAATACTACTCCTATGTACAAGAATATAACTACTATAATACTGCTCCTATATACAAGAATATAACTACTATAATACTACTCCTATGTACAAGAATATAACTACTATAATACTACTCCAATGTACAAGAATATAACTACTATAATACTGCTCCTATGTACAAGAATATAACTACTATAATACTGCTCCTATGTACAAGAATATAACTACTATACTACTGCTCCTATGTACAAGAATATAACTACTATAATACTGCTCCTATGTACAAGAATATAACTACTATAATACTGCTCCTATGTACAAGAATATAACTACTATAATACTACTCCTATGTACAAGAATATAACTACTATAATACTACTCCTATGTACAAGAATATCACTACTATAATACTACTCCTATGTACAAGAATATCACTACTATAATACTACTCCTATGTACAAGAATATAATTACTATAATACTACCTCCTATGTACAAGAATATAACTACTATAATACTGCCCCTATGTACAAGAATATAACTACTATAATACTACCTCCTATGTACAAGAATATAACTACTATAATACTACTCCTATGTACAAGAATATAACTACTATAATACTGCCTCCTATGTACAAGAATATAACTACTATAATACTGCTCCTATGTACAAGAATATAACTACTATAATACTGCTCCTATGTACAAGAATATAACTACTATAATACTACCTCCTATGTACAAGAATATAACTACTATAATACTACTTCTATGTACAAGAATATAACTACTATAATACTGCTCCTATGTACAAGAATATAACTACTATAATACTGCTCCTATGTACAAGAATATAACTACTATAAGGGTGCATTCACACTGAGTAAACGCTAGCTTATTTTGTAGAGTAAAATTACACTTGTAAATTTTGCTATCCCATTGACTTCAATGACATTTTACAGGCGTATTTTTACAGGCGTATTTTTTACAGGCGTATTTTTTACAGGCGTATTTTTACACTTGTAAAAAAATATCATTGAAGTCAATGGGATAGCAAAATTTACAAGTGTAATTTTACTCTACAAAATAAGCTAGCGTTTACTCAGTGTGAACTTACCCTAATACTGCCCCCTATTGTTCGCTGTGATGTATGTACAGGTTATGTTGAGTCTTCTCTCTAGTATATAGTGTATATTTTGGTGTATATTGTGCCGTATGTCGCTCTTCTTCCTGTCCGCTCCTCTCCCACGTCTCTCTCATACTTTCCTCTGCACACGTTCCTGTCACTATTTTCACACTCCCACGACTCGGAGCATTTTCATCCCACTCTCGATATTCGGCTCCACCGGCTTAGACAGCTGTTTGTTACTGAGATCCCCCTCTAGTCAGTGACAGGCCTTCTCTCCCCCTCCCCGGCTGCTGAGGATTCTGTGACACAATCTCACCTGTCTGCTTAAAGGGGCTTTGTCCAGGAACAGCGCCACATTTGTCCATGTGGCCGCATCTGGTAATGCAGCCTGAGTACAGTCCTTTAATAAATTCTAATTAATAATATTTGGGCTGCGGGCGCTTATATAAAGCTTTTCACAGCAGAGGGTTTGTTACAATAATTTTCAGTCTAAGCAATCCAATTTGGTCTATAGATCTTGGGATGCAGAGGGATATATGTTACCTGCACTGTTACATTGTAACAAACTATCAGCACAATGCACCGAATTTTCTTTGGCCATTTTTTCTTGGGCAGGGCCAGTGGTTGAATAGCGGTAACCCCTCCCTAATATCTGCCATAGTAGTACGGCCAATATTAGGTGTTTTATTCAGGCGCCCTCTCAGAAACTTTTTGGGATCTGGTCAAGCCCAAAACTTTCGGATAATTGAATTGACTCAGCCCTTATCAAGTCTACTCGATTCAAGACTGGAGGAAGGTCTAGGGGTTATAACTGAGGTGCTGGGTTTAGGATTGTACCATGAACCAAACTGATTGAGGAGATTGGGGGTGTGGCTTATGCTTAAAGGGGTGGGGCATATTCCAGATAATTTGAGCTCAACCCACAAATGTATTTCCCAAAAATAGGAAAGTACGAATCCCTCTCTTCTATCAGATGGGTGGCGTAAAGGAACGGCGCTAGAAATTGGAGACCCCGCCCCCAGATATTGTTGATATTATGTGACCAATGGAGATCTGGTGCCCTGAGCCATAGTCAATACCATCCTGTCTGCACCGGGCACCACTTTGGTTGTCCCTCATTCACCCCCCTGACCCCCCACCCAACTCACAAACTCATAGAGACGAAGCCGCAGCTTTTGGGGAACTCTTATTGTGTAAGTGATGTGACAGCAGACGTGTCATGAGAGTCGGGCATGGCGGCAGATTATAAATAGTCCTGAGACCAGTGAGCAGCTGTGATCGTCGTCCATGTACCCGGCGGGGCTCTATTTTAAGGCCACGTTCCAAGAAGCGGCTGCACGTCCGGATCACGTGAAGGCAACGACTGAGGAGGTCACTGCATAAAAATAGCAAACTTCTCTGTTTTACATGTCTATCAGACGCAACGCTGCTCGCCTGCTGACTGCAGACAAGACGGCAGGAAACAGAGAAACATCGGATCCGTACGGAGCCATCAGATCTGACAACCTCCTGACAGCAGCGACAACCAAGATGCTTTATGCCAGTCAGTGTGCAAGAAAGTGTGTGACAATAAATCCAGAGCGTGTCACTATCCCGCAACGCCGTGGTCGAGAAGTGACTAATAAATAGGAAAAATAATGTATGTACACAGCAGAATAGTGAGCGCAGCTCTGGAGTATAATACAGGATAAGTAATGTAATGTATGTACACAGTGACTGCACCAGCAGAATAGTGAGCGCAGCTCTGGAGTATAATACAGGATAAATAATGTAATGTATGTACACAGTGACTGCACCAGCAGAATAGTGAGCGCAGCTCTGCAGTATAATACAGGATAAATAATGTAATGTATGTACACAGTGACTGTACCAGCAGAATAGTGAGCGCAGCTCTGGAGTATAATACAGGATAAGTAATGTATGTACACAGTGACTGCACCAGCAGAATAGTGAGCGCAGCTCTGGAGTATAATACAGGATAAGTAATGTAATGTATGTACACAGTGACTGCACCAGCAGAATAGTGAGTGCAGCTCTGGAGTATAATACAGGATCAGTAATGTAATGTATGTACACAGTGACTGCACCAGCAGAATAGTGAGCGCAGCTCTGGAGTATAATACAGGATAAGTAATGTAATGTATGTGCACAGTGACTGCACCAGCAGAATAGTGAGCGCAGCTCTGGAGTATAATACAGGATAAGTAATGTAATGTATGTACACAGTGACTGCACCAGCAGAATAGTGAGCGCAGCTCTGGAGTATAATACAGGATAAGTAATGTAATGTATGTACACAGTGACTGCACCAGCAGAATAGTGAGCGCAGCTCTGGGGTATAATACAGGATAAGTAATGTATGTACACAGTGACTGCACCAGCAGAATAGTGAGCGCAGCTCTGGAGTGAAAGCATCAGGAGAGGTGTCAGTAGAGATAAGTTTGTGTTTCCTTATCCTGCAGATAACAGAGAGCAGTCGCAGCGCGCAGGATGTGACACTGTTTGTGTTGTGTCTCTGACAACCTTGGCTCCCGCAGTCTCTTTTATTAATATAAATGTTCTCGCCGTCGCCATCATTTCCTCTTCCTGTTATAAGTTTAAAATACGACAAATCCAGATGAAAAGACGTTCTATTAAACATTCAGCCGATGCTGCGCTGCCGTCTGCGTCCTTCAAGGACAGACAAATCGGATCTGATCACATCAGGTATACATCTCATATCTGGCTGGACACGTCACGTCCCTTTATCCTCATCATGGCCAGCCTTATAAGTGGGCGCTTATCACTTGTCCTTGCTGAAGGGGGCGCCACTGGCCCTGATACTCGCAGTCATTTGATGTCGCCGGAGTCTATAGTAGATTATAGGAGCTGTTCAGAATGGAAATCGCCTTTAAGAGACCAGATTCATGATTTTTCTTCCCTCGGCTTGTTACAGGTCAGGTTGCGTTGGCAGCGAGTTTAATCCTCTGGAAATGACCGCAGTAATATGAAACGTGAATCCTTATCAGATATTCTAAGCGGCTGCCATGTACATAGTGACGGCGGCGAAACTCCGGACGGAAGAACCGGTTTATTTATATAAGGAGAAAACAAGAGATGTTCCTTTCTGAGCCTTTCCAAGAAATAATAGACTGAGGACGTGGAGCTCGCGCTGCCCTATTGTTCAGGCCTGAATCATCCGACGCAACCGAAGCCTCAAAAACATCACATCCATCTCTGGTCACATGTCAGCTGTGTCTATGGGAGAAACCGTGACATCTACATCATGGAGTCTGGCTCAGAGGTCCTCCCGAAATATCTGTGACCAGCAGCAAAATGGTACAGAATGTTCGTACAGTCAGAGCCAAACTTTCAGGGGGCGACAGTGAGGGCAAGAAAGGGGTGAAGAATATTCTAGAAAAAGTCTGAATATCTTTAGCCACCTATAGGAATATCAGACCCCAGACCGGACCCCTATATTAATATGAGACTCCAGACCAGACCCCTATATCAATATGAGACCCCAGACCAGACCCCTATATCAATATGAGACCCCAGACCAGACCCCTATATCAATATGAGACCCCAGACCAGACCCCTATATCAATATGAGACCCCAGACCAGACCCCTATATTAATATGAGACCCCAGACCAGACCCCTATATTAATATGAGACCCCAGACCAGACCCCTATATTAATATGAGACCCCAGACCAGACCCCTATATTAATATGAGACCCCAGACCAGACCCCTATATTAATATGAGACTCCAGACCAGACCCCTATATTAATATGAGACTCCAGACCAGACCCCTATATTAATATGAGACCCCAGAACAGACCCCTATATTAATATCAGACCCCAGACCAGACCCCTATATCAATATCAGACCCCAGACCAGACCCCCATATTAATATCAGACCCCAGACCAAATCCCTATATTAATGAGACCCCAGACCAGACCCTTATATTAATATGAGACCCCAGACCGCACCCCCATATTAATATCAGATCCCAGACCAGACCCCTATATTAATATCAGACCCCAGACCAAATCCCTATATTAATGAGACCCCAGACCAGACCCTTATATTAATATGAGACCCCTATATCAATATCAGACCCCAGACCAGACCCCCATATTAATATCAGACCCCAGACCGAACCCCCATATTAATATCAGACCCCAGACCAGACCCCTATATTAATATCAGACCCCAGACCAGACCCCTATATCAATACAGACCCCAGACCAGACCCCCATATTAATATCAGACCCCAGACCAAATCCCTATATTAATGAGACCCCAGACCAGACCCTTATATTAATATGAGACCCCAGACCAGACCCCTATATTAATATCAGACCCCAGACCGAACCCCCATATTAATATCAGACCCCAGACCAGACCCCTATATTAATATCAGACCCCAGACCAGACCCCTATATCAATACAGACCCCAGACCAGACCCCCATATTAATATCAGACCCCAGACCAAATCCCTATATTAATGAGACCCCAGACCAGACCCTTATATTAATATGAGACCCCAGACCAGACCCCTATATTAATACCAGACCTCTATATTACAAGGCCTTAGTGAATTAAGAGTTTGAATATGCCTGAAGAAAGCCAAACACCAAAACTGTGGTAATGGTGCCCGTCATTTCATTTTAGCAAAATGTGTGATCCCTCTTATCATTCCACCCCCCTCCATGGACCCACTACCCTATGGTATAGGGCTCAGGATTTGAGAGATGTTATAGTCCATTAGTCTTGCCCACTATGGTCTAGAAATCCTAATAATACCGTATATGACTACAATATTCCTATACTTGGCCATCAGGAAATTGTGCGTGTTACTTGGCAGGTGAAGGCCAAAATGATGATGTGATGATGATGATGATGATGTGGTCATATTAGAAGCCCCCCGCGATTCCCCAAACAGGCAGAAAGTCAGAGGATGAAAACTCAATAAAAAGTGAATTGAATAAAAAATACTAAATGGACACAGGCCTGGAGGGGCTAATATATATATATATATATATATATATATATATATATATATATATATATATATATACACTGCAAACATGGATCAAACCATTCTGTAAAGACATAAACTGGATAATAATGGACCCACCCCCCGCCCGCCATGCCAGAATGTGGGGCAAAGGTGTCAAGTCAGAACTGATCGGCCTCAGTTATGGTATTTGATAATCTCTGGACCTTTCACCCCGTATGACACATTCTCCAACTGAGCTTCACGTGACTGAGGATTAAGTCCGGACACCTACAGATATATCACATGAGGATTATAACACCAGAGAGCCTGCCGCAGAGAGAAGCCGGGAATTAAAGGGAAAGACACATTATATCTACTCTATACGTACAAGAATACAAGAATATAACTACCAGGGCCGGATTTAGATGAAGCGTCCCTCGGCTCGGCCACTTCTGAGGCCCTTTCACCTCCCATTTATAAGTTTGTAAATGACATGAGAGATAATAAAATTCATCATTCCTGTGCTATATATCCGGGGACACGAGGACTGTCTATAGCTCAGTCATTACTAGAGGACTTACCTCAGGTGCCATCTCCATTTTCTCATTTCTATAGTTGTATTGCCAATGCCAGAAAACCTCCAAATAAAATGGCCAACAAAACTGCTACTGAGCATGCCCAGACCGTTCTATCACTAGAGATCTTTACTACTACAAAAACATGGCCGCCGTTGTAGTCTATTGTGCATGCTCTAATTCAAAACCATTAAAACTTTATTAAAAGAACGACAAGGCAAATAGTAATAATAGATCCTCCGACAGAAATTAAATGGGTAAAACCTACCGTATATACCGATTGTACTAGTGGGAATAATAAAGTGTAAAAAATCATAAGACGCAAATAAGATCATGTAATAATAAAGTGTAAAAATGTAGATAATTCATCATATAGTGTGTATGAAGGATCAATACAAATCCAGCCTAAGGCTGTATTCACACTGAGTAAACGCTAGCTTATTCTGAACGTAAAACACGTTCAGAATAAGCGGCGTCTAAAGCAGCTCCATTCATTTCTATGGGAGCGGGGATACGAGCGCTCCCCATAGAAATGAATGGGCTGCTTCTTTCACTCCGTGCAGTCCCATTGAAGTGAATGGGGAGTGCCGGCGTATACGGCAAGCTCTGCTCATGCCGGAGCGTACACGCCGGCACTCCCCATTCACTTCAATGGGACTGCACGGAGTGAAAGAAGCAGCCCATTCTACCCTAAGGCTGTATTCACACTGAGTAACGCTGGCGTTTTTTGTGCGTATTTTTGCACATAGCGCCTCGTTAACGCCGCGTATACGCCGTGTTAACGCCGGGCAACACCACCGCAAAATAGCACGGCGTTAACGCAGCGCTATGTGCAAAAATAAGCACAAAAACCGCCAGCGTTACTCAGTGTGAATACAGCCTAATATAAAAAATATATATACAATAAATCAATGATATAGAGAAATAAATTAAATAGTGCAAAAAAGTGCAAATGTGCCCGAGTGCGTAGTCAGTGGCGTAACTACCGCGGAGGCGGCTGCCACAGGGCCCGGGACATTAGGGGGCCCAGTGACAGCCGCTACCGCTGCAGTTTTTCCTTTTTTTTTTTAATAAGCTATTACCAGCTGGAGTCCAGCCAGTAACGGGCCCTATTTACTTACCGATCCTGGCTGGGTCGGGATCGGTAAGTGACACCGCGGGCCCCGCAAAGACTATTATTATACTCAGGGGTCTTTGCAGATCGGAGGCCTGGGAGAGGTAAGAAACATAAAATACTGTGTTACTTACCTCACAAAGGCTGCGGGCAGGCTTCGGCCTAGTTGTCTGATGTCCCATGATCCCGGCCTGCGTCCCAGGTCATGAGACATCCGACGTCATTGAAGAACGCCGACAGCAGAGGCCGACAGCGTAGGAGCCAGGGGACAGGCAAATAACAATAGTATTTTATGATTTTATTCCCCCGAATCTCCAATTATTATACTCTGGGGTCTGAAAAGACCTCAGAGTATAATAATTATTATGGGTGTCCACAAAGCGACATAGTACTGAGTACAGGGGCCACTGAGGGACATAATTCTGTGTGCAGGGGCCACTATGGGGGATAATACTGTGTGCAGGGGCCACTATGGGGGATAATACTGTGCAGGGACCACTATGGGACATAATACTGTGTGCAGGGGCCACTATGGGACATAATACTGTGTGCAGGGGCCACTATGGGGGATAATACTGTGTGCAGGGGCCACTATGGGGGATAATACTGTGTGCAGGGGCCACTATGGGGGATAATACTGTGTGCAGGGGCCACTAAGGGACATAATTCTGTGTGCAGGGGCCACTATGGGGGATAATACTGTGTGCAGGGGCCACTATGGGGGATAATACTGTGTGCAGGGGCCACTATGGGGGATAATACTGTGTGCAGGGGCCACTATGGGGGATAATACTGTGTGCAGGGGCCACTAAGGGACATAATACTGTGTGCAGGGGCCACTATGGGGCATAATACTGTGTGCAGGGGCCACTATGGGGGATAATACTGTGTGCAGGGGCCACTAAGGGACATAATACTGTGTGCAGGGGCCACTATGGGGATAATACTGTGTGCAGGGGCCACTAAGGGACATAATACTGTGTACAGGGGCCACTATGGGGGATAATACTGAGTGCAGGGGCCACTAAGGGACATAATACTGTGTGCAGGGGCCACTATGGGACATAATACTGTGTGCAGGGGCCACTAAGGGACATTAAACTGTGTGCAGGGGCCACTATGGGACATAATACTGTGTGCAGGGGCCACTAAGGGACATTAAACTGTGTGCAGGGGCCACTATGGGACATAATACTGTGTGCAGGGGCCACTATGGGGGATAATACTGTGTGCAGGGGCCACTAAGGGACATAATACTGTGTGTAGGGGCCAATCCTTATTTTCTCCTTATTTTTGGCTGTGTTTTAGTGTTCACTGTCTTTAGAATAGTGTAATTTTTATTTTGCTAACAATTTGTATGTAGGCCCCTCTTGATCTTGAGGCCCTAGGCTGAAGCCAAGTTAGCCTAATGGTAAATCCGGCCCTGATAACTACCATAATACTACCTCTATGTACAAAAATATACCTACTATAATACTGCTCCTATGTACAAGAATATAACTACTATAATACTACTCCTATGTACAAGAATATAACTACTATAATACTGCTCCTATGTACAAGAATATAACTACTATAATACTGCCCCCTATGTACAAGAATATAACTACTATAATACTACCCCCAATGTACAGTAATATAACTACTATAATACTGCCCCCTATGTACAAGAATATAACTACTATAATACTGCCCCCTATGTACAAGAATATAACTACTATAATACTGCCCCCTATGTACAAGAATATAACTACTATAATACTGCTGCTATGTACAAGAATATAACTACTATAATACTACTCCTATGTACAAGAATATAACTACTATAATACTACTCCTATGTACAAGACTATAACTACTATAATACTACTCCTATGTACAAGAATATAACTACTATAATACTACTCCTATGTACAAGAATATAACTACTATAATACTACTCCTATGTACAAGAATATAACTACTATAATACTACTCCTATGTACAAGAATATAACTACTATAATACTGCTCCTATGTACAAGAATATAACTACTATAATACTACTCCTATGTACAAGAATATAACTACTATAATACTACTCCTATGTACAAGAATATAACTACTATAATACTACCTACTCTGTACAAGAATATAACTACTATAATACTGCTGCTATGTACAAGAATATAACTACTATAATACTACCTACTATGTACAAGAATATAACTACTATAATACTACTCCTATGCATAAGAATATAACTACTATAATACTGCCCCCTATGTACAAGAATATAACTACTATAATACTGCTGCTATGTACAAGAATATAACTACTATAATACTACTCCTATGTACAAGAATATAACTACAATACTACTCCTATGTACAAGACTATAACTACTATAATACTACTCCTATGTACAAGAATATAACTACTATAATACTACTCCTATGTACAAGAATATAACTACTATAATACTACTCCTATGTACAAGAATATAACTACTATAATACTACTCCTATGTACAAGAATATAACTACTATAATACTGCTCCTATGTACAAGAATATAACTACTATAATACTACTCCTATGTACAAGAATATAACTACTATAATACTACTCCTATGTACAAGAATATAACTACTATAATACTGCTCCTATGTACAAGAATATAACTACTATAATACTACTCCTATGTACAAGAATATAACTACTATAATACTACTCCTATGTACAAGAATATAACTACTATAATACTACTCCTATGTACAAGAATATAACTACTATAATACTGCTCCTATATACAAGAATATAACTACTATAATACTGCTCTTATGTACAAGAATATAACTACTATAATACTACTCCTATGTACAAGAATATAACTACTATAATACTGCTGCTATGTACAAGAATATAACTACTATAATACTACCTCCTATGTACAAGAATATAACTACTATAATACTACTCCTATGTACAAGAATATAACTACTATAATACTGCTGCTATGTACAAGAATATGACTACTATAATACTACTCCTATGTACAAGAATATAACTACTATAATACTACTCCTATGTACAAGAATATAACTACTATAATACTGCCACCTATATACAAGAATATAACTACTATAATACTACCTCCTATGTACAAGAATATAACTACTATATTACTGCTCCTATGTACAGGAATATAACTACTATAAGGGTGCATTCAGACTACGTAACGCCGGGCGTGTATGAGAGCCGTACACGCCGGAATTACGGCAGACTGCCGAACACTTCCCATTCACTTCAATGGGAGCGCTCGTAAACGCCGCTGTTACGAGCGCTCCCATTGAAGTGAATGGGAAGTGTTCGGCAGTCTGCCGTAATGCCGGCGTGTACGGCTCTCATACACGCCCGGCGTTACGTAGTCTGAATGCACCCTAATACTGCCCCCTATGTACAAGAATATAACTACTATAATACTACCCCCTATGTACAAGAATATAACTACTATAATACTACTACTATGTACAAGAATATAACTACTATAATACTACTACTATGTACAAGAATATAACTACTATAATACTGCCCCTATAGAGAAGAGAATGAAGCCCGTATATACTCAGTGACGCTCACACATAATAAGGTCATGTATATAATAAATTCTTTGTTATTAGTTTTTCTCCAGGTATGAAATGTTTTACAATCATTTTTTTTGTATTTCCCGGTTACTTATATACTGCACTGCGGTTATGTATATATTGTATAAAGCACCGTATACTGTGAGGCCATGCCCCTTAGCTGCATTGACTATGACATCTTCAGGTTGGGTCCAAGCTGTACCTCCCTATTGACAGCATTACATCTCTCTCAATACGCTGCAGCAGATGATGATTCGTAGAAGTGATTCAGCAAGAGTCAAAAAATCGCAGATTTTTGGATGCAGCTTTGGTAGTGATTATAGTATAACACATATAACATAAGATCATCACAGGGTAACGAAAGCAGATTTGGGCGGTAACAACTGTGTATTAATAATCATCCCTGTATATAATAGACTAAATATTGCCAAGCCCTTTGGTACCAGACCACACCCTTTAAATATGGCTTTATAATGATACAGAATAGCCTCTTAAAGGGGTTGTCTACTTTTGACTGTCCCTTAATCTCAAATCTTTCCCAAAAATAAACTCATCACAAGATTTCACAACAATGGAAATCAGTGCTATCCTGTGGGTAAACTTGGAAAACAAGAATGTGATTTCCCTACAGAGCCCCCACAGGGGAAGTGAAGAATTACACATTGTCCACTGAACTCAATGGATTGTCCATGTACTCCATGTAGATGTCGGGTCCTCCAGAAAAAATAGGAGTTCTTTGAAGTAGTTGTGGGGGCATTTAAAAATGGTCTTTTTTAACCCAATTGATTCCCCCCCTCCCCCCCCCCCAGGTGTCACCCAGCTTTCCCCAACACCCATATGGCCTTTGAATTTTCCAAACTTGCAGATTTGTGAGGTGACAACCCCTTCGGGAAACTCGATAATGGTATCACCCAGTATTTTAGGTCCATTTTTGGCAATATGTCATTTTTGGGGTACACATTTTTGGGGTACATGTACAAAAATCATTTTGGCTACATTCATTGTATTGGTATGCTGGATAGACCACTATAGTAAAGTGGAGTAAGGCATTTTGGGGTCCCATGGACGTCCACGGGATGGAAATGATGGCAGGAGTAGAGCGTACTCAGATTTCGGGGGGCGGTAGCAAAAAGCAAGACCCCTGAAGACCCAGCAGAGTATGCGGGGCCCCTCGGTGTATTGGCATCTAGTCAGTGCTGTGGTCAGTCCCACGTTCCCAGGCGGTATCGGTTCCCCCCACTATACTTTCTGCTGGGGGTTCTCGTTGCCCGATGACCCTTGAAGCCACATGCCCACGTAGAAGACCTGGTAGCGATGGTTCCACATGATGAAGCAGGCCGCCAGGCAGACCAGGGCGAGCAGCAGGTTCAGAGTCATCTCCAGGAGCACAAAAAGTTTGATGGTGGTGGTGACCACGTCACAGTCGGCCACGTCCTTGTACAAGAAGGTGCGGCCCAGTGGGTCCGACGGGTCCAGGGTGCACTGGCATGAGTCGTCGGCCATCTTGCAAGTGTATTTGGTGATCTGGGTGTAATGGTGAGCGGCAAAGGCCACGGCCAGGACGCAGATGATCAAACTGAGGGCGCTGAGCAGGAAATAGAGAAGCTGAAAGAGACCCGAAACATGGGGTTACAAAAACATCTCAAAATGTGGGTCATACAAAGGGGAGGGGTCCTAAAGCCTACATCAAAATCGGGTCCTGTCCTGTTCCACGACATCTCGATTTCACATTATTGAAGTTTTTGGGTCTCTGAATATCGGGGGGACAGACATTAAAGAGAACAGCTACAGGATCAGACTACAAAGGGTTTGTTTGTCGTCTGTAACCATGGAGACACATAGGCCTGCATACAAGCTACATACACAAAATGGAGGACGTGATACGATTATTACTATACAATACAGTTGGTTGCATAAGTATTCACACCCGTCATTTCTTACACATAATATTGTTGGGCATGGCCTTTTAACCCTTTAACCAAACATCTCCTTCTTCCCAGTCAATGCAAAAAATATAAGCAAACATAAAGTCACATGACTGACCCCGGGGGGTGAGAAAAGACCCCAGAAGGAGGGCGGTAATTCCATTGTCAGCTTCAGGTCATATGACTGATCCATAAACAGGCAAGTGAGAGTGGGGGAGGGGAGATGAGACTCAGATATCGTGTATAGTCCTACGATACAGGGCGTAATAATCACTCGCAGCAGTATATAATATATCACACCGGACATCGCAATAACTGACCTTCAAGGCAAATTGTCCAGATGTCTTCTCATCAGGTGTATAAGGGAGGCAAAGCAAGATCAACCCCAATATGGCCACCACACTGACCTGGAAATACACAAGATATCACATGAGAGTCGCTACAGTATTATAGTAGTTATATTCTTGTACATAGGAGCAGTATTATAGTAGTTATATTCTTGTACATAGGAGTAGTATTATAGTAGTTATATTCTTGTACATAGGAGTAGTATTATAGTAGTTATATTCTTGTACATAGGAGCAGTATTATAGTAGTTATATTCTTGTACATAGGAGCAGTATTATAGTAGTTATATTCTTGTACATAGGAGTAGTATTATAGTAGTTATATTCTTGTACATAGCAGCAGTATTATAGTAGTTATATTCTTGTACATAGGAGGTAGTATTATAGTAGTTATATTCTTGTACATAGGAGTAGTATTATAGTAGTTATATTCTTGTACATAGGAGTAGTATTATAGTAGTTATATTCTTGTACATAGGGGGCAGTATTATAGTAGTTATATTCTTGTACATAGGAGCAGTATTATAGTAGTTATATTCTTGTACATAGGGGGCAGTATTATAGTAGTTATATTCTTGTACATAGGAGTAGTATTATAGTAGTTATATTCTTGTACATAGCAGCAGTATTATAGTAGTTATATTCTTGTACATAGGAGGTAGTATTATAGTAGTTATATTCTTGTACATAGGAGTAGTATTATAGTAGTTATATTCTTGTACATAGGAGTAGTATTATAGTAGTTATATTCTTGTACATAGGGGGCAGTATTATAGTAGTTATATTCTTGTACATAGGAGCAGTATTATAGTAGTTATATTCTTGCACATAGGAGGTAGTATTATAGTAGTTATATTCTTGTACATAGGAGCAGTATTATAGTAGTTATATTCTTATACATAGGAATAGTATTATAGTAGTTATATTCTTGTACATAGGAGTAGTATTATAGTAGTTATATTCTTGTACATAGGAGTAGTATTATAGTAGTTATATTCTTGGACATAGAAGTAGTATTATAGTAGTTATATTCTTGTACATAGGAGTAGTATTATAGTAGTTATATTCTTGTACATAGGAGGTAGTATTATAGTAGTTATATTCTTGTACATAGGAGTAGTATTATAGTAGTTATATTCTTGTACATAGGAGTAGTATTATAGTAGTTATATTCTTGTACATAGGGGTAGTATTATAGTAGTTATATTCTTGTACATAGGAGTAGTATTATAGTAGTTATATTCTTGTACATAGGAGTAGTATTATAGTAGTTATATTCTTGTACATAGGGGCAGTATTATAGTAGTTATATTCTTGTACATAGGAGTAGTATTATAGTAGTTATATTCTTGTACATAGGAGTAGTATTATAGTAGTTATATTCTTGTACATAGGAGTAGTATTATAGTAGTTATATTCTTGTACATCGGAGGTAGTATTATCGTAGTTATATTCTTGTACATAGGAGTAGTATTATAGTAGTTATATTCTTGTATATTGGAGTAGTATTATAGTAGTTATATTCTTGTATATTGGAGTAGTATTATAGTAGTTATATTCTTGTACATAGTAGGTAGTATTATAGTAGTTATATTCTTGTACATAGTAGTAGTATTATAGTAGTTATATTCTTGTACATAGTAGGTAGTATTATCGTAGTTATATTCTTGTACATAGGAGCAGTATTATAGTAGTTATATTCTTGTACATAGGAATAGTATTATAGTAGTTACATTCTTGTACATAGGAGCAGTATTATAGTAGTTATATTCTTGTACATAGGAGCAGTATTATAGTAGTTATATTCTTGTACATAGGAGGTAGTATTATAGTAGTTATATTCCTGTACATAGGAGCAGTATTATAGTAGTTATATTCTTGTACATAGGAGCAGTATTATAGTAGTTATATTCTTGTACATAGGAGTAGTATTATATTAGTTATATTCTTGTACATAGGGGTAGTATTATAGTAGTTATATTCTTGTACATAGGAGTAGTATTATAGTAGTTATATTCTTGTACATAGGAGTAGTATTATAGTAGTTATATTCTTGTACATAGGAGTAGTATTATAGTAGTTATATTCTCGTACATAGGGGCAGTATTATAGTAGTTATATTCTTGTACATAGGAATAGTATTATAGTAGTTATATTCTTGTACATAGGAGTAGTATTATAGTAGTTATATTCTTGTACATAGGAGCAGTATTATAGTAGTTATATTCTTGTACATAGGGGCAGTATTATAGTAGTTATATTCTTGTACATAGGAGTAGTATTATAGTAGTTATATTCTTGTACATAGGAGTAGTATTATAGTAGTTATATTCTTGTACATAGGAGTAGTATTATAGTAGTTATATTCTTGTACATAGGAGTAGTATTATAGTAGTTATATTCTTGTACATAGGAGCAGTATTATAGTAGTTATATTCTTGTACATAGGAGTAGTATTATATTAGTTATATTCTTGTACATAGGGGTAGTATTATAGTAGTTATATTCTTGTACATAGGAGTAGTATTATAGTAGTTATATTCTTGTACATAGGAGTAGTATTATAGTAGTTATATTCTTGTACATAGGAGTAGTATTATAGTAGTTATATTCTTGTACATAGGGGCAGTATTATAGTAGTTATATTCTTGTACATAGGAGTAGTATTATAGTAGTTATATTCTTGTACATAGGAGTAGTATTATAGTAGTTATATTCTCGTACATAGGGGCAGTATTATAGTAGTTATATTCTTGTACATAGGAATAGTATTATAGTAGTTATATTCTTGTACATAGGAGTAGTATTATAGTAGTTATATTCTTGTACATAGGAGCAGTATTATAGTAGTTATATTCTTGTACATAGGGGCAGTATTATAGTAGTTATATTCTTGTACATAGGAGTAGTATTATAGTAGTTATATTCTTGTACATAGGAGTAGTATTATAGTAGTTATATTCTTGTACATAGGAGTAGTATTATAGTAGTTATATTCTTGTACATAGGAGTAGTATTATAGTAGTTATATTCTTGTACATAGGAAGCAGTATTATAGTAGTTATATTCTTGTACATAGGGGCAGTATTATAGTAGTTATATTCTTGTACATAGGAGTAGTATTATAGTAGTTATATTCTTGTACATAGCAGCAGTATTATAGTAGTTATATTCTTGTACATAGGAGCAGTATTATAGTAGTTATATTCTTGTACATAGGAGTAGTATTATAGTAGTTATATTCTTGTACATAGGAAGCAGTATTATAGTAGTTATATTCTTGTACATAGGAGCAGTATTATAGTAGTTATATTCTTGTACATAGGAGTAGTATTATCGTAGTTATATTCTTGTACATAGGAGTAGTATTATAGTAGTTATATCCTTGTACATAGGGGGCAGTATTATAGTAGTTATATTCTTGTACATAAGGTCAGTATTATAGTAGTTATATCCTTGTACATAGGGGGCAGTATTATAGTAGTTATATTCTTGTACATAGGAGTAGTATTATAGTAGTTATATTCTTGTACATAGAGGGCAGTATTATAGTAGCTAAGATTATTATCTGGTCTCTTTACTACTGATGGGCTTCCTAACATTTCCCGTTGCGTTCCTCCTCTCTCTGTGAATAAATAATACATGATTACGGCATTACCCTTTGGGCTGTAGTTCTCTCCTCCTGCGCTATCAGGTGACAATCTGGTGACACTTATAGAATATGAATAATGACATGACTTTGGTGACTCCGAGGTAATGAGTAAACATTTAGAACAGCTGCCACATAATACACATTTACTGCAGATACTTGGTAGATTTCTATATCAGATTTGCAGAGTGTTCACACAGGCCTGCTGATATTTTAAGTGACAATGACCTGTCCCCTCTTGTGCTGGTGTAAGACAGCGGCATTGTGATGAGGTGACGAGGGTGGCGGTAGAGGTGATACATGAAAAGGGTCTCCGGAGCACAAAGTATTTCAGTAGTGCAGCCCCCTCATATTCCGATTCTTACAATTGCATTTAGTTTCATTTCTGTCTTTCGCCAGTACATGCAGAACATCCTGGTCCATGAATATAATGCTAGGTTAGCAGTGTAGACTGACACACAAACAGGCAGATCAGTAGGTAACAAAGAGAAAGTGACGGATATTTCTCATAGCTTCACAGGTCATTCGGGGTCAGGGTCTCTGCACATTTATGGTGGTCACCCTCCACCACCATAGACTGTTATCAGACTGTCAGCAGGAGATTCTCTTCTCTACACGAGAGCCGCGGTCTCCGCCAGGTCTTGTGACCGGCACATGGCGCCCAATTTGTTCCTCTCACTGTTCATTATGTTGTTGACAAAAAAGACTCAACAAAATCAGCGACTAAGAAAACAGCCCAGTGTGACCGGAACATGTGACTGCAAAGACAATGCATGGAGTCTGTTGGAGTATGGCGCCCACCCTCAAATCCCAGGACCGCAGCCCCCATATTCCTGTCCAGCCACAATACCCCATAACTACACCAAACTATATGGATATGTAGTATATATAGCCCATATGTATATACGGGATCGCCATAATCTACGTCCCAAAAATAGGTAACCGATAATTCAGTGCCAACCCAAGTGCATGTAAGGGTGCCAAAGCCATAGGTGAAAACCATCCGCAAAGAAGCGTCGGCCATAGTGGACCCATCATAATGCCCCATGACAGTAATAACACTGCCTAGCCACAGCGCCCCCATAAGGAGATCCTAAATCTTGCAGCAAAGCAATAAGGCCCTAGAAAATGCAAGATCTCATAGACCCATACGGATGCGACTACGACTACATAAGACTATATCACATATGGAGACGCCCTTTAAGAGGTCTGAGAATTTCTTCCCACAACACTGCAATGTGACCGCAGACCCTATGCGCTATTGGCGAGGGGTATTTTTGGCACCACCATGCGGGTATCTGGGAGTCTCCCGTGTGGGCTCATGTGACGGGTACGACGATGTTTTCCAGCTTCAGAATCAAAGCCTTGAGAATTTCATGCAGATTGCAAATCCTTGTCATGTGCTGGGTTGTCACAAGCTCCACCGCACGCACCCGATTCTGTGTGAGGAACATTATTCCCCCTATTCCTCCTGTAAAAACAAATATTCTACAAGCGGTCGCTTAATGTCGCCCCGGAGCGCCGTGTGCCGGGTGTAAACAGCGGCCGCGAGGTCGCTAAATGTGCAAACATATTCCCAGTCATACACATAATGGCCTGGAGATCCGATCGTATGTCTGGTAAATATCCCTCCCGACACCTCAGTTACCGCGCTCATGAGCTGATGAAATACACCGCAGACACATCTCCCCAGCACAAAGGAGGGTGTGGATACTTTCACCACCTTATTGTTATGGCTCCATTGCATCGAAAGTGAAAAGTTAAGCAACTTTGTTAAGGTTCTTGACTAAAAAAAAATTATGTAAACAGCCTGCATGAAGGCCCAGTACGCAAAATGATATTAAGGTTATCAGCGCATATCCCAAGATGATAACACCCCTTTAATGATAAGGACTTGACATCAGGATCAGACTACACAGGACTAGTCGCAGTCTGGCACCCTGGAGACGCATCGATCTACATATGGACTGTATACACAAAACGGTAGGAGATTTTTCTCCAATTGTTTTGTGAAATTGATTCATTTAATTTTTGTTTGTTTTTTTCTATGCACTGGAGCAATAAAGTTAGTTTGAAAACGTATACACGCCCCTTAAAGTGACGCTCTAAACAATCTCCTGTTACTTTAAGAGGAAATTAAACCAAAAAAAAAATTCTCCGCTGGGAAAATCTCTGCTAATATTTCTCTATAAATTATTTCTTTTCAGGGACAGAAAGTCCCCTCCTCCACAAAACTTTCCAATGTCTCTGCGTCAGCGAGAAATCGCTGCTCATAAGAAGAGAATACAGAGAGGAAGATCTAGAAAACGTCAGCAAGCTGCTGTTGACAGATCTTGTATTTTTATGTGTCTATATATATATATATATATATATATACTAGCTGGTACCCGCGACTTCGTCTGCGGTGATTGTAGCAGTGGGTATATACAGGCGCGGGTAAGGTTTTCGTACTGTGTATAAGGTATGGGATATAAAATGTAACTGTGTATCTTGTTGTTGCTGTAATTCTGAGAGCACATGAGACTTTTGTGTTGAATGTAATTTGTATTTCAGCCGCTATACGGTGTTGGTATAAACTGTACATAGTGTCTTTGGGACAGAGGTATTTCAGGTTAATATACTTCAATATACAACATTGTATGATTTGTTATTTTCCGCCAGTACATGTAAGTTTTGGGCACAGGATACTCTTGAGTAAGCAACATAAAGTCTGGCCCTGTGCATGACAGTTTAGTAACTCCATGTGCCTTTTATTAATAGCAATTAACCCCATCATGTCCCTCACATTAACCCCAGTGTAAGAGTTACTGATAGAGATGAGCGAGTACTGTTGGGATCAGCCGATCCGAACAGCACGCTCGCATAGAAATGAATGGACGTAGCCGGCACGCGGGGGGTTAAGCGGAAGTACCCGGTGCATCCATTCATTTCTATGGAGCGTGCTGTTGTGATCGGCTGATCCCAACAGTACTCGCTCATCTCTAGTTACTGATATGTGAGAGACTTGGAGGTAATAATTAAGTATCTTCATTACTGAGGTCTTTTATTATTACCTCCATATGTCTCACATATTAGTAATCTTTATATGGGGCACACAGGGGTTAATATGAGGGACATGATGGGGTTTATTCCTATTAATGTGAGGCACATGGAGTTACTAACACTAAACTAATAACCCCAAATGCCTGACATTAATGAGAATAGGAAGTAAAGGAAGGGACCTGTGTGTTTCTTACTTTCAGTTTGCTAGCAGCTTCGGCAGGAGCTATCACTATAGCAGGCAGAGACCTGAGCGATTAAGCTCCACCCCCTGGGTTTCCTGCACACCTCTCAAAGGGGAGTGTCCTTATGCCTCAGCTCTAGCAGAGACTTCATTTAACTCTTGCAGGTCCTGTGCTGCTGGCATGCCAGTGAAATATGGCAGGAGTGCCACTCTTGGCATGTCTGCCTGTGTTGCTGACCTCTGCTGTAGGGGGTAATATGAATTTTGTGGCTTGCTATGGTCCAAAGTGTGTGAGATTGCAGAGATAGTGATGTGAGTTTGGGTTTTGTGGGGGTCCTGGGAAAAACATATGTGCGCTATTGTGACGAAAAGTAGCCTATTGCGCAATCGAGTGTAGGGACTATGTTTGTGGAAAATTTCAGCCAAATCGGTGGAGCGGTTTTTGCGTGATTGACCGCCAAAGATCCGAACATCCAAAGGGTCCTGGGAAAAACGTATGTGCGCTATTGTGACGAAAAGTAGCCTATTGCGCAATGGGGTGTATTAACTATGTTTGTGGAAAATTTCAGCCAAATCGGTCAAGCGGGTTTTGCGTGATTGACTAACAAACATCCGAACACACAAACCCACAAACATCCAAACTCACAAACTTTCACATTTATAATATTAATAGGATATATATATATACTGTATATAGCCTGTGCTATGTATAGGGAGGTTCTGCTGCTTATAAACAAGGAGAGCGTCTCAACATCTTAACAATCCTTATGCAGTTTAGATGTATTGTTTTGGAAACCATCAACAAGCAGGTTTATATTGTAACGATCTATTGCGGAATCCCACTGGATCGCCATGTCCTTCTATATTACAGGATTGCTGGTGACATTTATTATTAAACTACCACTTCTGCCATGAACAAAAACACAAAGAATGGATCCGTCAACAGCAGCTTGTTGATAGCTTTCAGATCCAAAAACCTAATAAAACAGCAAATAATGCAATGCATATGGTATGTAAAGGCTGGATCTTACATTTGTCAGATGTCATAAAAGGTTGCAGCAGGTTGATGGATCCGTCAACAGCAGCTTGTTGATAGTTTGCAGATTAAAAAACAGACAAACTTTACAAATTGTACAGCGCTGCGGAATATGTTGGCGCTATATAAATAAAATGTATTATTATTATTAACTTTAGATCATGCCATGAGGCTGGATTGTATATTTGGCAGTCACATGGTGTTAAGAAGAGTGTGATGGATCCGTCAACAGCAGCGTGTTGTTACGATTCGAATATAAAAAAATGAAACAAATGGTAAAAATTCCAGTTATAATGAATATGATACACAGAAGCTGGATCTTACATCTGCCAGTCACGTGGGATTTGCATCAGCAACTGGAAAGATCCAACAACAGCAGCATGTTGATAGTTTTTAGATAAAAAAAAAAAATTCTGAACAAATAGAAAAGTTTACGTAATGAATTTGCTATATAGAGGCCGGATTTTACATCTGCCAGATATATAATGTTATAAAAGGCGGTGGCAGCTTAGTGGATCCATCAACAGCAGCTTGCTGACAGTTTCCATGTTAAGATTAAAAAAAAAAAAAAAACAGCAAAAATTGCAATTAAAATACGATTTAGATAGTGAGTTTTCCTCCCACCAATCACACGGTGTTAATAAAGGGTAAAGTTTCACTTTAGGGATCCCCACAATAGGGAGCAACAGTCCTCTTAAAGGACCCCAAAACTCCAGCGTTATAATGGTTTCCCCGACTCACTAAGCTCTTTACAGAAAGTGACCTAAAATCCTAAACCTCAGATCTTTGATGCCCGGCGTTACCTAATGTGCCCATTAGGCTGCGAGGCGTCACCATAGCGAGGGGCTTTATATACGGCCGGAGCCGCGAGATAATACCCCGGTTATTTTTAGCGCATAGCCCAGCGGGAATCTCAAACTCCCCTCCCAACATTCGGATCCATTGTACTCGTTCCCAAAAATATCAAACAGAAAGGGAGACAGTTCTCGCCTCCTTTTATGACCATGTGTTGCTGAAAGGGTTAATTATTAGTTAAAGGAATTTTCGACCAATTGGCGACCAATCTGCGCACAATTCTGCATCTTTCTAATAGACTTTGTGTTTCGATTCCGCGTCATTCTCGAGACGTTTCCTGTCAGTGAACGGAGGCCATCTTGTTTTCCTCTGTCCCGATCTGACTCCTGTAACAGCTGAGGGTTTGGTACAATTGAATCCAGTCTATACAATTAATACCTGCACTGATACATTGTAACAAACTTACAGCAGGAGACAGATTTGCGCCGCTGCTATCTCACAGAGGATTGTGAAGACGGGATATGATTGTAACATTAGTATGGGTGTCCAACGGAAACATTCACTGAATTTTTGGATATAAAACCCCATTTGAGGTCAGGGGTCTGAAGTCGCCCTCTTCTGTGCAGTTAAATAAAAAAAAAAAAAATCTGTATCTGATCATGGGAAAGTTGGGTGGCAACCAATATGGCCACCCCTGCAGCTTCTGTAGTCGTCACCCTGTCCTGAGTGGTGTAGGGTGACAGTACTGTCATTTCTTAAAGCAATTGTCTTTTTCTGGGAAAGTTGGGTGACAGCTAATATAATAGCACTCAGCTTGCCCAGAGTCCGGAATGACACACCAGTTACATCTGTCTTGCGGACTCTAGGAAAGCTGGGTGACAACCCCGGCGTCAGCCGCTATATTGGTCGTCACCCACCTTCCCGAGCCAAAAAGTTGCAGGAGGGGAATTTGTAACAATGTGACTCACTGAAATTCACTTGAAATTTAAAAAAAAAAAAAAAAAAAATTGCAATTTTCCAACAATTTTCGGAGAATTTTTCAAAGTGCAAATGACATCGCGATTATTATTAACACTTCCCCTCCCAGGTTGTGGTCATGACTTCAGCTCATTGCTCTTACCCCCTCCCCCCCTGGACCCGGCTAATACGGTATGTCATGCAAAGGGTTACTGCATGCAGCAAAACAAAAAAAAAACCTCCCCAAAAACACCCGTCGGCCCGATGCTTACAATGATGCCGGCCCAGTGTGGGGTGTCTCTGACTAGTAATGAGGAGCAGTTTATAGCCATAATGATTGCCACCACTGTGATCGACACGCCGAGGGTCAGCTGGAGCAAGGCCACCAGGAGCGGGAAGCGGCAGCCGCAGCAAGTCTGCGATTCGTCCGGCCGCCCGGTCTTTTCATCCTTTTTTTTCCTCTTTTTGGCTTCGGCCTTCTTCTCCTGGGGGGTCTGCTGCGCCTCTGACGTCCCCTTGGCTGTCTGATCCTGGTCCCTAGGGCCGGGCTTGTGCTTGTCCTCGGCTCCCATGCTGTCGTTCTGCTGCCTGCTCGATCACGCCGGGTTGGCTCGCCTCTGCCTCGAGCTGCGCGATAGCCGGGGATCTTGGTATTTGGGAACGGCAGGGTTGTACTAATATGGAAGGCATTTGGAACAGATTCTCGTAAGCCTTCGAATGCCACTTATAGGCCGCAGTCAAGGGGGGCTTCGAGGGGATCCCAGACTGCCAACCTACAGGGCAAGCCGGGGGGGGGGGGGGGGATTTTGTTTTTTTGCTCTTTTTTCGTGTGCGCAGAGCGGCAGCCGGCCCCATCTACGTGACAAGCAGGGCTTAAATATTTTAGTAGGCCCAAGGAAATATTCCCATGAAGCTGCGCACCCCCAGGCTCTTTCTTGCTTTTGGGGTCAGTCGAGTACTCCGAGCACACAAATTGCAGTCACGCAGGAGGAGAGTGACAGCCCCGGCAGCCCAAATCTCACATAATAATGACTTAACGGCTGACACTGAACCGTCAGGAGGTGGCGGCGGATCCTGCTCGCGTGAAACGCGCCTCGCTCCGTGAGCAAACACTGATATGACTAGATAAACCTGGCGATCTGGCGCTCCCGCCTCGCCGCGCCGCTGCCTGTCAATCCCCCACAGTGGGATAAGCTAATTATTAGGATGTATTTACACAGGCCTGTAGACCGCGCAGTTTCGCAAATTCACGGTAAAATGCGTACAAATCTAGCCACACGGTGCCACATGGATGACAACCCAAGATTGTCGCAGTTTCGTGCCAACCTGAGGCAAATTTATGTAACTGGCTAAAAGTCTCTTTATACATGACTTGGATATTTTATGCGACGGTCACGTCCGAAAGAGGGGCGTGGCTGATGGATTTTCCAACCTCACAAAAGGGGCGTAGCTTCGGACAAGAAAATTCACGCCGCACTTTGCGTACGGTTCTCGCCGGCGTTCCTTTCCTGATGTTGGACAGCCTCGTAAATCTGCTGCGAGTGCTTTACCTGTCAAAAAAAGGCGCCAATTTACGATAAATTCTCGTAAAAGGTTGTCAGGAAAGTTATACACCCCCGTCAGTAAAGCCCAACCCCTTTCGGTGTGTACCGCGCTCCGTTTTGGGGATTGTTCCTTAAAGGGCCAGTCCATTCTTAAGTAAGACTGTGCATCAGTGATGGGGATAGCCATTGTTTACATCCCGACTCGGTCCTGTTCACACAGCTGCACTTTGTCACAATATACCCCAAAGTTTTTGGAACCCGGTACGCCCTTAAAACCAATGACGACGGCCGCGACAACATCAAAAAGGCATAAGTAGGCCTCATATTTGGACAACGGGTTGGGACATACCAATATTGGGCTGACCTGGGGGGGGGGGGAGTATATATTATCCTGGTGTTTGGAATAGCCCGGAGGCAGCCGGCGGGAGTACAGAGAGTTCTGCATTTCTGTCAACGTCCCGCGTGTATTACTGTCACTCAGCGCGCTGATTTGCGTGACGGCTACGAAGTTGAGGCGAGGACGTGAAAGGGTTACTGCGGGCAGCGAGCCGGTTTGTGGCGTTGCGAGCGGGCCTGCGATTATCCGAATAAAATGATCAGAAATTATATGAAATGACGGCGCGCTAAATCCCCTCCGAGGGAAATGTTCTGTGCGTCTCGCAAGGTGAATGACGCTGGTAAGTGGGCGGGAAGCGGTAACAGGATTCCAGAACGTCTCCGCGTCTCGCTGCTTCCCTCCAAATAATTGTATGTCAGGCCCAGGTTATAAATAGATTTATAGATAAAAGATTTTATTCAGATCCGTTCCTCGGGAGAAGCCGGAACGAATCCCATGTAGGGTATAGCTGATGGCGATAATACTCTGTGCTGCTGTGGGGTCCTGCTCCTCCCACTGTGCAGCTCTCAGCTTGTGATCTCAGACTCCTGAAATACTCAGTGCTGCGGGGCCCGCTCATGGAGTTGGCTCGTTTCCACCAGATTGAAAAAAGATCATCCATGAGGTCGGGCCGCCATGTTGGGTAATGTCTTTGCTGTCGTGAATTTATCAGGAGAGTCCAGAATTTGTGGAAACAATGGTGGCAGATTTGGCAAGTGCCATCCAGTGAAGGGGCATGGCCTATAAAAAGTAGCCCAAAATGCGTGGTCCCACTTGGACTAGGGACAATCCCATGGGTAGAACATAAAGGTGCGTTTACTACCATCGTATATACCCCGACTCACAGTAAACCTTTCAATTTACCCCAAACGAAACCATTTCTCCACAATGTGCAGCCTTGGATTCGGAAATCCCCTCAGTCCAACTCTCCATGTTGTGTGTCCTTGGTCTCGGAGATCCTCATTATACCTCTCCATGATGTGCTTTTTGCTCTCAGAGACCTTCACTCCAACTCTCCATTATGTGTTTCTTGGTTTTGGAGAACCTCATTCCATCTCTCCATGATGTGCTTCTTTGGTTCTGGATACCCTCAGTTTAGCTCTCCATGTTGTGTGTCCTTAGTCTTGGAGACCCTCAGTCCAGCTCTCCATGTTGTGTGTCCTTGGTCTCAGAGACCCTCAGTCCTGCTTCTCCATGTTGTGTGTTCTTGGTTTTGGACACCCTCAGTCCGACTCACCACAATGTGCTTTCTTGATTTTGGAGACCCTCAGTCCAGCTTCTCCATGTTGTGTGTCCTTGGTCTCGGAGACCCTCAGTCCAGCTCTCCATGTTGTGTGTCCATTGTCTCGGAGACCCTCAGTCCTGCTTCTCCATGTTGTGTGTTCTTGGTTTCGGACACCCTCAGTCCGACTCACCACAATGTGCTTTCTTGGTTTTGGAGACCCTCAGTCCAGCTTCTCCATGTTGTGTGTCCTTGGTCTCGGAGACCCGGAGACCCTCAGTCCAGCTCTCCATGTTGTGTGTCCTTGGTCTCGGAGACCCGGAGACCCTCAGTCCAGCTCTCCATGTTGTGTGTCCTTGGTCTCGGGGACCCTCAGTCCAGGTCTCTATGATGTGTGTCCTTGGTCTCGGAGACCCTCAGTCCGGCTCTCCATGTTGTGTGTCCTTGGTCTCAGGGACCCTCAGTCCAGCTCTCCATGTTGTATGTTCTTGGTCTCGGGACCCTCAGTCCAGCTCTCCATGTTGTGTGTCCTTGGTCTTGGAGACCCTCAGTCCAGCTCTCCATGTTGTATGTTCTTGGTCTCGGGACCCTCAGTCCAGCTCTCCATGTTGTGTGTCCTTGGTCTTGGAGACCCTCAGTCCAGCTCTCCATGTTGTATGTTCTTGGTCTCGGGACCCTCAGTCCAGCTCTCCATGTTGTATGTTCTTGGTCTTGGAGACCCTCAGTCCAGCTCTCCATGTTGTGTGTCCTTGGTCTTGGAGACCCTCAGTCCAGCTCTCCATGTTGTGTATCCTTGGTCTTGGAGACCCTCAGTCCAGCTCTCCATGTTGTGTGTCCTTGGTCTTGGAGACCCTCAGTCCAGCTCTCCATGTTGTGTGTTCTTGGTCTCAGGACCCTTAGTCTAGCTCTCCATGTTGTATGTTCTTGGTCCCGAGGCCCTCAGTCCAGCTCTCCATGTTGTGTGTCCTTGGTCTCGGGGACCCTCAGTCCAGCTCTCCATGTTGTGTGTCCTTGGTCTCGGAGACCCTCAGTCCAGCTCTCCATGTTGTGTGTCCTTGGTCTTGGGGACCCTCGGTCCAGCTCTCCATGTTGTGTGTCCTTGGTCTCGGGGACCCTCAGTCCAGCTCTCCATATTGTGTGTTCTTGGTCTTGGAGACCCTCAGTCCAGCTCTCCATGTTGTATGTTCTTGGTCCCGAGGACCTTCAGTCCAGCTCTCCATGTTGTGTGTCCTTGGTCTTGGAGACCCTCAGTCCAGCTCTCCATGTTGTGTGTCCTTGGTCTTGGAGACCCTCAGTCCAGTCGTCACTGACCGTGTTCTGGACTTTTTTACTTCCCATTATGAGCTGATGAAATCATAAAAGTGTTGGATTGTTTCTGCATAATATCTACCGAGACTGACACCCCCTAATTCTATGAAGTGTGATCCTCGGAGGATTTTATCATCACCCCCCGGGGGCACAAATCAAGTCACTGTTTTGATTAATTCAGCAATTTCTTTATTTTAAGCTGCTGGAAGAAGCCGGAAACAGAGACGCGTCTGTCACAGGGATGACACCAGTTGTTCTTGAGCACAACAGAAGGAAAGCTTCCATGTATCAGCACAATAAGATCACAGGGATATAAACTGATTTAGGGTTTTATACTCTAGTCACCTCCAAAGCTGATTGCAAAATTTAAAGATTACAGACTGATGGCAGACATGTGATCAGACAGCTGAGGTGTCATTATCGGTATAATATAATGTCCCCCAGGGCTTTCTGAGGAAACGGAATTCTGAAGGCAGATTTGGATGTAATTGGAGTAGAAAAGGGAGCTCTACTGCCGAACAAGAATGTAGGTTATAGGAAGCAGGGAAGCACCTAACATATTGTCATCCATTTTGGACTAACAGGGTTATGAAAGCCTAACCTGATCATCAACAGGAGATTGGTGGAAGTTACAAACCAAGATAAAGCTACTTAGTGCAGCCTCAGGACCTGAAGAAGGACCTCACATCACATGACCCTTCATGTGCAGGTCCTGTTACTGTCAAAAGATCTGTACGGATAAAGTCACATGACCCATACCACTGCAGGCTCTGAAGCCAGGGGGAAAGCGGCAAGTAGGCAGAGGAGGAGAGTGTGAACTGGTGTGTAATGTATGGGGTCTGTATTAGTTTAGGGGTCTGGTCTGGGGTCTGTATTAGTTTAGGGGTTCAGTCTGGGGTCTGTATTAGTTTAGAGGTCTGGTCTGGGGTCTGTATTAGTTTAGGGGTCTGGTCTGGGGTCTGTATTAGTTTAGGGGTCCGGTCTGGGGTCTGTATTAGTTTAGGGGTCTGGTCTGGGGTCTGTATTAGTTTAGGGGTGTGGTCTGGGGTCTGTATTAGTTTAGGGGTCTGGTCTGGGGTCTGTATTAGTTTAGGGGTCTGGTCTGGGGTCTGTATTAGTTTAGGGGTCTGGTCCGGGGTCTGTGTTAGTTTAGGGGTCTGGTCTGGGGTCTGTATTAGTTTAGGGGTCTGGTCCGGGGTCTGTGTTAGTTTAGGGGTCTGGTCTGGGGTCTGTATTAGTTTAGAGGTCTGGTCTGGGGTCTGTATTAGTTTAGGGGTCTGGTCTGGGGTCTGTATTAGTTTAGAGGTCTGGTCTGGGGTCTATATTAGTTTAGGGGTCTGGTCTGGGGTCTGTATTAGTTTAGAGGTCTGGTCTGGGGTCTGTATTAGTTTAGGGGTCTGGTCTGGGGGTCTGTATTAGTTTAGGGGTCTGGTCTGGGGTCTGTATTAGTTTAGGGGTTCAGTCTGGGGTCTGTATTAGTTTAGAGGTCTGGTCTGGGGTCTGTATTAGTTTAGGGGTCTGGTCTGGGGTCTGTATTAGTTTAGGGGTCTGGTCCGGGGTCTGTGTTAGTTTAGGGGTCTGGTCTGGGGTCTGTATTAGTTTAGGGGTCTGGTCCGGGGTCTGTGTTAGTTTAGGGGTCTGGTCTGGGGTCTGTATTAGTTTAGAGGTCTGGTCTGGGGTCTGTATTAGTTTAGGGGTCTGGTCTGGGGTCTGTATTAGTTTAGAGGTCTGGTCTGGGGTCTGTATTAGTTTAGGGGTCTGGTCTGGGGTCTATATTAGTTTAGGGGTCTGGTCTGGGGTCTGTGCTAGTTTAGGGGTCTGGTCTGGGGTCTGTATTAGTTTAGAGGTCTGGTCTGGGGTCTGTATTAGTTTAGAGGTCTGGTCTGGGGTCTGTATTAGTTTAGGGGTCTGGGGTCTGTATTAGTTTAGGGGTCTGGTCTGGGGTCTGTATTAGTTTAGGGGTCTGGTCTGGGGTCTGTATTAGATTAGGGGTCTGGTCTGGGGTCTGTATTAGTTTAGGGGTCTGGTGTGGGGTCTGTATTAGTTTAGGGGTCTGGTCTGGGGTCTGTATTAGTTTAGGGGTCTGGTCTGGGGTCTGTATTAGTTTAGGGGTCTGGGGTCTGTATTAGTTTAGGGGTCTGGTCTGGGGTCTGTATTAGTGTAGGGGTCTGGTCTGGGGTCTGTATTAGTTTAGGGGTCTGGTCTGGGGTCTGTATTAGTTTAGGGGTCTGGTCTGGGGTCTGTATTAGTTTAGGGGTCTGGGGTCTGTATTAGTTTAGGGGTCTGGTCTGGGGTCTGTATTAGTTTAGGGGTCTGGTCTGGGGTCTGTATTAGTTTAGGGGTCTGGTCTGGGGTCTGTATTAGTTTAGGGGTCTGGTCTGGGATCTGTATTAGTTTAGGGGTCTGGTCTGGGGTCTGTATTAGTTTAGGGGTCTGGTCCGGGGTCTGTATTAGTTTAGGGGTCTGGTCTGGGGTCTGTATTAGATTAGGGGTCTGGTCTGGGGTCTGTATTAGTTTAGGGGTCTGGTCCGGCGTCTCTATTAGTTTAGGGGTCTGGTCTGGGGTCTGTATTAGTTTAGGGGTCTGGTCTGGGGTCTGTATTAGTTTAGGGGTCTGGTCTGGGGTCTGTATTAGTTTAGGGGTCTGGTCTGGGGTCTGTATTTATATAGAAGGGGTTCTCTGGGGTCTGCATTCCTTTAAGGAATCTCGGGTCTGTATTTGGGGCCTGGTCTATGGTCCATATATGTTCAGGGGGTTTGGTCTACTTAACCCTTTGCTGACTTCCAGCCGTTTTATATGTCCATAATCCATTTAACCCTGTAATTCCTGACAACCCCTTTAAAGATTAGGCAATTCAGATATAGTGGGGGGTCTAATATTTATGCAACTCCCTGACACCTCACTCTGTGGTCCCTCAGTGTCAGTGTACACCGCTCTATATGTTATTGTTGCCCTTTAGACAAATGATTTGGGGCCGAGGTCGCGTTTCGTGGCCCCGGATGTTTCCGCACTATATCGGGTATAAATAATATCTGACTCACTGTTTTTGTTTGTTTTTGTAAAACCACGAGCCGCCCGATATAGTTTCTAAAAACCGGCGATGCCCTTCGAGTGGACAACCCCTTACCCAGAATGAAATTTCACTACCCTTTTTGAGTCCAAACATGGAAGTGATGCAGCGGTGTAGGAGGGCGACCACGAGGGCGGGTGACCGACCACAACACTGATCACTGGGCACGAGGGACTGACTGAAACATGACACAAATGTGAAGCAGCTCCCGGTGCTGTAATGTCATGAAGCGCTGACCTATCACGTCTCAGCCCTACGTGAATAATTCCAACCTAATTGTCTCAGTTCCTCAAGAAGTTGAGCAAGTTGAAGAAAGTGCAGTTAACCCCTTCATTGAAAAAATCTCACGTCTTGTCTCGAGAAAGCTGGGTAGCAACCCGTATGGATGACCACAGCCCATACACGCCGAGGTGGGCCACATGACATCGGGGGCGCTAAGACTTTTGCATTCCACTCTATTTATATATACTCTATTCAAAATCTAATGTATAATGTCTTTCTGTGCAAAGTGATTCATCTATGTGATATGAACAGGGGCGCTAATAATTTTGCAAATCCTTATCTGTTCCTAAGAAAGCTGGGTAACCACTGGTATGGCTGACCACAGACTCTACAGACCCTCAGACGCAAAATCTGCTGAGAGATATGGAGACATCTCCATGCAATGCTATTACACGTGAAAGTAGGGGGCGCTAATAATTTTGCAACACCTCAATTTTTTTTTGTTTTTATTGATGGCTATGTTATAAATACATCACACGGCAGACTGGTTATTATTTCTCTGCAAACTCAATAAAGACCTATCAAAATAGGGGTGTTAATACTTTTGCAACACTTCAAAATTTGATTTATTCATATATATAAGGTTATAAAGGCCTCGTACGACGGATTGATTATTAATTGTCTCTTTAAAATAAAAAATTAATAAAAAAAAAGACGTGAGTATGGGGTGCTAATACTTTTGCAACATCTAATTTTTTTGAATTTTTTTTTCTTTGTTTGTACTGATCGATAGGTTATAAATACATCACGCGGCGGACTGGTTATTATTTATTTCTACAAAATCAATAGAGGCAATCAATGCCGGGGGTGCTAATACTTTTGCAAATAGGTAATTTTTTATAAAAAATGTTTCACGAACGGCATTTGTTGACTCTTCCCTGTCTCTAAAGATAGATGTGCTCAATTATGCACTACAGAAATGTTGCAGATCTATTTGGCCACACGTCTGTGACCCCCATGGCTGGCGGACGAGGCGATCTCTAGGCCCTTAGACGGGCTACACAGAGCTCTATTGAGATGAAATGTTGCGAGCGCCTCTAATACTCTATTTACTACAAGGACTTTATGCAAACTCAGCGGGGCTGATTTGTTTCCTTTTCAATTTCTCTAAACACTCGCTCCCACCTCCATCTGAACGCGCTGGAACACGGCCTGAATCCATCGCGACGCGCAGCTGGAGGCCTGACAGAAGATAGGCCGAGATAATGAGCCAAAGCCGCTCTAATGTGCCATCCTCATTCACCAGCAACATGTCACTTGCCCCGCGCCTTCAGTCAGCTGGAATATAGGACGCAGCAGCCGGGATGTGGAGGGCAGATTAATATTAATGGCCGCCATCCAAAAACCTGACGTGACTGAGAAAAGTTTGGCCGCTGCAGAAACTCTTGGGAAAACTAAAACTGTCAGTCGTTTACTATTTTACTTTTCAAAGGTCGGGCTTGTCACCCAGCTCTCCGCCAGTCCAGAACGGCACATAGAACTGGAATGAGGATTACAGCTGCCCATTTGTTTCTAATTTGCTTGGGTGTCAGTCTTTACTGTTGTTCTTGCATTTTGTTCATAGATCGGGAAGTTCAGGATGAGCGATGCCATAGGTGTAGCAGGCTCTAAAGGTCCGGTCTGAGGTCTGATTCTAATATAAGGGTCCCAGTCTGGGGTCTGATATTAATTTAGGGGTCCGGTCTGGGGTCTGATATTAACATAGGGGTCAGGTCTGGGGTCTGATATTAATATAGGGGTTCGGTCTGGGGTCTGATATTAATATAGGGGTCCGGTCTGGGGTCTGATATTAATATAGGGGTCCAGTCTGGGGTCTGTATTAGTTTAGGGGTCCGGTCTGGGGTTTGATATTAATATAGGGGTCCGGTCTGGGGTCTGATATTAATATAGGGGTTCGGTCTGGGGTCTGATATTAATATAGGGGTCCGGTCTGGGGTCTGATATTAATATAGGGGTCCAGTCTGGGGTCTGTATTAGTTTAGGGATCTGGTCTGGGGTCTGTATTAGTTTAGGGATCTGGTCTGGGGTCTGTATTAGTTTAGGGGTCTGGTCTGGGGTCTGTATTAGTTTAGGGGTTCGGTCTGGGGTCTGTATTAGTTTAGGGGTCCGGTCTGGGGTTTGATATTAATATAGGGGTTCGGTCTGGGGTTTGATATTAATATAGGGGTCCGGTCTGGGGTCTGATATTAATATAGGGGTCCGGTCTGGGGTCTGATATTAATATAGGGGTCCAGTCTGGGGTCTGTATTAGTTTAGGGGTCTGGTCTGGGGTCTGTATTAGTTTAGGGGTCTGGTCTGGGGTCTGTATTAGTTTAGAGGTCTGGTCTGGGGTCTGTATTAGTTTAGGGATCTGGTCTGGGGTCTGTATTAGTTTAGGGATCTGGTCTGGGATCTGTATTAGTTTAAGGGTCTGGTCTGGGGTCTGTATTAGTTTAGGGGTCCAGTCTGGGGTCTGTATTAGTTTAGAGGTCTGGTCTGGGGTCTGTATTATTTTAGGGGTCTGGTCTGGGGTCTGTATTAGTTTAGGGGTCTGGTCTGGGGTCTGTATTAGTTTAGGGCTCTGGTCTAGGGTCTGTATTAGTTTAGGGATCTGGTCTGGGGTCTGTATTAGTTTAGGGATCTGGTCTGGGATCTGTATTAGTTTAGGGGTCTGGTCTGGGGTCTGTATTAGTTTAGGGGTCTGGTCTGGGGTCTGTATTAGTTTAGGGGTCTGGTCTGGGGTCTGTATTAGTTTAGGGGTCTGGTCTGGGGTCTGTATTAGTTTAGGGGTCCGGTCTGGGGTTTGATATTAATATAGGGGTCCGGTCTGGGGTCTGATATTAATATAGGGGTTCGGTCTGGGGTCTGATATTAATATAGGGGTTCGGTCTGGGGTTTGATATTAATATAGTTGATTGACTTTATATCTATATTAGCCACACCCCTCAAAAGGCCACACCCACTTTGCCATGATCTGCTTATTGAGTATCACCTGTAAGGGTCTTCCATTTGACATCTCTCGGTGGGATTGTAAAATTTCACACATTTCGACGTTTCCAGGCAGTGGGTCATGGGCCGCAGTTTACCGTTGGGGGGGGGGGGGTAATCTGCGGTAAATCCCCAATTTGGATTACCACAACGTTGTCAGCAATGCAGCCGCTGTAGGACGACACAGAACAAACAAGTCAAACAGCGACTAATCCGGGAAACCTTCTGTTTTCTAAACTAAACAGCACGTGCTGGGGGTGCTGTGGAGGCGATGGTGGGGGGCGCCGGGGGGTGCTGCAGTGAGCATTGGCCATGTCTAGGTTCAGCAGAGATTTTGGGGGGGGGGGGATGTGGAGAAGTTGCACCAGTGCTGCGGGGGTATTCATTATCAGACACCACGGAGAAACACGCTCCGCTCAGATGGGGGGCTGATTAATGGAGTTATCTATCTATCTATCTATCTATCTATCTATCTATCTATCTATCTATCTCCTATCTATCTATCTATCTATCTCCTATCTATCTATCTATCTATCTATCTATCTATCTATCTATCTATCTATCTATCGATCTATCTATCTCCTATCTATCCATCCATCTCCTATCTATCTATCTATCTATCTTCTATCTATCTATCTATCTATCTATCTATCTATCTATCTATCTATCTCCTATCTATCTATCTATCTATCTATCTATCTATCTCCTATCTATCTATCTCCTATCTATCTATCTATCTATCTATCTATCTATCTATCTCCTATCTATCTATCTATCTATCTATCTATCTCCTATCTATCTATCTATCTATCTATCTCCTATCTATCTATCTATCTATCTATCTATCTATCTATCTCCTATCTATCTATCTATCTATCTATCTATCTATCTATCTATCTATCTATCTATCTCCTATCTATCTATCTATCTATCTATCTCCTATCTATCTATTTATCTATCTATCTCCTATCTATCCATCCATCTCCTATCTATCTATCTATCTTCTATCTATCTATCTATCCATCCATCTATCTATCTATCTATCTATCTCCTATCTATCTATCTATCTATCTATCTATCTATCTATCTCCTATCTATCTATCTCCTATCTATCTATCTATCTATCTATCTATCTATCTATCTATCTATCTATCTCCTATCTATCTATCTATCTATCTATCTATCTATCTATCTATCATCTCCTATCTATCTATCTATCTATCTATCTATCTATCTATCCATCCATCTCCTATCTATCTATCTATCTATCTATCTATCTATCTCCTATCTATCCATCCATCTCCTATCTATCTATCTATCTATCTATCTATCTATCTATCTATCTATCATCTCCTATCTATCTATCTATCTATCTATCTATCTATCTATCTATCTATCTATCTATCTCCTATCTATCTATCTATCTATCTATCTCCTATCTATCTATCTATCTCCTATCTATCTATCTATCTATCTATCTATCTATCTCCTATCTATCTATCTATCTATCTATCTATCTATCTATCTATCTCCTATCTATCTGTCTATCTATCTATCTATCTATCTATCTATCTATCTATCTCCTATCTATCTATTTATCTATCTATCTCCTATCTATCTATCTATCTATCTATCTATCTATCTCCTATCTATCTATCTATCTATCTATCTCCTATCTATCCATCCATCTCCTATCTATCTATCTATCTATCTATCTATCTATCTATCTATCATCTCCTATCTATCTATCTATCTATCTATCTATCTATCTATCTATCTATCATCTCCTATCTATCTATCTATCTATCTATCTATCTATCTATCTATCTATCTATCTATCTATCCATCCATCCATCCATCCATCCAACTCTGTATTTCCTCGGCATGCCCTATGGATTATCTTCTGCTATACCCTGTGACAGTCCCCTATTTTGTGGTCACCCTGTGCCCTGCCCGTTGTGGTGCCGGTTCTACGTCCAGATCTCAGGTCCCCGCCGCTCCTCCTGTATGACGCCTCAGTCTTGGCTGCTCCAGTGTTTATATGTCAGGCTCCTTCTTTTCCTCCATTTCTGAGACGTCCTGCCGCGAGCGACTGCCGGCTGTGATCTTTAAATGACCCCTCTCTGATCTATTCTGAAACACGGCCCTCTCCAGAAACGTGCGGGTCCATGCTGTGCGCCGCGTCTCCGCTCACCAGGCGCCGGGATGAGGCTGGAGCGGCTTATTTGCAGCACACATGTTATAGCCTGCTGCTAAATGTGAGGAATCAAGCCAGGTTTTCGTTAGTCTAAGCCCATCTGACATCCAGACAAATTTATTTTTCGCCGGCTGATTTCGTGTAATTTTCCTGCGACTCGAGATGTGAAACCCATCTGATGTGAGGGAAAAAACATTCGCACGCACCGCCATGTTAGTGGCTCCTCAGCAGAAGACGAAAAAACTTTGATATTTTGTGGTCTTTTTAAGGGCCAATTGCCCATGAACCCTTTCCCTAGGAAGCCTCTGAAAATGGGAACCTATAGAGCGTGCCCCTATCATTTAGCCGTGTATGGCGGTATTATTTTGGAACTGAATTGCAGTATTTTGTGTGAACTGTATTGTAGTATTATTATGACTTTTCAAGGGAGCATTTTTTGGATACTGCTTACTATGTTGGCTGTAAATGGCTGCACTATCTTGTCATTGCATGGCGGTATTATATTAGTTCTTTACGGGAGTATTGCTGTATGTTGATACTGCATACTACACTGGTGCTATACTACGGTGTAATGTGCATAGTGTAGGGCAGTATCACTCTGGTACCTTTTTGTGGTATTATATGGGCAGTGTATGGCAGTATTATCTTGGCACAGCATAGCGGTATTATTTTAAGACTTTAAGGGAGTATTACTGTATAGTAATACTATGACATATCAAAATTACATTCACACTATATGATGGTATTAGGTATGCTGTGTATGGCAGTATTACCATGTCACTTGTATGAGGTATTATGTGGACTTCACATGGCAGTATTATATTGGTACTACATAGCAGTATTATATGAGCTTGTAGTAGTATTACTATATTTTGAGGTACACGGTAGTATTATGTAGGCTTTATATGGCAGTAATAGCTTGGCAATTTATTTTTAGTATAATATATGAACGGTATACGGTAGTATTTTCATGACATTACATGGTGGTATTTTATTAGCTCTTTAAGAGTGTATGACTATATTTTGATACTACAAATTGGCACTACATGATGGTATTATTTGGGCTGCGTGCCAAAGTAATAACTTGGCACTTTATTTTCATTTTAATATATGGACTGTATATTGTATTATTTTCTTGTCACCACATGGCGGTATTTTATTACCATTTTAAGGAAGTATTACTATAAAGAAGTACTACATAGCAGTCTTATTTAAGCTATGTATTGAAATATTACTGTATTTTGATACTGTATATTACATTAGCACTATATGGTGGTATTATATGGGCTGTGTGTGGCAGTAATATTTTGCCACTTTCTACTTGTAGCCGTGTATGGACTCTATATACTTGTAATTCGTTGGCACTATGTGGTGGTATTCTATTATATCTTTAAGGGAGTATTACAGTATTTTGTTACTATATATTACATACTGAATATTACATAGGTAGTATATAGTGGTGTTATGTAGCATTGTATGGCAGCATTATCTTGGCACCCTATGGGGGTATTATGTGAGCTAAAATTTTTGAAAACATATGATCCGGTGGGGAATCTGTATAGCAGGCTATAGCGGTCTGAAGTCTGGCAGATATCTGGCACAATACAAGTATGGGTGAGATATCCAGCCGCCCATCTCCAAGTTTCTCATTTTGGTGCTCATATAGTTTATCACACCAGCGGAGAAATGTCTGGAAGTTCCGGCCTCCTCCTTGGCTCCGTCTGAGGTAGCGCGCCGCTCTCACTTGACCTGCTCGTGCAGTAATCTTTCCCCCCGAGGCTTATACCTTACACGCTCAGATGATTCTTTCCGTAGAGTCCTCGAAATTCTCATCTATGGCGTCTTCTCCTCCCAGTACAGTAGGTAACGCATGAGCGGGCAGATCATTGTGGGAACAGGAGATGCTCCCATCACTGGTGGAACGTGATTGCAGCGCTGCCACCGGACCTCTCAGAAGTGTTATCGACATTTTGTCTGATGGTTATGGGAGAAGAGTCACAAAAATAATATAATACGACCGGTATATACCCCATGGCCAAAAGTGGTGCGAATACTAATAAGGGTGGACGGAACAGAGCATGATGGGAAATAGAAAGACAAGGACAACATGCCTGGGAAGTGATGAGATGGATGGATAGATAGATAGATAGATAGGAGATAGATAGATAGATAGATGATAGATAGATAGATAGATAGATAGATAGATAGATAGATAGATAGATAGATAGGAGATAGATAGATAGATAGATAGATAGATAGGAGATAGATAGATAGATAGATAGATAGATAGGAGATAGATAGATAGATAGATAGATAGGAGATAGATAGATAGATAGATAGATAGATAGATAGATAGATAGATAGGAGATAGATAGATAGATAGGAGATAGATAGATAGATAGATAGATAGATAGATAGAAGATAGATAGATAGATAGATAGATAGATAGATAGGAGATAAGTAGATAGGAGATAGATAGATAGATAGGAGATAGATAGATAGATAGATAGATAGATAGATAGATAGATAGATAGATAGATAGATAGATAGATAGGAGATAGATAGATAGATAGATAGATAGATAGGAGATAAATAGATAGGAGCTAGATAGATAGATAGATAGATAGATAGATAGATAGATAGATGATAGATAGATAGATAGATAGATAGATAGATAGATAGGAGATAGATAGATAGATAGATAGATAGATAGATAGATAGGAGATAGATAGGAGATAAATAGATAGGAGATAGATAGACAGACAGACAGACAGACAGACAGACAGACAGACAGACAGATAGATAGATAGATAGATAGATAGATAGATAGATAGATAGATAGATAGATAGATAGATAGGAGATAGATAAATAGATAGATAGATAGATAGATAGATAGGAGATAGATAGATAGATAGATAGATAGGAGATAGCTAGATAGATAGATAGATAGATAGATAGATAGATAGATAGATAGATAGGAGATAGATAGGAGATAAATAGATAGGAGATAGATAGATAGATAGATAGATAGATAGATAGATAGATAGATAGATAGATAGATAGGAGATAAATAGATAGGAGATAGATAGATAGATAGATAGATAGATAGATAGGAGATAGATAGATAGATAGATAGATAGATAGGAGATAGATAGATAGATAGATAGATAGATAGATAGATAGATAGGAGATAAATAGATAGGAGATAGATAGATAGATAGATAGATAGATAGATAGATAGATAGATAGATAGATAGGAGATAGATAGATAGATAGGAGATAGATAGATAGATAGATAGGAGATAGATAGATAGATAGATAGATAGATAGATAGATAGATAGATAGGAGATAGATAGATAGATAATTGATTGATAGATGATAGATAGATAGATAGATAGATAGATAGATAGATAGATAGATAGATAGGAGATAGATAGATAAATAGATAGATAGATAGATAGATAGGAGATAGATAGATAGATAGATAGATAGATAGATAGATAGATAGGAGATAGAGAGATAGATAGATAGATAGATAGATAGATAGGAGATAGATAGATAGATAATTGATTGATAGATAGATAGATAGATAGATAGATAGGAGATAGATAGATAGATAGATAGATAGATAGATAGATAGATAGGAGATAGATAGATAGATAGATAGATAGATAGATAGATAGGAGATAGATAGATAGATAGATAGATAGATAGATAGGAGATAGATAGATAGATAGATAGATAGATAGGAGATAGATAGATAGATAGATAGATAGATAGATAGATAGATAGGAGATAGATAGATAGATAGATAGATAGGAGATAGATAGATAGATAGATAGATAGATAGATAGATAGATAGATAGACAGGAGATAGATAGGAGATAGACAGGAGATAGATAGATAGATAGATAGATAGATAGATAGATAGATAGATAGGAGATAGATAGATAGATAGATAGATAGATAGATAGATAGATAGGAGATAGATATTACATGAAACATATATTCCCAGGTGTGGAGCACATAACTCGTGTCCTGAGTACACAGGACGGAGCACGTTGTGATCGTCGTGTTCCTCGCGATTCTCTCACATCCGATTGGCTGAGAACCATCAATGAGAGACAATTAATTATGGAGACGATTATGTAACGATGAAACTGCCTGCGCCGCGTACAATGGGCCTGAGTCATCGCCGTGTCTGCTCCGGGTCTAATTATGGACTTGGAATTCTGCGATTATGTCAGCGCGGTGAGGTCACGCCAGGATCGCCGTGCGCTATCTATGCCCTGGATTTCGTTCCTTGCCCTAGTAACAAGATTCTTAAAGTGACAGCACACATTTATACAGTCAGTCTGATATCGTGGACTATAATAGACTCAAAATTTCAATTCAACCATTCAACTATTCAACCATTTCCTATCTGTTACTGGAAAAGCTGAGTGATAACCAACATGGCCACCGTCCCAATATACCTCAGTGGATTAGGCCTGTCTCGGGAAGTTACCCCTAATCCAGCGTGTTTTGGTCGGGGGCTATGGGAGGTCACCTCACCCAATGTAGCCGGGTCTTACTCCTGTATTTGGATCAACACAAGGTCTATATGGAAACACTGTGATCAGAAGTCATGTGGTCAGGATCTCTCAGTAGTGCAGCCTCAGGCTTCGGGCCTATAACTTCATGTGACCAGATCTCGGCTTAGGAAGAAGATATTTGGAGATGGTTTTCACATTATTAATGTGTCTTGTATTCTTCACCGAGGAGGAAGTTTACCGTCATACGCCCATCGCACTTTGGGGTCACCTTAGACCCTTATTCGTTGCGTCTCATTATCGCCCCCTAATGGCTACAGGCAGCTGTACATTGCTGTCACGTATTCCATATCCATAGCGGATGGTTTTACCAGGAAACTTCTTCATGATCATTACTGAAACTGCCATCCTCCATGTCAGGAGGCGTGCGACTCAGGTTCGCACCTTTTGGCCGTATCTTTGATGCGGGGCGCGGGTCATTCTGCGTTACGTGCCTGATTTCAGCGTCTCGCACGGTAATATGGAAGTTACTTGGCTGATTGGAGCCGGGTAATTAACCTCCTGATTAATTGTGGACTAATGTCTTCTTATGCTAATTCGGGTAATTGAATGTCCAGGAATTAGAGGGAGGGGGAGAGCGGAGGGGTTAATAGTGCGACGGATGACAGATCTGCGAAATGACACATTAAACCGTAACCTCAGAGGACGGCGTCCTGTATCAGAAATGGAATGGATCGGACAATGTGACACTAAGGACAGGGCCTAGGACTCGCCCGTGGGGGAGAAAACACATGAAATCATGGCGGATTGTTCCGCAATGACCCATTGACCCATGCCGAAAAATCTTCACTTGACCTATGTAAAGTCTTTGATGTTCTATTGAGTTATTTTTGGGTGACGACCACCAGTCGGAAGCCCATAGAGGTTGTAACCCAGCTTTCCACAGCTCCTGACAGACAAACTAATATGCTGTGCTACATTGAACCCTGCCCCGGATCACCTACTCATCTGCCTGAGCAAATGTCAGTCTTTACTGTCATTTTCGCATTATATTCATGAAAATATTAATTATCCATGTCAGGTGTGCGGCAGTGATCTCAGGGAAGCCACGCTTAGTTCACCTCAGTTTAATGTCTTGTGAAAGCTGAGGGCCAATTTTCAGGTTTTGCTGAGGAAATGGCCGCCAGCGCGGAAATACCGGTAATATTCTGTACGGATAACGACCTCGTCCACACGTCTGCCGATTAATGAGTAATCCGCACACACCATTAACTCTAGAGCGGGCATAACGGGTGAAGGATGGAAGGGCCGGCTAATCCCAGACAAACCTGGAACCTGTAAAACCGTAGCGGAGGCGACACCGTAATCACCAGATTATACCGAATAATACTGGGAAATACAGGAAACCCGAACCTAGTAATAACACTGAAGAGGTGCGGGGGATGGGAGCGAAGATCTATATTACAGTACATAGGGGGCAGTATTATAGTAGATATATTCTTGTACATAGAAGTAGTATTATAGTAGTTATATTCTTGTACATAGGAGCAGTATTATAGTAGTTATATTCTTGTACATAGGAGTAGTATTATAGTAGTTATATTCTTGTATATAGGAGTAGTATTATAGTAGTTATATTCTTGTACATAGGAGTAGTATTATAGTAGTTATATTCTTGTACATAGGAGCAGTATTATAGTAGTTATATTCTTGTACATAGGAGGTAGTATTATAGTAGTTATATTCTTGGACATAGGAGCAGTATTATAGTAGTTATATTCTTGAAAATAGGAGTAGTATTATAGTAGTTATATTCTTGTACATAGCAGTAGTATTATAGTAGTTATATTCTTGTACATAGGAGTAGTATTATAGTAGTTATATTCTTGTACATAGAAGTAGTATTATAGTAGTTATATTCCTGTACATAGGAGTAGTATTATAGTAGTTATATTCTTGTACATAGGAGTAGTATTATAGTAGTTATATTCTTGGACATAGAAGTAGTATTATAGTAGTTATATTCTTGTACATAGGAGTAGTATTATAGTAGTTATATTCTTGTACATAGGAGTAGTATTATAGTAGTTATATTCTTGTACATAGGAGTAGTATTATAGTAGTTATATTCTTGTACATAGGAGTAGTATTATAGTAGTTATATTCTTGTACATAGGAGTAGTATTATAGTAGTTATATTCTTGTACATAGGAGTAGTATTATAGTAGTTATATTCTTGTACATAGGAGTAGTATTATAGTAGTTATATTCTTGTACATAGAAGTAGTATTATAGTAGTTATATTCCTGTACATAGGAGTAGTATTATAGTAGTTATATTCTTGTACATAGGAGTAGTATTATAGTAGTTATATTCTTGTACATAGGAGTAGTATTATAGTAGTTATATTCTTGTACATAGGAGGTAGTATTATAGTAGTTATATTCTTGTACATAGGAGCAGTATTATAGTAATTATATTCTTGTGCATAGGAGCAGTATTATACTAGTTATATTCTTGTACATAGGAGCAGTATTATAGTAGTTATATTCTTGTACATAGGGGCAGTATTATAGTAGTTATATTCTTGTACATAGGAGTAGTATTATAGTAGTTATATTCTTGTACATAGGAGTAGTATTATAGTAGTTATATTCTTGTACATAGAAGTAGTATTACAGTAGTTATATTCTTGTACATAGGAGTAGTATTATAGTAGTTATATTCTTGCACATAGAAGTAGTATTATAGTAGTTATATTCTTGTACATAGGAGTAGTATTATAGTAGTTATATTCTTGTACATAGGAGCAGTATTATAGTAGTTATATTCTTGTACATAGGAGTAGTATTATAGTAGTTATATTCTTGTACATAGGAGTAGTATTATAGTAGTTATATTCTTGTACATAGGAGTAGTATTATAGTAGTTATATTCTTGTACATAGAAGTAGTATTATAGTAGTTATATTCTTGTACATAGGAGTAGTATTATAGTAGTTATATTCTTGTACATAGGAGTAGTATTATAGTAGTTATATTCTTGTACATAGGAGTAGTATTATAGTAGTTATATTCTTGTACATAGAAGTAGTATTATAGTAGTTATATTCCTGTACATAGGAGTAGTATTATAGTAGTTATATTCTTGTACATAGGAGTAGTATTATAGTAGTTATATTCTTGTACATAGGGGCAGTATTATAGTAGTTATATTCTTGTACATAGGAGTAGTATTATAGTAGTTATATTCTTGTACATAGAAGTAGTATTATAGTAGTTATATTCCTGTACATAGGGGCAGTATTATAGTAGTTATATTCTTGTACATACGAGTAGTATTATAGTAGTTATATTCTTGTACATAGAAGTAGTATTATAGTAGTTATATTCCTGTACATAGGAGTAGTATTATAGTAGTTATATTCTTGTACATAGGAGCAGTATTATAGTAGTTATATTCTTGTACGTAGGAGCAGTATTATAGTAGTTATATTCTTGTATATAGGAGGTAGTATTATAGTAGTTATATTCTTGTACATAGGAGCAGTATTATAGTAATTATATTCTTGTACATGGGAGCAGTATAATAGTAGTTATATTCTTGTACATAGGAGGTAATATTATAGTATTTATATTCTTGTACATAGGAGGTAGTATTATAGTAGTTATATTCTTGTACATAGGAGGTAATATTATAGTAGTTATATTCTTTTACATAGGAGCAGTTTTATAGTAGTTATATTCTTGTACATAGGAGCAGTATTATAGTAGTTAAATTCTTGTACATAGAAGCAGTATTATAGTAGTTATATTCTTGTACATAGGAGCAGTATTATAGTAGTTATATTCTTGTACATAGGAGGTAATATTATAGTAGTTATATTCTTGTACATAGGAGCAGTATTATAGTAGTTATATTCTTGTACATAGGAGTAGTATTATAGTAGTTATATTCTTGTACATAGGAGTAGTATTATAGTAGTTATATTCTTGTACATAGGAGCAGTATTATAGTAGTTATATTCTTGTACATAGGAGTAGTATTATAGTAGTTATATTCTTGTACATAGGAGTAGTATTATAGTAGTTATATTCTTGTACATAGGAGCAGTATTATAGTAGTTATATTCTTGTACATAGGGGGTAGTATTATAGTAGTTATATTCTTGTACATAGGAGCAGTATTATAGTAGTTATATTCTTGTACATAGGAGTAGTATTATAGTAGTTATAGTCTTGTACATAGGGGGTAGTATTATAGTAGTTATATTATTGTACATATGAGGCAGTATTATAGTAGTTATATTCTTGTACATAGTAGTATTATAGTAGTTATATTCTTGTACATAGGAGCAGTATTATAGTAGTTATATTCTTGTACATAGGAGCAGTATTATAGTAGTTATATTCTTGTACATAGGAGTAGTATTATAGTAGTTATATTCTTGTACATAGGGGGTAGTATTATAGTAGTTATATTCTTGTACATATGAGGCAGTATTATAGTAGTTATATTCTTGTACATAGGAGCAGTATTATAGTAGTTATATTCTTGTACATAGGAGCAGTATTATAGTAATCATATTCTTGTACATAGGAGCAGTATTATAGTAGTTATATTCTTGTACATAGGAGGTAATTTTTATTAGTAAAAACAAAACAAAAATACATTACATTCCAGCAGAATTAATAACTAATAATAATATAACATAAATCAGACATGTCTGTCAGATAACAAAAATGAGAATCACTTTAACTTAAGAGTCCATTGCTGGCAGGATAAAGAGGGGGAAAAAAATAAATCCATAAATAAATGAACAGACTTATTTGCAGTGTTATCAGAGTATTCAGAGGTAATATTATAGTAGTTATATTCTTGTACATAGGAGCAGTATTATAGTAGTTATATTCTTGTACATATGAGACAGTATTATAGTAGTTATATTCTTGTACATAGGAGTAGTATTATAGTAGTTATATTCTTGTACATATGAGACAGTATTATAGTAGTTATATTCTTGTACATAGGAGCAGTATTATAGTAGTTATATTCTTTTACATAGGAGCAGTTTTATAGTAGTTATATTCTTGTACACATGAGACAGTATTATAGTAGTTATATTCTTGTACATAGGAGCAGTATTATAGTAGTTACATTCTTTTACATAGGAGCAGTATTATAGTAGTTATATTCTTGTACATATGAGACAGTATTATAGTAGTTATATTCTTGTACATAGGAGGTAATATTATAGTAGTTATATTCTTTTACATAGGAGCAGTTTTATAGTAGTTATATTCTTGTACATATGAGACAGTATTATAGTAGTTATATTCTTGTACATAGGAGCAGTATTATAGTAGTTATATTCTTGTACATAGGAGCAGTATTATAGTAATCATATTCTTGTACATAGGAGCGGTATTATAGTAGTTATATTCTTGTACATAGGAGTAGTATTATAGTAGTTATATTCTTGTACATAGGGGCAGTATTATAGTAGTTATATTCTTGTACATAGGAGTAGTATTATAGTAGTTATATTCTTGTACATAGGGGGCAGTATTATAGTAGTTATATTCTTGTACATAGGAGTAGTATTATAGTAGTTATATTCTTGTACATAGGGGGTAGTATTATAGTAGTTATATTCTTGTACATATGAGGCAGTATTATAGTAGTTATATTCTTGTACATAGTAGTATTATAGTAGTTATATTCTTGTACATAGGAGCAGTATTATAGTAATCATATTCTTGTACATAGGAGCAGTATTATAGTAGTTATATTCTTGTACATAGGAGTAGTATTATAGTAGTTATATTCTTGTACATAGGGGGCAGTATTATAGTAGTTATATTCTTGTACATAGGAGCAGTATTATAGTAGTTATATTCTTGTACATGGAAGTAGTATTATAGTAGTCATATTCTTGTACATAGGAGCAGTATTATAGTAGTTATATTCTTGTACATAGGAGTAGTATTATAGTAGTTATATTCTTGTACATAGGAGCAGTATTATAGTAGTTATATTCTTGTACATAGGAGCAGTATTATAGTAGTTATATTCTTGTACATAGGGGGTAGTATTATAGTAGTTATATTCTTGTACATAGGAGTAGTATTATAGTAGTTATATTCTTGTACATAGGAGTAGTATTATAGTAGTTATATTCTTGTACATAGGAGTAGTATTATATTAGTTATATTCTTGTACATAGGGGCAGTATTATAGTAGTTATATTCTTGTACATAGGAGTAGTATTATAGTAGTTATATTCTTGTATATAGGAGCAGTATTATAGTAGTTATATTCTTGTACATAGGAGTAGTATTATAGTAGTTATATTCTTGTACATAGGAGCAGTATTATAGTAGTTATATTCTTGTACATAGGGGGCAGTATTATAGTAGTTATATTCTTGTACATAGGAGTAGTATTATAGTAGTTATATTCTTGTACATAGGAGCAGTATTATAGTAGTTATATTCTTGTACATAGGAGCAGTATTATAGTAGTTATATTCTTGTACATAGGAGTAGTATTATAGTAGTTATATTCTTGTACATAGTAGTAGTATTATAGTAGTTATATTCTTGTACATATGAGACAGTATTATAGTAGTTATATTCTTGTACATAGGAGCAGTATTATAGTAGTTATATTCTTGTACATAGGAGCAGTATATAGTAATCATATTCTTGTACATAGGAGTATTATTAGGGTGAGTTCACACGGAGCAATGTGCCGCGTGATGTGGCACGTATACGCCATGTGAGATTTTGCGGGCCGTATACGCTCCCATTGATTTCAATGGGAGCCGGGATCGTATACGCGGCACTATTTTGCGGCCGTGATTATGTTTATGGCCATTGTCTTGCTCTCCCCCTGCACTTGCGGTATTGTTGGGCTGTGACATGTTCTTGATTTGTTAGAGACATTTTTTCCCTCACGTGAGAACAATAAGACTTCCCGCTGCGATTATTTCTATGTTACTGATTCATCAGGGACTGAATGATCTCACGGCCTCACAGAGCAGAGCCGTGCAGGAGCAGTAGGGAGCCGCCGCTGTCATGTGATCGAGCAAAGTCCCCGGGATGATTTTATTGTAGATATCTCAGAACATTTTATATCTCAGAATTTTTTTTTTTCTTTTAAAGAAAACATTTACAAAAATTAGAAAGAAGCAGGGATTGTATAAAGCAGACGGGTTCATGTGCACTAGTGTATAAGTGGTATAACCTGTGGATCTCCTGTATACACAGCTGGTATACGTTATACACCTTCCTGTATATAGTGATATGACCATGCCGGTGTGACCTCGGTATATTCTGCCCTATAATAGTTGATGTCTCTTCTAATTGTTTTACAGCACCGTTCTCATTGTGCAGTAAACACTTCTCTTCCTGCGCCTGTCATTCAGGTTAACCCTTGCTCGGTGTCTTTACAGGTCACTCCTTCGCCTTATCCTCCAGCAGTTGCTTACGTCTTTGCAGCAGCCATAAAGTAATCTATACGAATTGTTTTTCCCACAGTCTTTCCTGTCATTATATATATCCTAGTACTTCGCCTTCACTGACAGCAAGCAGAGATGGCAAAAACCAGGAAGACTTGAAACGCAAAGTCTATTAAAAAGTTGCAGAACTTTTCTTTGTACAATGTTTTATCTCTAATTATGAAAACCCCAAAAATTCCTTTAATAGGGTCATGGCCCCTTTAAGAAGGTCGCGGCCCCTATTGTTGCCTTGAGAGGGTCTTGGCCCTGTTTCATCTATGGGTCACTCAATACACTTGTCACTTTGGATCGAGGAAACGGTCTTAATACCGCGGGTTTCGAGCTCTCGCGGAGGAACGTGGGTTACTTCCTCCGAGCTCCGAGGTCATAGCGATTGCATCAGGCAGAGCTTCCAGTTACACAAGGTTGAAAAGTTTATTAGGATACAAGTGAAGCGAAGAGTCGTCTTTGTACAGAGGTGACATGCTGGAACTTGTAGTCCGTCACAGTCCGTTATGGTGAAAATGCCGTCCGATCTGCCGGCGGTATGTTATAGAGCAGGAGGAGCCGAGCAGATTGATATATAACATTGTGGGAGAGGGTTTAGTATAACGTGTCAGGTATTCATTTATATCTCGGCTCGTTTCGGTTTGGGAGTCGACAATGTAGTCGTAGTCAGAAGGGGAGGGCTGTCAGTCAACGATTAGGATCATCCACTGGACTAAAGAAATAGTTGGGTTAGAGCCCACTAGAAGTAGGACAGGTAGTCCATATTGTTGGCAGATCAGACAACTACTATGGGGCCCTTGAGGAGAAAGGGGCCCAGTCCTGGTTGGTCCTATTCCCTTTGTTATAGGGTAATGAGACTCCGCCCCCGCGGAACTGCTTTGTTCTAAAAAAATTTTGAAAGTGGTCCAAGGAGGAATCAAGGACTGGGTCCTTCTGTTCTGTGAGATATTATAATGATTAGGGGCTCATCTTCATCATTATAATGGGGCCCATTTTCATCTTTACTATGGGGCCCCCCTTCTATGTACGCCGCTGGTAACCCCCAGACCTATAGGCTCCTGTATAGGTCTAGTGATCAATTGGTGACAGCCATGTTTTTCTTAAACCGTACCGCCCCGGATTGTCCCAAAAAAGTGTTGAATGCCCACTCTCCCAGAAGAGAGGACAAATGCCCCGGGCCTGGGGAATGCAGTCATTTTATTGGGGCTCATGTCTGAAAAAAGGGCTTTTCATGCCCACGTCAAAAGAAAGGGGGCGTACTGATGTCAAGAAGGGGCATGACCACACCCCCTCGGTGTTGTTTATCGGTTATGGGATTATTGAAGGTTTATTTATGGGATGTTAACAACATTGGGCATTTGATCTATGGCATTGCTGCAAAACAAGCACTTGCTTTATGGCTAACTGTATCTTTCTCCCTTTTTACTGCCCGGTCCCTCTTCAATGATTTTTTCCTATTCATCCAAACCAGAAAGGAGTATTTTGCGTCTTGCGGCGGGCGCGGACAGGATGTGAAGGGATCGTAATATTTTAGTTTGTCTTTCCTGTTCCGTTGTAGAAACTGTAAATTACGACGCAGAAGGATCTGTCGCCACGAGCTGTCGATCCCTTGTATATCCAGACCCCACATCTCACATAACTACTAGACAGGTCGCTGTTTACACAGGATCTGCACACGCCCCTCCTGAAATACTCTGTGCTGCTGCAGCGTTCTGATCAGATTCAGGAAGTTCTATCCCCAAATCTGCGGACCCTAGGGGGCTTACTGACTTAAGTGGAAGACAGAATATATCTGTCTGCACTGCGTGGATATGCCCGTGTGTAATGTTAATCACAATTGGTTAGATGGTGCCCCCAGTGGTAGACTTTGGAATAGCACCTGGGAGACAAGGCGAGATAGACTCATATCTCTATCACATTCGCATATATACAGTATATACTGTATATATATAGATTAAATGTATCTGCACAATTCTACCGGATATAGAGCTCCAAGTCTGCGCTGAGTCGCCCCCCTATGGATGTCAATGGTAAATTCAACACGCAATAACTACTTAAATTGGAAAACAATGTAAAGGGTGTGTATACTTTTGCAAACATGTTTCCCATTGTTCCAATGCATCAAAAATAGAATAAAAAATTAAGCAATATGTATACGGCTCCTATACCGCCATACCATGCGTTGTCTGATGAGGCATTTCTTTCTTGTTCGCCCATCATTTGCTTCGATAAAAATCCTCTACCGTTTTGCGTATGCAGCTCCTATGCAGAGCAATGCGTCTCCATATGCCGGTAATCTAAGTCACGCGTAACGCTCTCCTATCTACCTTCTTATTTACTGTCTGTGGATTGATAAGCAGGAGTGAAGTCATTGGTGACTACGGGATCTGACTACACTGGGTTTGTTCGTAGTCTGGCACCACGAATACATAGCTCTGCAGCATTGCTGTGGACGTGTATTAATAAGCGACTTTGCAAGCAGTCTTTGACCTCCTACCGTTTTGTGTATGCAGCTCCTCTGCAGAGCTCTGGGTCTAGATCCAGGTTGATCCTACAGTCACAGTACTGCACAGGAGCGAGGTAACACTTGACTACAGGATCAGACTACACAGGGTTTGTTTGTAGTCTGATACCACGGAGATTTTTAAACAAAACTATTTACAAAGTTGCTACATTTTTAATCTTAGATACATTGACGTGATACAATGTTGCAAAAGTCTACATACCCTATAAAGCCACCTGACCTGTCTATAGGGGTGTGAGCCTGGACCTTATAATGAATGCTTTATATTAGGAGGATGAAGCTGACACCTTCGAGGGGGGTGGGGGTGAGGTTTTAACTCTGAAAGGGACAATACTTGGGTTGTGTTGATAATCCGGCGTCGGGGGCTGTTATTACGGCGATTCATGTGACACAGACATGAGACTTACATCTTAAGTGCCATAACAAGACCGAAAACCCACAGAGATAGCGTCTCAACCACAGACACACACATCACACATGTGATCTCAGGGTGACCCAGCCCTGGTTACATAACTGCAAAGAGACGTTTAAGAAATGTGTCGGAGAAGAGATCAAGATAAACAGAGCGGCGCCCCGGAGACGTGCAAGCTGATTGGACGAGAACACCCACATACGGCTAGAGCCACGAGGATACTGTATAACGCCAACACCTCGCACAAGTCGTCGAGCAGGATTACCGTGACTGCCTTCTAACCTCAGTATTTCCTTATGGGGACATGGTCAGATTTTTGCAACGGCCATCTAGTGATACATTGAGGTCTCCATGTGGTCGCGTCTCCGTGCGAGACCTCGTGCAAGCTTATGGCCTTATAGTTTCACAAGAACTAGAAGGTCATAGAATTATTTTATGTGCTATCTAAGGTCAAGTTTATGTCAGATGACAAAAATCGACCCAGAAATAGCACCCCTCTTGTACGTGGGCTGTGTTTGGTATTGCAAGCAAAGCCCATTCACCGCAACATTGTCCATTGGAATTCACGTGTCCATAACGGTGTTGTTCCTTAGCGTAGGTATTCCGGATATGACCACAGGGGGCGCAAATGGGGTATAAAAGTTACCAGCAGCAAAGCCAGTGATCATTCATTTAGGTCAAACCGTAAAAAAAAGATGACAATGAGATTCCATACATGAATGACACATATAACTAATAGTCAGAAGACTGTTCACACCTTCTTAGGACTCATCAGCACCGGATCTAGGTTATAAATTGTATCGACTGCCCTGGATATTGATAAAAGCTATTATTTTAGTCACTGACCAAAGGGATGGAGCCTTATCTTACGTGGCAATAATCCTTAATACACAAAGTGATATCGTTCTACCCATTACATTACTGTTTACACCCTGTAAGGGCCGGTCATGGACTCTACAAATATTATAAAAGCCGTCCTTTGACCCAGTGACAAATCGGACGGACCTCTATTCAGAGTGGACAGTGTGTCGCAATACATGACCATTACAATACTGTCCACACCTTCTAAGGAGTCATCAGTGACAGGTATATATTCTGTAGCCTTGGTCTAAAGCAGGTACAAACTGACCGAATGGATAGTCACTTGTCTGGAAGTGACAGGGAGTCTCAGTCCGTGGCTAAAATGTCTCTCTGCACCTTTTCAGGATTCATCAGTGTCAGTCATGGATTATATACAGTTACTTGGCTATAGGCAAAAAGTGCAAAACTGATGATAATCTACCTGGGTGAATACATTATCTACTGTAGGACTCTTTAGACCTTCTTAGGAGTCAGCAGTGCCGGTTATAGACTCAATAGATCCTCTAGGACATGGGTGAAAAGTATTCACAATAGTCATAAATGGAGGTAAAATCACATAGAGGTCAGTGAGATTAAAATCTGAATGAATCCATGGACTCCTTTAGGACTCTTTACACCTTTTTAGGACTCATCAGTCGTGGTTATTGCCACAGGTTTGGCTATATGAGGACTTAATGAAAGTTCACCACAAACTATGGGGAGTAAATTACATTTAGTACATGAGATCCGTATGGATGAATGCATATACTATTATAGTACTCTTTACACCTTCTTAGGACTCATCAGCACAGGTTATGGATTCTCTAGATCTGCTTGGATGTCACTAACTTTTCTTCTAGTTGTATGTGGAGGTAAAACCATATAGCTGACAATGAGATTAAACCCCGGAGAAATCCATGGACTCTCTTAGGACTCTATACACCTTCTTAGGACTCATCAGCACAGGTTATGGATTCGAGAGATCTGCTTGGGCTATTCTTCTAGTCATACGTGGAGGTAAAACACATAGCTGACAGTGAGATTAAACCTTAGAGGATTCCAAGGACTCTCTTAGGACTGTTTGCACCTTCTTAGGACTCATCAGCACAGGCTATGGATTTGATAGATCTGCTTGGACTATTCTCGTAGTCATATGTGGAAGTAAAACACATAGCTGACAGTGAGATGAGCCCCCGGAGGATTCCATGGACTCTCTTAAGACTGTTTACCCCTTCTTAGGACTCATCAGCGCAGGCTATGGATTCGATTGATCTGCTTGGGCTATTCTTCTAGTCATATGTGGAGGTAAAACCATATAGCTGACAATTAGATTAAACCCCAGAGGATTCCATGGACTCTCTTAGGACTCTTTACACCTTCTTAGGACTCATCAGCCCAGGCTATGGATTTGATAGATCTGCTTGGACTATTCTTCTAGTCATACGTGGAGGTAAAACACATAGCTGACAGTGAGATTAAACCTTAGAGGATTCCAAGGACTCTCTTAGGACTGTTTGCACCTTCTTAGGACTCATCAGCACAGGCTATGGATTTGATAGATCTGCTTGGACTATTCTCGTAGTCATACGTGGAAGTAAAACACATAGCTGACAGTGAGATGAGCCCCCGGAGGATTCCATGGACTCTCTTTAAGACTGTTTACCCCTTCTTAGGACTCATCAGCGCAGGCTATGGATTCGATTGATCTGCTTGGGCTATTCTTCTAGTCATATGTGGAGGTAAAACCATATAGCTGACAATTAGATTAAACCCCAGAGGATTCCATGGACTCTCTTAGGACTCTTTACACCTTCTTAGGACTCATCAGCCCAGGCTATGGATTTGATAGATCTGCTTGGACTATTCTTCTAGTCATACGTGGAGGTAAAACACATAACAGTGAGATTAAACCCCGAAGGATTCCATGGACTCTCTTAAGACTCTTTCCACCTTCTTAGACTCATCAGCGCAGGTTATAGGTTGTGGCTACTATGAGAGTTCACTACAGACTATGGGGGGGGGGGGAGCTACGTTCAGTACATGAATTACATATGGCGCATTATTAATAAGTTATACGGTATTATATATTTATAGCGCTATAATATTCACAGCGCACAGATGTTTGGTAGAAATACACTCGCTGGACTGGAACTCCCAGAATATTCTGCCAACAGCTGTCAGGATACGCTGGGACTTGTTGCATGTCACAAGCTTTGGATACTGCGCCTTTAAAAACTTTGCATTAGTCACAGCAGCACAGAGGATGTCCAAATAGGAAAGACTAGGATCTGTAATAATAACCGTGCGAGCTGCATCTTTAAAGAGGTATGCCCACTCTCTACTAGAAGGACTTGCTTGTCTTGGCCCCAGGGGAGCGAGCAGTGTGACTCCTGCGTTTATCCCTCTGTCCAGTAGGTGGCCTCACTGAGTCACTCTTATGACTTTTTGCAGCCATCTTTCCCTCTGCAAAGCAGAACAAGCAGTGCAAGAGAAAGCAGGCGAGAGGGACAGAGCTGCTGCTGCTTCTGCTGACTTGGAACTGTCTAAGTCTGGATGTCCCCCGCTTTAAAGAGAGCCCCGCAAGACTGTAACCCTGCAGATTAGAAGCCCCAGCAGCCACCATGGATGAAGCTATCCACAGTTTGCAGGAGAGACAGTTACTGGAGCACAGAGATTTCCTGGGGTAAGGCTATTTCTTGGACTTGGAGCTCCTGGTGCTGCCTGAGAAGTGAAGTCCACGCCGAGCTCCTACTAACCTGTCACTTCTTTGCAGAATGGACTACCCCTCCTTATACCTGTGCAAGCCCAAGAGGGGCATCAAGAGAGACGACAGCAAGGTAGGAAGTTTTTTATTTCTTATAATGGGGAGGGGGGGGAGGGGGGGCTCCGATCCCAGACAGTAGATCTGACTTGCACGGAATCCTAAGTGTCTGTCTCGATGGATACAATGTAGCACCGGAGACCTTCTTACCGTGTCTTCTCCTCCCGTTAGGAGACCTACAAACTGCCTCACCGACTCATTGAGAAGAAGAGGAGAGACCGGATAAATGAATGTATCGCTCAGCTCAAAGACCTTCTGCCCGAACATCTCAAACTCACGGTAAGATCTCCGCTTGGCGTCTTGTAGTCATCTATAATTGATAGCCATGAATATTTCACCGAGTCCATTGATCTGTTCAGGGGGTCATTTGTGTGTGTGCCACGTTGAGTGGTAGGGATCCTTGCCCCGCACACGTAGCTCGTCTTATCAGTGGTGTGAGTTCCTGGCTCGCCTGGGGAAGAGCTGGCGTTGGTACTGACAATTTTTTTTTTCCCCCTCCGATGTTTTCGGACTGCAGACGTTGGGGCACTTGGAGAAGGCAGTCGTGCTGGAGTTAACTTTGAAACACTTGAAAGGTTTAACGTCCCTGACGGAGCAGCAGCATCAGAAGATCATCTCATTACAGAATGGTGAGTACGGGTTACGCTTGCTCTGGGTCATTGCCAGCTTGATAGTCCTTTTTTTTTGAGGGGGTGGGAGGCATAGGGGTCTGTATTGTGGAGATGTTACACTTGCGTTATTTCTTCAAAAATAAGATGTTGGTCGATGCAGGTGGGAGGTCATAGACATCTGAGCAGTTAGTGCAAATTGTGGAAGGTTGTCTCATTCTACAAGTGGGTGGAATTATCTTATTAAAAATAGTCATCTGTCATTACGAGGGTCATCTCAAGGATTGTGTCGACCTTAAAAGTTCTCAAGAAGTTGTTGGGGGTGCTTTATTCGAGGCGGTGGGTCTTGAAAGGGAGATGTTGGAGAAGTTGTTGATGGTGCTTTATTCGAGGTGGTGGGTCTTGAAAGGGAGATGTTGGAGAAGTTGTTGATGGTGCTTTATTCGAGGTGGTGGGTCTTGAGAGGGAGCTACAGAAGACGTTGTCAATGGTTCTTTGAGGAGGTGGGTCTGGAGAAAGAGATACAGAAGAAGTTGTCGATGGTACTTTATTTGAGATAGTGGGTCTGCACAAGGATATGCAATAGAAGTTGTTGATGGTCCTTTATTCAAGGTGGTGGGTCTTGAGAGGGAGATACAGAAGATGTTGTCCATGGTCGAGGTGGTGGGTCTGGAGAGGGAGATACAGAAGATGTTGTCCATGGTCGAGGTGGTGGGTCTTGAGAGGGAGATGCAGAAGAAGTTGTCGATGGTACTTTATTTGAGATAGTGGGTCTGCACAAGGATATGCAAGAGAAGTTGTTGATGGTCCTTTATTCGAAGTGGTGGGTCTTAAGAGGGAGATACAGAAGAAGTTGTCGATGGTTCTTTGAGGTGGTGGGTCTGGAGAAGGATCTAAAGAGAAGTTGTTGATGGTGCTTCATTTGAGGTCTTGAGAGGGAGATGCCGGGTGATTTCTTTGTCCGGAAGTCTTTTGTCACTACCATACCTGGACTCTGAGTCACTGAATCGAGACGTTTGTACAAGAGGTGGTGTTACTGAGGAAACAGAGAGCGGGGACTTAAGGTGGAAGTTAGGTAAATTGTAGTGTGGAGGATTCATGCGGGAAGTCGATAAGCAGATGTCGCTTGTTGACTTTACTCCTTGTCTGTGTTTGCTATGAACAGGAGAACGTTCCATGAAAACTCCCATCCAGTCAGATCTGGACGCTTTCCATTCCGGCTTTCAGACGTGTGCCAAAGAAGTTCTGCAGTACCTCTCCCGATTTGAGAGCTGGTCGGCCCGGGACCAGAGGTGTACCCAGCTCCTCAACCATCTCCATACGGTGTCCAGCCAGATCCTGCCCAGTTCTCAGCTCCTGTTACAGCAGATCCCTGGTGGCAAAGCACCTTCACCGTCCCCATCTCGAGGGGTTCAAAAAGTAGAGAACCAAACAAACTGCGTGCCGGTCATTCAGAGGACACAAAATCTGGAACTGAGTGAGAATGACACTGATACCGACAGTGGGTACGGGGGTGAGGGGGAGAAGATGGACACAAAAGCTGAGGGACAAAGCGCTGGCAAGGGCCAAGAGGGCAGCAATGTGACCGTCAAACAGGAGCCTCTGGATGAACCATCGCCTAAAAGGTTTAAGGCGGAGTGCTCGGGATTGGGGGGGTCGGGCGCTGGCTCCGATCCTGTCCTCCGACCTGATGCCAATCTTCTCAACACTTTGATGGGATTTGGAAGTGGTCCTTTTGGTCAACAAGCACCTTTTTGTTTACCTTTTTACTTCATCTCGCCTTCGGCGGCAGCTGCAGCGGCGGCATATATGCCTTTTCTAGACAAGGGGGGTTTGGAAAAATACCTGTACCCAGCAACTGTCCCCATCCCCTTCATCTACCCGGGAATCCCAACCCAAACAGGAAGCACGTTCCCATGCCTCTCCTCTGTCTTGTCCCCCGAAAAGTTGCCAGGTTGCTCCTCAACCCTATTGTCAGAGCTCCCGTCATCACCTTTCCAGGCTGGTGGTCCTACCTCACTGGCCGCCGAGGACCTTCGGGAGCCTTTACAAGACCTCTTGCAGCCTCCTAAGGAGAACTGATTTTAAGACACTGGGAGTTCAAGCAAAAAAAATTCTATATACTTATCTAATATCTATGTATAAGGATCCTCTCATTTTTGTAGCAAGTATTGAAGTATCTTACTGGATCAACATTAGGGTTGTCTATTGATGGGACGGACGATGGCGGCTTTAATTTAACTTACAAAGTGCTGGTTTTTAGCCAACTGGGGGGGGGGGGTGGACCTCACTATGGAAGGCATGTAAGTGTGAATATTCTTTTAGCACCTAGTAAAAAAAAATCCAATGTAAATTTTAGACAATTTACAAAAAGTTTCCAAAAATTTGCAGCCGTAGCCTCGAAGCCGGTGACTTTTATCAGTCAAAGTCGAACAGTGGCAGGTCCTAGGGAGGTCCTAGGGAGGACTCTCTTTTGGCCAATCCAAAAAATAGCAGATTCTTAAAAAAAAAATTGAAATTTAATTTGAATTTTTGTTTTTTAGACAAAGATGGTCCTCTACCGTCGAAGGTGGACAAATAGAGAACAAGCAGGCTAATAGTTCAAAAAGATTAGAAAATATTCTTTAAAAAAAAATTAAAAAATTCTGACTTACTTAAAAAAATTCTAAAAAATTGATACAAAGTGAATTATACAAATCTTCATCCCACTCTCTGGTTAATATAATTTGCCGTAATAACGCACTTAACTCATAAAGCTGAGATTGTAATTCAAAAAGAAAAAAAAAAAATCTCAAAAACAGTCCCGGCTAATGGAATTCTACAGTAGACAATGAGAGTAAACGCGGTGGCTGGGACTTTCCTGCACCATGTACAATAGACACCCGCCAAGCAGCGTGCGCATAATGGCTAATTATTCCAGTAGATTTTATGCCGTAACCTGTTATATAAGAGCGGTGTAATTATACCTTGTTTGGCGGAGAGAGAATATTGTGTTCCCAGTTCTCCTCTCTGCGAAACGGGCTCAGCCAATAAATTATGTAACCGACCTCTTACGTCAATTATTTAATTGAGCGAAAACACGCCTCGGCCCACGTGACCTGCGAGTGTGTTTGTAGACTGTAGGCCTGTCGTACTACGCCTCCTTCCCCACCGCCCGTCTCAGTCCAGAGCCATCTCTAGGTAACGTTAATGTTGGTCTTGTATCCGAAGGGTTCGGGGGCAATGAAATGTTTTGCAAATTTTTTGAAAAAAAAAAAAATTATTTGTTTCGCTGTAAAAACGAAGCCTGAATTGTGTTTAAGAAAAAAAAAAAAAAAATCGTCCGAAACTTCAACTTTTTGAAACTTTTTTTTTTTTTTCTTCGCTGGAGTGAGTTAAAGACGTAAAAAAAAAAAAAAAAATTTGCCGTATTTCAGTATTTTTTTTTAAGCGGTTATAACTGTAGACTCTGAACTCTCGTTTCTAGTTGCACTTTAATTTTACCATTTTCTTAAGTTCCACTTGATAAAACTTGCACTCGACGTCTTGATAAGATTCTTCTTCTTCTTTTTTTTTTTTTTCTTCTCGATACTTGAAAGTGGAGTTTTAGTGAAAAAAAGATTTTCGAAAAAAAAAATCCTTGTAAAATTGTCAAAAACAACGGTAGCACTTTATGGGTTGACTGGTCGCGAATGGGTTTGATGTTCGTCTCGAATGGTAGAAGAAGTGCGAGTTCCCCCGGTCCTGATTTTTTGTTAATATATAAATAAAAAATTTAAAAAAATTCAAAAAGTGCACTGAAAAAAAAAATATATTTATTTGTAGCTTACAAAAAGTTCTTACTGAATTGATAAACTGGAAGGTGGACGTGAGAGGGCCACCAGTTGGGGACGACAAGTCCCACCGTACCCTATACGGACCCTGTAATATGGGGATTTTTTTTTTTGTCTGTTAACCTCTTGTGCACTGGAGACAATTGTGTACTCTGTTCTGACAGCTGATGGATAAAAAAAAACCATTCCACCAAGCGGTGTTTTTTTTGTTTTATATATTGCAGGAAAGGGTTAATTTTTGCCCCCCATGATCGCTGAATGTCAATGTGGTGCTGAGCGCCTGTTTACTGGACTCTGTCTCTTTAAATAAAGCTTTTGTTTTTTTGTATTGAATTTATAGACTTTTTTTTTTATTGGTGGTGGCTCCTTGCCTTCGTAATAGTCTTGATGAGGAGTCGAAAACCCATCTGACCCCCCCACCATCCAAATTCTGTGTATGCAGTCAAACCCCTATGTTTGGACTACTGATATAATACTGCAACTCTCATCATGCTATGCCCATCCCCTGGAATCCCAAAGTTTACGCTCAGATCTAGATGTAAGACCGATCCTTGTCAAATCTAAAAATTTTCCTACGTACCAAGTTTCTTGCTTATAGGGACAGTATTATGGTAGCCATCTTTTTGTTCAATATTTTTCTAGTCCTGGAATCAGTATTTTAAATGTTATCATCTTGCCCATAGAGGGCAGACTATTCTTGCAAAAAAAGTGCTATACTCATCAGGGGTGACAAAAAGCACAGTAGAAGGTCCCTTCAGGAGTTAAACATTCAAATCAGTTCTATAAGTTCAATTTGCAACTAAAAGAAGGGTTTAAATCTGTATTATAGGTTCCCTTTATGCTTTCTTGTCCTTAAAGGGAGTCTGTCATCAGACCCAGCATATCAGCCCAGCCCCACAGATTGATAGGTTAGGGTCACCTGAATCAAACAGTGTTTTCCCCTTGTAAATTGGTGCCTCTGATGCTGAGATATTGCTGTTTTTGTCAATATACCAATTACCTCTTCCAAGGAACAAGGGCGCCGCCATTACTCCGAATACTAATTTGCATATGAACAAAAATGGTGATATCTCTGCGACGGAGACTCCGATTCACGAGGGGAAAACATCGTTTGATTCAGGTGACCCTAACCTATCTATCTGCCACCTGGTTGATATGTTGAATTTGGGTGACAGAATCCCTCTAAGACCTTTTTTTTTCTTTTGACCTACCACCCTATCTCTCTGATATGATATCTTTGACTTTATAACTTGTGCCATCTGATTGTCTTTGGTTTTGGAGACTATTTGGAGGTCCTACGGTACTGATCGCCTTAAAATTGGTATCCCTTGACAAACTTCAAGTGATCTTTTTAGGTTTTGACTCAAAATTGTATTATAATTTGGGCTAAAACTTCATCTCCCACCATGATTAGACCTTAACCCCTTCTCCTATGTTCTTAATTTTTTTTTTCTTTTTCAAAAACATTTTTCAAAATTTTTTTTTTTTTTTTTCGAGGAACTCTTTACCGAATCTGCTGTAACTCCGATTTTTACAAGTGTAGCGTAGTGAAATCCTGTCCTGGAGGCCACCAGGCAGAGAAGATAATGACAGAGGAAGCTTCTTCTGTGTTTTTTTTTTTTTTTTTTTTTAATAGGACTTAAAGAAGACCTTGTCTAGATATTTATAGGTTGTTGCCAAGGTAGCACTGTGAGATATCGCACTTCATTGTTATGTAAGAGGTGAGATGCGACAGAGAGTGACTAAGGGTGAATAATCCCATGATTTTTTTTATTTTTTTTGTAATTTTTTTTTTTTCGCTGCTGTTCGCCTCAAACGCTGTGTTTAAACAACGTTCTACAGACTTTACGAGCCGACGCCGTGGCTCTTTTTTGTAAATAGATGTGTAATACATCCGAAACGAATGATAACGTCTGACGATGCTATTTTTGTAAAAGGGGTAAAAAAAAAATATTTTTTTTTTTTTTTTGCAATTTAATATATGTTATTTGGAAGGATTTGCGGTAACAGAAGTTGTACTTTTGTTGCGATGCTTTTTGCTTGGTCTATACTGTGTGCTGCCATAAATTATTGAAATAAAATAATAATAAAAAAAAAGTGAAGGAAAAAAAATGTGTGGTAGTGTTCTTTATTTTTGGGGGATTTTCTGATATTTGGAATGATCGGGGTCTTCTTAAAGGGGTCCGCCGCTTGGAATTGCGATGTCGTCAGTGAGATATTTGGTGGTGTCATGGACAATATCTGCACAGACTAGGTCTGTTTTCCAGGGTTTTGTGCGGGTTTCTTCTGGGACAGACGAGGTGTGTGTGTGTATCTTAGATGCAAAAATGAAATGTCTGTCCTATTTGGGAGGGGGACTGATGTGAGAATGATGTACAACACTGCAGAATATGTTGGTGATATCCATGTCGGGCTATGAGTCTGTGATTGGTTTGAACATTTGAAATCAGGAGATGTTTTGCTGTCTGAACATGTCATTACTTTGTTGGACGAGTTCCCAGCCGCAGTACTATATATAGTATTTATCTATCTATCTATCTATCTATCTATCTATCTATCTATCTATCTATCTATTCCTTATCTATCTATCTATCTATTCCTTATCTATCTATCTATCTCCTATATATCTATCTATTCCCTATCTATCTATCTATCTATCTCCTATCTATCTATCTATCTATCTATCTATCTATCTATCTATCTCCTATCTATCTATCTATCTCCTATCTATCTATCTATCTATCTATCTATCTATCTATCTATCTATCTATCTATTCCTTATCTATCTATCTCCTATATATCTATCTATTTATCTATCGATTCCCTATCTATCTATCTATCTATCTATCTCCTATCTATCTATCTATCTATCTATCTATCTATCTCCTATCTATCTATCTCCTATCTATCTATCTCCTATCTATCTATCTATCTCCTATCTATCTATCTATCTATCTATCTATCTATCTTTCTATCTATCTATCTCCTATCTATCTTTCTATCTATCTCCTATCTATCTATCTCCTATCTATCTATCTATTCCCTATCTATCTATCTATCTATCTATCTATCTATCTATCTATCTATCTATCTATCTATCTGTAGCGCCCCACAGAGTGGGTCACTACAAATGTCATCTTATGTGATCTATACTGTGTACTGTGAAGGTATAGTGAGATTCAGGCAACCTGTTAGCATACACAAAGTTCCACAGCCATTATCTCTTTAAGAAAAGGGGTGGAGCTACAGACTGGAAGAGGGTCTCTCTCTTTTTCAGTTCCAGTTCAGAGGGTGCAGGAGTGTGCAAGAGAGAGGAGCAGGTGTGTTGAGGTGCAGGGTATGCTGCAGCCGCATGGTGTGATAGAACAGCACAGGAGGCCGGAGACCTGCAGAGGTGAGATGAGACCTCACAGGCACGGAGCTGCAGTTATAGGACCATCAATTCCTAACTAGTGTGAGAAACACTAAGAACATTGAGAGACTCACTGGACTGAGGCCTAGTGAATGCAGTATTCCTGGAGGCTCAGTAACATACAGAGTTGGGGTGAGTGTATCCAGCATCCCAAAGAACTCGCGTTACCTGCTGTCCAGAAGGGGGATCTACCCAGTTGTAATTAACCTTTGAGCTCCTGGAACCCAGGACCAGAGGAAATCTATTAAAGAGTTTGAGCAGCAATGGAAGGCTGAATCATACTAGTGGTAAAAGGGAAGACTGGCATCTCACTATACTGGAGCAAGGTGAATCCTCCTGTAACATCTGTTATCTCCTGCTGACTACAGAAGTAAACTGTAAGTGTTTGGTTAACCCCTGTCTGGACTGTGTTCTTTCATCGATCCTCTGTTACTCCTCCTGGAAATCATCCCTTCCTCACCTATATCATCTGGCCCTGGGACCTGCCCTGGTTGGGGAGGGTATAACATCTGGCACTGCATCACCACCTATTCCCAGAGGCCCTATCTACAGTGCCGGGCTTCACCTCAAGCCGAAACCCCAACTGGCGTCACGACAAACTTTTATTTTTCTTTATTTTTCTTTAATCCATTTTTGCTTAAAACTCCCCTTTTTCAAGGCGCTGCCGCCCCTGGTGTCGGGCCTGCTCGCACCGTGAATCTACATAGGCCGAGCCGGGGCGACTCACCTTTTTGGCGTCACGAACAGGATAGCGAAAGTGCGCAAAACTTTTATTTTTGTTCAAAAGACTGTTGCATTTTTCAAAATTTTCCCTGCTTTCCACAATAGCAATGAACAGCAATTGCATGATTCAAGTTACACTGAGCTGCAGGGTTGGTGTCTCTTTCTTGCAAGCCACACTGAGTGCAGAACATGTGACATGCCTGTGCAAGAAGCAGTGAAAGATACAGATTGCATCATCCCCAATTGCAGTCTACCCCTGCCAACTGTAGAAGTCTCTGTAGCAGCCAGACCAGCATCAATCCATCCATCCATCCGGATCAACGCTTCACAGTATCAAGTGCGGTGAGTGTGGCCTTGCTGGGGTTAACAAGGGGGGGGTGATGTATCAAGTAAGTGGATCCTCATCTTCATCCCCAGGCCCCTCTGATTCCCCCATAGACTCTAACCGTGGTCACAACCAAGTAACTATGGCACCTATATTACCCTTAACAATGCCGTACATTCCAGGTGCATCCTGGCTGCCCCAGTATACAGGCGAGTCCCATAGCCTCAGAGACTTTAAAGAAAAGCTGAGTAGCCTGTTTGACCTATACCCTATGACAGAGGAGCAAAAGGTTGGAATATTAATAAGTCAACTTGGTGGTGCAGCACAAAGGGAAGTTAAATCCTGGCCATTGAATGATAAAAGATCTGTAAAGGACATTTTTACCAAACTCAGGATCACCTTTGACACCCGCACCACATCAGAGATAAAGATGCGGTTTTTCAGCTGTAAGCAAAAACCGCAGGACACTGTGAGAGATTTTGCCCTTAATCTACAAGAAGCCTTATGGGCTATTAAACAAGTAGATCCAGATAGTATTCAGGATGAGGACAGGATGCTAAAAGAACAGTTTGTAGAAGGCCTATTGTCAGAATCCGGTAAGGCCCAACTGCGCATGATGGCGCTGCAGAATCCTGATATGAGCTTTATTGAATTCAAGGACAGATCCATCCGTATCCTGAGGGAACCTGTCTATCCATGCGGACAGACGGAGGAGCAACAAGTTGCTCTCCACAGGCAAACACCTGTGAGCCCTGCAAATGCTGCACCTTTTCCATCTACTGTACAGTGTGCACAGATCCAATCTGATGATGCTGCAGAGCTGCGGTTACAAATGACTGAGCTAACTAAACATGTAGCTGCATTAACCAAAACTGTTCAAGATCTCCAAGTTTCTTCTCCAGCAAAGATCCAGCTTGCTTCCAGCCCAGAGGATCTACCTTGGAGACGTTCAAGAAGAACATTGTTTCCTCAACAGCGACTGACGCGCAACGGCAGGAGGACCACTGACAAGTTTGACCCCTCTGGCCGACCCATCTGCAGACGGTGTGATAAGGTTGGTCATGTTGAGAGAGAGTGTCCTTTAAATGGGCAACTCCTGGAGTAGAGGACCAACCTTCAGGAGTAAGACGATTTGGTCCAACTAGCTGGAAAAGCAGGTATGTAGGTGGACGTCCTATAATTCCAGTTACAATTGATGGTATCCCTTTCACAGCGCTACTGGACACTGGTTCACAGGTAACCACTATTCCTCAGACTTTGTTTCGCAGGTACTGGACTGATGCTGATATTACCCAACATCCAAATGGGGACTTAGTACTAATTGCTAGTAATGGTCAGCCCCTGGCCCAGGTGGGATATAAAGAGGTCACCATGAGAGTGGGTGGCACGGATCTTAAATCCCAAGGTCTAATAATTGTTGATGTGGATGAAGGGGAATTTGCTAATATGTTAACATTGGGGACTAATGTGTTGGAGAATTGTCTAGATGAGGTAATTGCCATCTTACAGGACGCATTGAGATCTACCCCCTACCAAGAAAGATATGCTCTGAATAAGGAGATTAAAGCCCTTGTCCAGCGTCAACAAGTGGAGTTAGCAGGTGGAGAGATTGGCAGTGTGAGGGTAAGCGACCCCAACTCCATCATGCTTCCCCCCAGGAGTGAAATCATTGTCTGGTGCAGAGCAGCAATAGGCATCAAAGGGAAAGACTACCAGGCCCTGCTGGAACCTGTCTATTCTGACTGTAGACCCACTGTTATGATAGCTAGAGGGATAGTTAATGTGAAGAAGGGCAGAGTACCAGTGCGCATATTGAACTGTGGGGAGGAGGAGGCTTGCTTACCCAGGTATGCCACAGTAGCTAAACTGTTCACTGTCAGTAACAATGACATCCAGCCAACAGAGCCCTTGACTTCCTCTGATCAGACAGATGTTAATGATTCCCCAAAACAGTTAGAGGACTGGTGTCAAGCAATACACATTGGCACTGACAGCACTCCTCAATACCAAAGGAATGGGGTTGTGCGGTTAGCACAAGAGTATGCAAGGGTATTCAGTAAGACTCCCTTGGACTTTGGGCAGGTGAAGGTAATACAACATACCATCCCCACAGGAGACCATCCACCAATTAAAGAAAGGTATAGGCCCATTCCACCCGCACATTATCAGTGTACTAAGGACATGATTAAGGACATGAAGAGTGCTGGGGTAATCAGGGAAAGCCATAGCCCCTGGGCAGCACCCTTAGTGTTAGTTCGCAAGAAAGATGGGACAATGCGCATGTGTGTGGATTATAGAAAAATTAATAATATCACGCACAAGGATGCTTACCCTTTGCCGCGCATAGAGGAGTCACTAGCAGCGCTCAGGACGGCTAAGTACTTTTCTACCCTGGACCTAACCAGCGGGTATTGGCAGGTTCCTGTAGCAGAGGCTGATAAGGAGAAGACTGCCTTTACGACTCCCATGGGTCTTTACGAATTTAATGTCATGCCCTTCGGCCTATGCAATGCGCCAGGAACCTTTCAAAGGCTGATGGAGTGCTGCCTAGGACACAAGAATTTTGAGACAGTCTTATTGTACCTAGACGATGTGATTGTTTATTCCAGAACATATGAGGATCACTTGCAACACCTGGCTGAAGTCTTTGAGGCCTTGTCCAACTTTGGCCTGAAGGTCAAGCCTTCCAAATGCCACCTCCTGAAACCAAAGGTACAGTACCTAGGCCATGTGGTCAGTGCAGAAGGAGTTGCCCCAGACCCAGACAAGGTGACTGTGATCAAGGACTGGAAAGCCCCAACTACCATCAGAGAGATCCGCCAATTTCTAGGGTTAGTTGGCTACTACAGACGATTTATCAAGGACTTCACTACCCTAGCAGCCCCCTTGCAGGATCTCCTTGTCGGCCAATCCAACAAGTCTAAAGGCAAGAGCCCCCTAGTGGAGTGGAACCCCCAATTGGAAGACTCTTTCCAGAAGCTAAAGCAAGCCCTCACTGGAGAAGAGATCCTAGCCTATCCTGACTACAGTCAGCCCTTCATACTGTACACAGATGCAAGCAACAATGGACTTGGAGCTGTCCTCTCTCAAGAACAGCAAGGCAAAGAGAAAGTCATTGCTTATGCAAGTAGGAAGCTTCGTCCTTCTGAGAGGAATCCAGTCAACTATAGCTCCTTCAAGTTGGAACTTCTAGCAATAGTATGGGCAGTGACAGAGAGGTTCAAGCATTACCTGGCTTCTTCAAGATTCACAATCTACACCGATAACAATCCCTTGACACACCTGGACACTGCTAAGCTTGGAGCTCTGGAGCAGAGATGGCTTGCCCGCCTATCCAATTTTGAATTTGTCATCAAGTACCGAGCTGGCAAGAAGAACCTGAATGCAGATGCCTTGTCCCGCATGCCCAACCCTCCTGATCCAGAGGAATCTGATGACTTAGAGGAGGTAGAAATGCCAGCCTTCTACAACAATCGAATGGTCCATAACTCTGGCTGTATGACTGGAAGAAGTCTAGCAACTCAAGAGATCTCCCTGAATCCATTACCTCATCATGGCTGGGCCGAAACACAAGAGAGTGATCCAGCTGTGCACCTTGTCAAAGAACTTCTTGGAGTAGAAAACACCTCTTTACCTGTGGATGCACCACCAGAAGCTCAACAGCTCTGGAAAGAGAGGAAGAAGCTCTTTGTTTTTGAAGGGAAGTTGGTTCGAAGAGCTATCAACCCAAGGACCCATGAACTACTCTGGCAGATTGTAGTGCCCCAAAAGGACATACCTATGGTGCTAGGAGCTTATCACAACCAAGCAGGACACTTTGGGTGGAAAAAACTAGAAGTGGTGATCCGAGACCGTTTCTTCTGGACGGGTATGAGAAAATCCATTGAGCAGTGGTGCAGAGAATGTGGTACGTGCAATCTCAGGAGAAAAGACACTACTACTCAAAAGGCCCCCCTGCAACCTATCCAGACAAAGCAACCCTTGGAGATAGTGGCCTTAGACCACGTGCAGCTGACTCCCAGTAGATCGGGATACACCTATGCCCTTACCATTGTGGATCATTACTCCCTCTTCCTGGTCGTTGTTCCAGTTAAAGACCAGACTGCAAAAACAGCTGCAAAAGCATTCCAAGAGCATTTCTGTCGGCCCCATGGTTATCCTGACCAAGTCTTGACTGACAGAGGTCCAGCATTTGAAGCGGAGGTATTCAAAGAGTTCTGCTTCCTCTATGGATGTAAGAAGATCAGAACAACCCCATACCACCCTCAAGGGAACGGACTTTGTGAGAAAATGAATCACCTGGTCATCAGTTTGTTGCAGACCTTGCCTTTGGAAGAGAGAAACCAATGGCCTGAAAAATTGCCTGACTTAATTGAAATGTACAACCATGTCCCGACTAGCTCCACAGGGTATTCTCCAGCATACCTAATGCGTGCCAGACCAGGTAAACTTCCTATTGACTTGGAGATAGGAGTCCTAAATCCTGAGGAAGTGCCCAACTCACCTCATCTTGATTGGATTGCTGAAAGACAGTTGCAGTATACAAAGGTTCAGCAGTGTGTAGAGCAAAGCCTTGACCAAGCTAGGCAAAGACAAGAGAAAAGCTACAACCAACATGCCCCAGCTTCCCCTTTACCAGTTGGTGAGCAAGTATTGAAAAGAAAGAGAAGGCACCACAAACTAGATGATCAATGGGAATCTGAACCCTATACTGTCCAACCATCTAATAGCGATAACAGCAAAGTATGTAAGATTTCCAAAGATGGCGGAAAGACTTGTATAACTGTATCCAGAGACAATCTGAAACTATGTCCGTCTCAATTACGTGAGGAAGCAGGAAGCAAAGTGGAAGAAAATCCTCAACAATCAGGAAAATCTGAGACAGAAGTTCAGACCATACTTGGGCCGTTTCCTAGTTCTTGGCCGCAAATTGAAGGTGCTTTAGTAGTACCAGTAATGCTGTTCCCACAAACATCCTCTCAGGAGATAACGGATTCTCAAGAACAGCCAATCCCAGTTCCTGATGATGTACCAGCGCAAATTCCAGTAAGCCCGATTCCTAGTGAAAGTATGTCTACCGTTTCCCTGGTGACTCCAGTAAGTAGGAGAAGACTGCCAGGAATCCCATTTTTGCGTAGATCTCAGCGCAATACACAGGGACAACTCCCCATACGTTACAGGGACAATAAGTAGAGGCATACTAACCCAATATGTTTACAGATAGTTGTGTTGTATTTGTATATGTTCAATTCAGTTTATGCAACGTTAAAGGTTTAATTTAAGTGCTGGCTCCCTAACGGATTGCACTAATAGGTGAGTCAGAAATATGAACTGTGCATTAATACTTACTCTCCTGAGCATGGCATTACCAAGAGAGAATGGACTAAAGGAACTGTGCCAGTGTTTAACATGTTTAGTTTTTCAGGGTTCCTGCCACAATAACTTTCTTGTGGTACTGAAACTTTTAAAACTTCCATTTGCCTACCAACCTCTTCAAGTGCATGGAATGCAATTTATGCAGGTGCACCAACGCTCCCGGGGGTTGGGGGATGTTTCAAATATGGCGGCCTGTCGGATAGGAGCCATCAAAACAGCCTGTGCAGTGAAGAATTTTGAATGTTCCAAAATACTCCGCAGCTGCACTCGGAGTTAAGGAGGTGGACTAAGCGGTTTGGGGCTGTAATCCGCAAGGAAAGCAACCGTGAATGTTGCTGGGTTGTAAGGAATACACAACCAGAGACTGTTACAGAAATTGTGTTTCCTTGAACATTTTTGTGACAGTTTAAAATGGTCTTAAATAAGTTGCACTTTTCTCCTTAGGGAATTTACTTACATATGAAGTTTACACTTGTATGTAATGTTCTTCAAACACTATGGTGTTCATGTTACCGTCTACCAACCCTCTTCTTAGTTCATCGGAAGGGTAGCCCGAGACGTGCTACTTTTAACAAGGGGGGAATGTAGCGCCCCACAGAGTGGGTCACTACAAATGTCATCTTATGTGATCTATACTGTGTACTGTGAAGGTATAGTGAGATCCAGTCAACCTGTTAGCATACACAAAGTTCCACAGCCATTATCTCTTTAAGAAAAGGGGTGGAGCTACAGACTGGAAGAGGGTCTCTCTCTTTTTCAGTTCCAGTTCAGAGGGTGCAGGAGTGTGCAAGAGAGAGGAGAGGTGTGTTGAGGTGCAGGGTATGCTGCAGCCTCATGGTATGATAGCACAGGAGGCCGGAGACCTGCAGAGGTGAGATGAGACCTCACAGGCACGGAGCTGCAGTTATAGGACCATCAATTCCTAACTAGTGTGAGAAACACTAAGAACATTGAGAGACTCACTGGACTGAGGCCTAGTGAATGCAGTATTCCTGGAGGCTCAGTAACATACAGAGTTGGGGTGAGTGTATCCAGCATCCCAAAGAACTCGCGTTACCTGCTGTCCAGAAGGGGGATCTACCCAGTTGTAATTAACCTTTGAGCTCCTGGAACCCAGGACCAGAGGAAATCTATTAGAGAGTTTGAGCAGCAATGGAAGGCTGAATCATACTGGTGGTAAAAGGGAAGACTGGCATCTCACTATACTGGAGCAAGGTGAATCCTCCTGTAACATCTGTTATCTCCTGCTGACTACAGAAGTAAACTGTAAGTGTTTGGTTAACCCCTGTCTGGACTGTGTTCTTTCATCGATCCTCTGTTACTCCTCCTGGAAATCATCCCTTCCTCACCTATATCATCTGGCCCTGGGACCTGCCCTGGTTGGGGAGGGTATAACATCTGGCACTGCATCACCACCTATTCCCAGAGGCCCTATCTACAGTGCCGGGCTTCACCTCAAGCCGAAACCCCAACTGGCGTCACGACAAACTTTTATTTTTCTTTATTTTTCTTTAATCCATTTTTGCTTAAAACTCCCCTTTTTCAAGGCGCTGCCGCCCCTGGTGTCGGGCCTGCTCGCACCGTGAATCTACATAGGCCGAGCCGGGGCGACTCATATCTATCTATCTATCATCTATCTATCTATCTATCTATCTATCTATCTATCTATCTATCTCCTATCTATCTATCTATCTATCATCTATCTATCTATCTATCTATCTATCTATCTATCATCTATCTCTCCTTTTTCTTTGCTCGCTTTTCACCTCTCCTTCCCTTTTAACTTTTCTCCTCTCTTCTTTCTTCTCCTCTTCTCTCTCCTGACCTTCTGTTCTCTACTAACTTCTCTCACTCTCCTCTCTTAACTTTTATCATCTACTCTCTACTCTTCTCTCTCTTCCACTGTCTCGTCACTTTTCTTCTCTTCTACCTTTTTACGTTGTCTTCTCCTCTCCCCCGTTACAGAACTGCTACACATCTTCTATAAACCCAATGAGATGACACCACATAGTGAAAACGTCTCCCTGAATCCTGAGATGACCTCGTACTCGGGATTGGTGGGGCGCCCCGATGACCCCCATCCTTATAGGGAAACTTTTTGAAAGTCACCAATGAGTTAATATAAAAGTCATTTTTATTTTAGATCCACAATTTAACCATTTCCTGCACAGACACGGTGCCAGCACCGGTGCCAGGACAATACAGACATGGCGCCTGTAGAGTTAACTCAATATCCGTATTTCTGTTTTCTATCTTGTAAAATTACTAGTTTCGGTCGCTGGATTATCAGTGATGTGGTTGGATTAACGCGGCCGCCGCAGAGACGAGAGACTCTCCTTTTATTTATAATGATATAAAACCTTGTATAATGCCGTAATAACCTTGAGTAGAGGAAAAGACGGCAAAACATTCTCAGACACCAAGAACATTCAAAAAGTTGAGTCCAAAAACTTTTTGACTGGGCTCTACGGGTAAGGGTATGTAAAATGAATCTACTGAGCTTGGGTCACTGATACTGTCTAAGGGACTATCTAAGGGACATACAATCCACTTGATTGGATACAACTCGTCAGAAGCAGCAACATCCAAAACTTATACCGAAATAGTGGGCAAAGACGCATCCGAAAAATGCTCCCTTCCCCACAAATACAGATCACATGGGTCCTGGACATCATGGACACTTCCTTGCGGCCTTGACTACTCAGCCATAAAAATTTCTCTTTATAGTTCGTTGTGTGGGTTACATGTTTTATGTTGAAAAAAATCTTAAAGTATTTGCCCCCCCAAAAAAAAGTTTAAAAAAGTCTGTGACCTGTGACGGAGAGGAAAACTCCTGCAGCCGGTAACAAACTGATTCTGGACTAGAAACACTTTTATTGTTGCACGGAAATCCTCAATCACGTCCTCGGCTCCAAGATAAAAATGACTGCAGCACCTTAAAGGGATTCTACCATTAAAACATGTTTTTTTTCTAATGACCACGTCGGAATAGCCTTAGGAAAGGCTATTCGTCTCCTACCGTTTGATGTGGTCTTCGCCGCGCCGGTCATCCAAAATACCGTTTTTTCCTGGTATGCTAATGAGTGTCCGGCAGCAATGAGGGCGGGCCTCAGAGTTCAAACGCCGATGGAGGCGTCCCTACTTTGACCGAAACTGGACAATCCAGCGACGCCTTCTTCCTGATCTGCCTCCTCCCCTTCTGTGTCCTCTTCTTTCATCGTCATGGGTGACGCATGCGCAGTCGGCTCTGGCAGCGAGACCCTGTAAGAGCCGACTGCGTATGCCGGCCGGCGGCCATATTTGCGAGGCCGCAATTGCGCGTATGCGCAGTACGTTCCGTGAAGTATTTGCCAAACAGAATGTATTGCACATGCTCAGTAAGGTCCGTACAGCCCTCCGACGCGCGAGTGATCTCATCCAGGCGTCAGAGGGTTGTACGGACATAGGAGCAGTATTATAGTAGTTATATTCTTGTACATAGGAAGTAGTATTATAGTAGTTATATTCTTGTACATAGGAGTAGTATTATAGTAGTTATATTCTTGTACATAGGAGTAATATTATAGTAGTTATATTCTTGTACATAGGAGCAGTATTATAGTAGTTATATTCTTGTACATAGGGGCAGTATTATAGTAGTTATATTCTTGTACATAGGAGTAGTATAATAGTAGTTATATTCTTGTACATAGGAGTAGTATTACAGTAGTTATATTCTTGTACATAGGAGGTAGTATTATAGTAGTTATATTCTTGTACATAGGAGCAGTATTATAGTAGTTATATTCTTGTACATAGGAGTAGTATTATAGTAGTTATATTCTTGTACATAGGAGTAGTATTATAGTAGTTATATTCTTGTACATAGGAGTAGTATTATAGTAGTTATATTCTTGTACATAGGAGGTAGTATTATAGTAGTTATATTCTTGTACATAGGAGCAGTATTATAGTAGTTATATTCTTGTACATAGGAGTAGTATTACAGTAGTTATATTCTTGTACATAGGAGCAGTATTATAGTAGTTATATTCTTGTACATAGGAGCAGTATTATAGTAGTTATATTCTTGTACATAGGAGGTAGTATTATAGTAGTTATATTCTTGTACATAGGAGCAGTATTATAGTAGTTATATTCTTGTACATAGGAGTAGTATTATAGTAGTTATATTCTTGTATATAGGAGGTAGTATTATAGTAGTTATATTCTTGTACATAGGAGCAGTATTATAGTAGTTATATTCTTGTACATAGGAGTAGTATTATAGTAGTTATATTCTTGTACATAGGAGGTAGTATTATAGTAGTTATATTCTTGTACATAGGAGCAGTATTATAGTAGTTATATTCTTGTACATAGGAGGTAGTATTATAGTAGTTATATTCTTGTACATAGAAGGTAGTATTATAGTAGTTATATTCTTGTACATAGGAGTAGTATTATAGTAGTTATATTCTTGTACATAGAAGGTAGTATTATAGTAGTTATATTCTTGTACATAGGAGCAGTATTATAGTAGTTATATTCTTGTACATAGAAGGTAGTATTATAGTAGTTATATTCTTGTATATAGGAGGTAGTATTATAGTAGTTATATTCTTGTACATAGGAGCAGTATTATAGTAGTTATATTCTTGTACATAGGAGCAGTATTATAGTAGTTATATTCTTGTACATAGGAGTAGTATTATAGTAGTTATATTCTTGTACATAGGCGTAGTATTATAGTAGTTATATTCTTGTACATAGGGGTAGTATTATAGTAGTTATATTCTTGTACATAGGAGCAGTATTATAGTAGTTATATTCTTGTACATAGGGGTAGTATTATAGTAGTTATATTCTTGTACATAGGAGCAGTATTATAGTAGTTACATTCTTGTACATAGGAGTAGTATTACAGTAGTTATATTCTTGTACATAGGAGTAGTATTATAGTAGTTATATTCTTGTACATAGGAGCAGTATTATAGTAGTTATATTCTTGTACATAGGAGCAGTATTATAGTAGTTATATTCCTGTACATAGGGGGCTGTATTATAGTAGTTATATTCTTGTACATAGGAGCAGTATTATAGTAGTTGTATTCTTGTACATAGGAGCAGTATTATAGTAGTTATATTCTTGTACATAGGAAGTAGTATTATAGTAGTTATATTCTTGTACATAGGGGCAGTATTATAGTAGTTATATTCTTGTACATAGGAGCAGTATTATAGTAGTTATATTCTTGTACATAGGAGCAGTATTATAGTAGTTATATTCTTGTACATAGGAGCAGTATTATAGTAGTTATATTCTTGTACATAGGAGCAGTATTATAGTAGTTATATTCTTGTACATAGGGGCAGTATTATAGTAGTTATATTCTTGTACATAGGAGCAGTATTATAGTAGTTATATTCTTGTACATAGGAGCAGTATTATAGTAGTTATATTCTTGTACATAGGAGCAGTATTTTAGCAGTTATTTTCATGTACATAGGAGCAGTATTATAGTAGTTATTTTCTTGTACAGATGGGCAGTATTATTAGATTTATTCATTTCGAGTTGGACAAGTGTGACAAAATACCTTGAAAGACGATGATGAACTGATCATTATAGGGTGTCAGACAGCAGGTCACACATTAATCCAGTGTGGGAGGTCAGCTATGTTCCATGGAGTGACTGCCCACGTGAGTATTTATCACGAGATGCTGGAATATACCCCTATCCAAAAATAATCAAATATTTCATGCTGTGGCTCTCGACACCCGGAGTGAAGCAATTAACATGGGATTTCACACAGATATCCTGCAGATTATACACACTTTGATCTGCCACTTTGCTGTACAAGAATCACGTGCACATGTCCAGAGTCATGATGGCTCTGCAAATTATGGGGTCACACCAGGAATGAGCAAAGAAGGGGGACAGTGGGAGGGGGGCTGCAGGACATCGAGCGAATCTAATATATAGGACATAGCTAAAATGTAGACAGCCTGGAACTGCGACATGATGGACATGTCGACAGATAGCAGGACAATTGACAGGTGAGTTCACCTCTCAGGACAGATAGATGTGACACATTTCAGGATCAGATTGTCTCACCAAATGTACAGGTAGTCACAACCATGATGTGAAACACAGCAGGATGTGCCAGAGATGGATTATATAAAATACAAGAATTGCTGAGATTAATCAGAGGTCCTGGAGCTGCAGGCAAGTCATTATAATACGTTATATATATATATCCTATCAGGACAATACCGCCATGGAGAAATGTCCTGAGTCATATGGTCAGTGAAAGGTGCCTGAGACCAGGGCATTAACTACACCTGGTGCAGGCTTTTATGTAGAAGAATATACCGTAATACTGCCTAGTAGGTACATGAATATAACCACAATAATACTGCTCATATGTACACCAATATAACTACTATAATACTGCCCCTATGTACAAGAATATAACTACTATAATACTGCTCCTATGTACAAGAATATAACTACTATAATACTACTCCTATGTACAAGAATATAACTACTATAATACTGCCCCCTATATACAAGAATATAACTACTATAATACTGCCCCTATGTACAAGAATATAACTACTATAATACTGCTCCTATGTACAAGAATATAACTACTATAATACTGCTCCTATGTACAAGAATATAACTACTATAATACTGCCCCCTATATACAAGAATATAACTACTATAATACTACTCCTATGTACAAGAATATAACTACTATAATACTGCTCCTATGTACAAGAATATAACTACTATAATACTGCCCCTATGTACAAGAATATAACTACTATAATACTGCTCCTATGTACAAGAATATAACTACTATAATACTGCTCCTATGTACAAGAATATAACTACTATAATACTACTCCTATATACAAGAATATAACTACTATAATACTGCCCCCTATATACAAGAATATAACTACTATAATACTACTCCTATGTACAAGAATATAACTACTATAATACTGCTCCTATGTACAAGAATATAACTACTATAATACTGCCCCTATGTACAAGAATATAACTACTATAATACTGCTCCTATGTACAAGAATATAACTACTATAATACTACTCCTATATACAAGAATATAACTACTATAATACTACCTCCTATGTACAAGAATATAACTACTATAATACTTCCCCTATGTACAAGAATATAACTACTATAATACTGCCCCCTATATACAAGAATATAACTACTATAATACTACTCCTATGTACAAGAATATAACTACTATAATACTGCCCCTATGTACAAGAATATAACTACTATAATACTACCTCCTATGTACAAGAATATAACTACTATAATACTGCTCCTATGTACAAGAATATAACTACTATAATACTGCTCCTATGTACAAGAATATAACTACTATAATACTGCTCCTATGTACAAGAATATAACTACTATAATACTGCTCCTATGTACAAGAATATAACTACTATAATACTACTCCTATGTACAAGAATATAACTACTATAATACTGCTCCTATGTACAAGAATATAACTACTATAATACTGCCTCCTGTGTACAAGACTATAACTAGTATAATACTGCTGTTCTGTACAGGTATATGGATATTTATGTAGATATCACATGATTATATTACTTTCCCTATATAACCAGTACAGACCAGACATTGCTCAGGTTTCCTCTGACATCTGTAATGGACATTAAAGGGTTAAAATAAAATCCTTGGGGCTGATGTAGATACTTGCACCGATCTGGCTATTTTTGGGAGAGGGTGAAATCAGGTTGCACACTCCATAGCTGTGACCTAGTCTGATTTTTCACGTCTCCTAAATGTCACCTCACGCGGTGGAAAGGCTACGCGGACATCAATCAGACATACCTTTCATTGCACCTAAACATAGCGCATCCCGGCCCCACATATGGGGGGGGGGGGAGAAATTTATATTAGGATGTTTTCCTGTGTTTGAGGCCTACACTATACAATAAGGGCACCTGTCAATGTAAATTGTATCCAGAGAGTAAACTTTGCAGGGCCCGGAGTGCCCCCATATTGCTCCTGACGTGTTTAATATTTCCCGGTGTACAATTTTTAAACTTTTTAGGGTTGATGACATCACTACAATTTGTACCCCCATGATCTGTTATGAGAGCTACACAGTGGGTAGAGATGGGCGAACCTCCGGAGATTGATTTCACTTCAGGTGTGGCCCAAAGTTTTATTTCAGGCCAAACTTGTTTGGATAGAGCCTAAAGTAAAATTATAACCCTCCTTAGACCCCCGGGGTATAATCGGACCCCTGAATATAATTGGTGGAGGCCCGGGGTAGGTGTAAAAAAAGAACAGACATACTCACCCTCCCTCACCTCTTTTGGGCCTTCTCGCCACCTTTGGCGCTCCTTTAGAGTTCTCCACTGGCCTCTTCTGTCCTCCAGGGTGATGTCATGATGCTTGTCATTCCCCATGTGACCGCCGAGGCCCAATCACAGGCCAGAGTCGTGATACCAGACACATGATGTCACACAGGAGGCTGGAAGAGGAGCGAGTGGGAGTGCCAGAAGCCGCGGGGAGGGAAGGTGAGTAGAAGTGCTTGTTATATTCGGGGTTCTACGAAGACCCCAGAGTATAATAATTTCATTTCTGCCGCACAAGTATTGAACCCCCAAAGTTTCTGGTCTGGGTTGAACCCGAAACTTTTGGAAAGTTGGAGTTCAGATTTGATCCAAACAAGATGACTTTCTCTAATAGTGGGTGCTACTAAATTAACCCTTTATGGGTATGTCATATTATCATATTACTTCTTTGCCCCTGATCGGCAATTGCCCCAAGGCCCCATTTCATAGGACACCTGCAACAAGAACCTCAAATTTCAGTTTACCCCTCCACCACCCTAGGCCACTGGAGGAATACAAGGAATGGAAAACTAACCCCTTCACTGCCACAGACCACCCGGGATTTTATAACTTACTCCTTCACTACCCTAGGCCAACAGGGAATGTAAAATTAACCCCTTCACTATCAAGGACCACCCAGGATTTTAATATTAAACCCTTCAGTATAACAGACTACCGGGGAATTTATAACTTGTTGCCCTATACCACCAGGGAGTATAAAATTAACCCCTTCACTATCACAGACCACGAGGGAGTATACAGTTAACCCCTTCACTAACCTAGCCCACCATGGATTATATAATTAACCCCTTCACTGTCACAGACCACCAAGGTATACATTTCTATTTCGTTACCTCCAGGCCACCAGGGAGTGTAAAATTAACCCTTTCAGTACCAAAGACCACCCGAGAACTTACGGCTCCCTATTTCTCTATCCTAGACTATTGAATGCAAAAGTAACCCCTTCGCTACCGAAGACCACCAAATTAACCCCTTCACTACCCTTCATCTTTAGGGATATCGAAATAACATGATCAGATATTACTAATGGCGCCCGTTCACATTCAAGTACAACTGCCCAAGTTATGTGGATTTCAATGAGGCTCAGTGGGGGGATGGTGGTGGTGGGGGGTGTCAATATATCCAGTGATTATAGCTAAAATCCATCACGTTTTTCCTAAACATATCCTCACCCTCCAGACACATCCACAGTCTACACCGTAAAATCTACCACCAGACTCCCGCCAGTCCTGGGACACCCTCAGGATAATACAATCTGTGGGGTTCTTGTGCCCCCTGCTGTTCTACAGGTGATATAACGCTACAAAACAGCTTACATGCGCCACCTTCTGGCAGAATAACAAACTGCAGGGCCCTGAACTATAATCACTTATTTCTTTTATAGTATTTTTATGTTTTTTTATGACATTTTATTACTATAATTACAGTATTACGTTACAGTCCGGCGTCGGTCACATGCGGCATTGTGTCCGTCTGAAATTGGAAGAAGGACAAGTCAGTGGGGTCTGTATTATAGTCAGTGGGGTCTGTTGGGCCTCACGTGTCCTACATTTTAGTGGTCCTTCTGTTCGTTGTCCTGGCCCTCCGATGGACTAGTATGAACCTAACGGAAGTCAGTAAGTCGCCCTCGTCGTTTGTAGGAAATCTAGATCAGAATCAATATGGCCGCCACTACAGATAACACATGGGTTGTAACCCAGCTTTCCCAGGCTCTTACACCATGATGAACTCCTCACTACACGACTATTGCAGGCATAGATTTACCTTACTGATTGTGAACACAATTAAGAACCACGAATGTCGGCCATGTTGGTCGTCACCCAGCTTTCCCAAGCAATTATAGCTGCATGCTTAAAGAGGTGGCTCTCAAAGAGAAACTGGATTGGTTCTCTATGTGGTCCATCTTTAATTATGTAGGAGAATGGTGGGGACCTAGTTGAGGATAACCCCTTTAAGGAGCGTCCCTTTAAATGGCCATGTCAGGTTAAAACGTGAATAGCCTGCAAACTCTGTGGCCGTCTACAACTGTTATGATCTCTACTGGTCATGCAACGGTTAATGATTGTGTAATCCGCTAATGGGCTCATGAATCGGCTCCATCTCCGAAGAGGCGGTACCATGTGGAATACCCAAACCCCCATTATTTTCTCTCAGGGTTCAGCCTGCAGTGTAAAGCATGGAGGTTAAAAAATTCTGACTGCCTTGGCTACCTTCACATCACCTATAGATCTTGTGTAATTTTGTTTGCTGCTGGATTATCAAATATTCCAGATTACAGTATTTTTTTTCTTCCGACCATTGGGCTCCTATATACTTGTCACATGACAGCCGGATATCATGGCCATAACCAAGATAGGATGTTTGGGCCGGTGACGTCACTTAGAGATCGGCCATCAAAACTGGATCTTTAATTTTATTTATATTTTAAAGGGGAGGGGTTGTGACAAAAGGGGAGGGGCTGTGACAAAAGGGGAGGGGCTGTGACACCAATTGCTGCCATTGGTTTGTGCTCATGATTATTATCCTTCCATAAATTCCCTTCAATATCATCGTTGACTATATATATCTAGATCCCAAATCACAGGGTGCAGCCCCGAAACACCACAGTAACGCCCCTTTTACCGCACATTTGCATAACCACGCCCATTTCACAGTCCGGTTGACTTCTATTGTAGCTGTACACGGATTAGTTAGAACATTGAAACCAAATAACCGGTGACAATGACGCCTCTCTGAGGTGAGATATATAAGGCATCAAGTGATCAGTTACTGAAGTTGTATTGGAAGCGGGAAGAATGAGCAAGCGTAAGGACTCAAGCGCTATGACAAGGGCCATATTGTAATGGCAACAACTGGGTCCTTGCATGTCCGCAGTGGCCGGTCTTGTGGGGTGCTCCTGGTAAGTAGTTGTTAGTACCTGCCAAAAATGGTCAAAGGAAGGAAATCGGGAGAACCAGTGAGAGGCTCATGGACGTCTAAGACCAGTCAGTCTAGTCTGATACCACAAAATAAGAAAATTGCTGAAAAAGTTCCTGCCTGCTATGAAAGAGAGGTGTATGGGGCAACGTTGCCGTAGACTGGTCAGGGCTCCCTGATACCTCTTTCCGAGGATCTATAGAGTCCAGGCCTTCAGGGTCAGAGCCATTTTGGTAGCTTGATGGACCTCCACAATACTGGTCTTTAGGTTTTAATGTTACGGCTGGTTGGTGCAGACATCATAGGATACAGAGCAGACATAGGTAGAGAGCTCCTCCTAGTGGTAACAACACAACTATAGAATTTAAAGGGGTTATACTACAAGACTTATTTATTCCCTATCCCTTAGGTGCTGTTCGGGGATAGGGACGCCCATCAATACCAAGAACGGGGAAGTGGGTTACCCATGTGGTGAATACAGCGCCCCCCCACTCCAGAAGCAAGTACTGCAGGGACTACATTCACAACGGGGGTAAGACTCCCCCCATCCTCGGGATTCTTCTCTTGACTCTTGTAAAGAGTTGCTATAAAGAGTGTCTCTAACCTTGGAGGACCTGCCCTTTATACACACATAGACTGTCAGGAACTGAGCTCACTGGGTCTTGAACCCTTGACATCTTGGCTATGTTCTGCAGCCTTGACCATAATGCCATTCTGGTCTGTTCCATTGGCGTGATTGGCTTCTCATCTGCTATGTGGCCAATCACAGGTAAGCCAGTCCTGCTTAGTATTGTTACATAGACAATCCTTTGATTTGAATGGACATTGTGCAATACTTAATTTGTCCTGCGGGGTTGCTGTAGGGAAACTCATCACTTACTGCCAGGTTGTCCCACAGATTACACGTTATCACAGCGGCTAATTAGAACTTGCCACATTCCAATGAGTCAATAAAGACAGGAGACGGACTTTCCCAAAGTGTGCGGGAATATATTGTATGCAACAAATCCATGTTTTTTTTTTTTTGTTTTTTTTTTGTTTTTTTTTTCCATTTCATAGCAATAATTAACAATGTGTGGATAAAATCAGAAAATAGATAATATCGTTAACAGAAAATAGATAATTACATATAATACAAGGTTTGCATCGAAGCAAAAAGCAGAGCTTAAAGTTCATTCACAGTTTCTGAGCGTGTCCAAAAAGTCGCAGTCACCTAAATATATATATACTGAAAACAGCGTCGTCCAATCAGAACGCACAAAAAGTCCATTCACAAGTCATATTACAAGTAGATTTCCTTCCATTAGTGTGCGGCCACCAGCGGCGGCGGCCATTTTGTTGTTTGGCAAGGAGATCCGCCAAAGCCATGGCGCTAGTAAGAACAGAGCCTTAGGTAGAAAGAATATACATTGGTCAACCTATGGCTTTAATGTCTGTGTATACAGATGTATACAGACGTGACATAGGCCTTATACGCAGAGGTGTAACTTAGATAAAGGGGGCCCCTAACTACCTTGTGCCATTCAGAATAGTGGTATATTTTATGGACCTTTGGGTCCCCCACAGGGTCCAGGGCAACCACTGCACCCCCCATAGCAACACCCCTGCTTATACACAGGCCTAAGCGTTATATAAAGATCATAGTCACCATAATTATACGAATCTCAAAATGGCTGCCACCAATTTGTGTGTGTATATATATATATATATATATATATATATATATATATATACACACACACACACATGCTGTATTTTACCAGATTTATGGGGAAAAAAAAATTGCTCGCATGTGAATGCGGCCTGACATCGCTAAATATTATTGCCGTGATCTGCGCGGTTATTCTCACACATCCGTTTACACTCGATACGTCACATGCGTCATTCGCTTCTCCTCAGGCTCTCTAATACTGTATTAGGGCGAGGCCCCAACGCTGGAATTCTTATAAATTGCCACAAAATCGTACGTTTCCGTAAAACGCAACTTGCGGCCTCGTTTTTTTTTATTCCACTTTGCGCTTTACAAATGGTGGATGACGTCGTCTCGTCACAAATGCTGGTTTTTAAGGCAGCGATAAGCAATGGATGCCAGGAGGAAAAGATACTAAAAAAATAAAGGTCCTGACCGGGGAACTACAAGTCTCAGCTGTCCCGGTTTGCATGCTCCTATAGTAGGCCTCGGGTAGACAGTTGCCACGTTGCCGCATGAAACGAGGCCTAGTCTACAAATGGCTCTTTTTGTCGTCACTGAAGTAAAATTAAAGGGGTATTCCAGCCATTATGACGGCCGACGCTAGAGAGGGGGACCCCAATCCGCGGCCACACAACTAGAGCATGGCGGAGTGTGAACAGAGCGGCGACCAGTTGTGCGTGAACTTGAATTAAGTCCTATGGAAGTGACCCCATTCTAGAGATTGGTGGGGTCCCCCCCCCAGCCATCAATTTAAAGGGGTTCACAGAAATATCCTTAACATAGGCCATGAATGTGTCACATCCTCAGGCCCGCCATGTAGAATATGGTTGCCAACTGGCAAAATGGGTGCCCATTTGACGCAGGTTTCCATACACCCTTTGTTTATGTGACCGCACTATCAGGCAAAGTGAGGTACCCCAAAAATGGCATCAATATAAATTTCTGGAAAATCCCTTTAATTTTTTAATTTGAACCGAGTGGTGTCTGAGGGAAAATAATTAGGAATAAAAAAACATGTCTGACCGTACATACATGTAACCAGCAGCTCACATATAGTTGTCATGCATTGTAACATACTATCCCCGTAAAGGCAGCCATTTTGAATTTCTCATCGCCCCAAAATGGCTGCCAAATGAATGTATTGACAAAACCGAAGTGGTAGCCCGTAGCTATAGGAATGTAAGATACAAACATCCTCCATTTTTGTTATAAATGTGAAAAACGTGGTAAAAATACGTATAGAAAACGGGTCCGCGTTCTGACCTCTGACCTCATAAAGCTAATACGCCTTTCTAGTGCATCACGTGGTGCGTGAATCTATCTTACATGCAATCACACAGATTCCTCTCGGCATACGATCACCCGGTTGTCATGAGCCGTCACCGTACGCTTCAAACCCTTGGTGAGCGTCTCCGGTGGAAATGTACGCCGATTGTCCGCTATTTGGCAAAAATACGTGTGAATGTATAGAACTACATTCTATAGTTAATGATAGGAATAAATAGAGGAATAAAGAGCTGGAGTGTCGCTTCTGTGTACAAGTTTACACTAGAAATCCTGTAATCCGGTAATTGATTGTCCGGAAATTCTGATTACGAGACTCTGCGGTCATATTCTAACATACAAGTTACTCCTATTTTGGGCTGTTTATAGGATTTTTTTTTTTTTTTATGGCCATGGGTTAATCCAGAATATTTTATGATCAAACTGATCCATCTAAGTGCCAGATTAAAGGAATTTTACTGTAATTTTTTTCTGTTTATATATTACAAAAAATGCCCTCAAAATTTGCTAGAATTTATTTTTTATTTTTTTTTTATTTGGGGGGGTGGGGTGTAAGATTCACACAGACCTACTTGATTCATATCCTTAATACCAAAATAGCTGGGTTCTACTTTGATAGTCCCAAAAACCATGATGAGATGTCTCCAGCTGTGGCCTGGTTTTGAAAAGCCACTCCTCTTTTTATAACTAGTCCCACCCCCGAGGATCCAAGAATTTAACCCAGGCCTAGCCACTCCTTTTTATAACTAGTCCCACCCCCAAGGAACCAAGAATTTAAGCCAGGCCTAGCCACTCCTCTTGTTATAACTAGTCCCACCCCCCGAGGATCCAAGAATTTAATCCAGGCCTAGCCACTCCTCTTTTTATAACCAGTCCCACCCCTGATGATCCAAAAATTTAATTCAGGCCTAGCCACTCCTCTTTTTATAACCAGTCCCACCCCCGAGGATCCAAGAATTTAATCCCGGCCTAGCCACGCCTCTTTTTATAACTAGTCCTACCCCCGAGGATCCAAAAATTTAATTAAGGCCTAGCCACTCCTATTTTTTTTTTTTTTAATAACTAGTCCCACCCCCGAGGATCCAAGAATTTAATCCAGGCCTAGCCACTCCTTTTTATAACTAGCCCCACCCCCGAGGATCCAAGAATTTAATCCAGGCCTCACTATATGGACCTAAGAAGTGTCAGCCCATGATTCTAAATTAAAATCCCATATACAGTAAAAATCCAATAATCTGGCCCTCAATAGATCAGCAAATCTGATAGGCTGGCGAGTTGTATAGATACTACAATGAATATTGATATCTTTTCTATAAATATCATTGTGCCCTTCAGGATTTAATACTGTGGTCGTACGTCATAGTAACACTGTTATGGTTGATGTTTGAGCAGATAAAAAAAATAAAAAAATGAAATACTGGACATAAAATATATAGCAAAAACATCAAGGTCTTATCATTGGTATGAGATACAAAAGCTGATGGAAAAATATATATATTTCTATCACTTTCAACCCTTCTGTAGACGTCCGGACCGTCTATCATGCCGTATGAAATAATACCCCAAAAATAGTATTAAAAAAAAAAAATAATCGGATAAAAGTGTCGACCTCAGGTCAACACGTCAGCAATGTCCTATTGCTTGATACTTGTTGATGGTTTCCATCGGTGGTTTCCTTACAAAGAGTCGCAAAAATGATGGCTCCTTTAGCTGGGGGTGGATATGTTTCAAGGCCTCCGACGAAGAGGGAGACCTCATTTGTGGAAATGTCAGAAGTGTCCACAGTCGTAGAGTTCATCCCTGTGGTTATACGTAGATGCCTTCTGGGTTGAAGCCTGAAGAGAGGGCGTTCTGGAGGATCCGCAGGTTACTTGGAAGTTGTCTCGAAGTTACAGGCCGTTTTAGAGACCCCGACTGGAATGCTGGCTCTGAGTAAGGTAAAAAACAAACAAAAAAAAATTGTATAACAAAATTCAAAAACTTTTTTGTTTTTGATGAAATAGCGACACCTACTGTCCACTAGAGGTACTGCAATTATTTTGTCAATCTATTGGACTATCCGTTACCTATAATTTGGGATTACTAGTAAATTCAGTAAAACTGTGGAGGGTCCGAGTTTGATGCCCGAAACAAGCTTCTGCCAAGAAACTGTACCCTCCACAAGGATCAATATGGCTGCAACGCAAACAGTTGAGAATAATTATGGCGGCTCGAGGCAAGTGTGGGCAGCATGGTGGCTCAGTGGTTAGCAATGGAGTCCTAGGTTCAAATCCTGCCAAGGACAACATCTGCAAGGAGTTTGTATGTTCTCCCCGTGTTTGCGTGGGTTTCCTCCCACACACCAAAGACATACTGATAGGGACTTTAGATTGTGATCCCTATACGGGACAGTGACTGTCAATATCTGTAAAGCGCTGCGGAATATGATGGCGCTATATAAGTAAGCACAATAAATAAGTGTACCTTTTTCTGGCTGTGGGAATTCAGTTTCGCTGGGCTCCGCGGGCAGCACCGTAACCTTAGTGCCCGTCTGCTGGATAAACTGCTGAAGATTCACTTGTCGGAGTTCTTTGGTCAACTGTTCGAGTTCCTGCTCTCGCTCCTGCGGTGAGGGGGAAAAAAATTATCATCTTGAAGGTTGACAAAAAATCCACGTCATAATCCGCCCCCTCACAATGGTGGTCTATGTAGACCGCCAGGCTACTTTTTTCCGACTCCGGGGGGAGACGCGACCGTGACCGTCCTGGCAGGCGGGTTTTGACCCGAGAGTGGCTCCCCGCGTCACTCTCGGTGCCAAATTCCACCATACCGCCCCCCCCCCCCCGTGTGAACTTAGCCTTTGGGGCCACTCATGCCAAATGCGTTACACAGCTGGGGGTATGAAATTTGAGTTCCATTTTTTTTTCCTGGCGAATCCATGGATACAGACTACAAACAAACCCGATGTAGTCTGATCATGTGTTACTCCGCTCCCTCTACTTCTCCAGTAGGTTAACACACAGCAGGAGATGGACGGGTGTTTGGGAGTATGACAGCTGGATCTGACTACATAGAGGCGATATGTAGTCTGTAATCATAGAGACAATTTGCTCTGCATAGGAGCTGTATACACAACTCCTTGTCTGTTATATAGTGTTCCATTCTCTCTGTATTCCTTCTCCCTCATCCTACCGAACATGGAATAGGGGACACATGAGAGAAGGTAACAATGCTGCAGGACTAGACTACACATGGAGACACATTGCTCTGCATAGGAGCTGAGTACACAAAATCCTGTCAGTAGTCTGATGCTGCAGTATTACTCCATTCAGACAGTAGAGGGGGAGGATAACCACATGGCTGGAGAACCAGACGTCACACAGACACATTGCTGTGCATAGGAGCTGTAAACCTAAAACGGTAATTTTTTTTTTTTTTTTTTTTATATCAAGATTATTTGAAACATTACCTTTAAGAAAGTGAATATAAATAAATAAAAAATACTGAAAGTGAGGAATATTTCTCCGGCATCTGTCACTCAGCTGGAGGACAACCCCAGTAGGAGGTGTAATGGCCCCATACTGGTTTCCCCTCAGCTCCCACAATTCTACAGCAGCCATAACTTACCAACAACCTCTTTGCAGCTTGTCCCAGAGACCGCTCTACAGCCTTGCCGCCATTATCCAGCCGTATACTTTCTTGCCCCTGGATGTCCAGCTCCCCTTTGATCTTTTCGATCTTCCCCCTGATGATTTCCTCATTAACTTGCGACTCTTGTACCACCATCTGTAACCTCTCCGCCTCAATCCCGCTTTCGATTTTCAGCATCTGGCTCTGGCAGTCCTTCAGCTGGTTCTCGCACTGGAGCATGCGTTGGGTCATCTCCTCCAGTTGTTCCTTGAGCTGTTTTTCGTTTTCCACCTCGATCTGGAACTCGTTCTCCCAGAATTCCTCTTCCCCGATCTCTACGTCGTTCCGTTTGATCTTCTGCTCCCACTTCTCGATTTCGTCCTCCAAGCCGGACTTGTATTTCTGCTCCCAATATCGCACCTCGGCGTCGCTGGAGTCCAGCTGCTTCTCGAGGGTCAAGAGCTTCTCGGACTGTAAGTGTATGAGCTTCTTTAAGTCCTCGCCCGTCGTCCTATAGTTATTAAGCAGTTTTTGCTTAAATTCGGACTCTTTGCCTTTACCGAAAATGTCCATAAGTCCTTTGGCTCCGCCGGTAAAAGTCAATGATTTCCTCTTTGGTTCGCGCCTCTTGATGGACCGGTCGTTCTGTGGCCTCAGTTTGGCCAGAGGGGGCAGGCTTTGCCTGTACAAGTTCCTCTCAGGCACGTGGGCAATGCTGTCCGATGTAGGACGCTCGCTGAGAGAAGGCCCGGTGCGCCTCAAAATAAGCTGCACGTCGCTTGCGTATTGTCCCCACTTGTTCAGGGAGATCACCGGGTTTTCGTGAGGAGCCAAGTGCCTCTCCGAGTCTCTCCATTTTTCTATTAAAGTGTATCTTCCTGTGCGACCTGCAGAATAAGAGATAAAAAGGGTTAAATTATGACCATAATGGGCCACATTTACTAAAACCTGGGCCTTGTCCATTGCAACCAATCACGGCGTAGCTTTCATTTTGTTAAGTGCTCTGGAGAAGTGTAAGCTGTGCCGTGATTGGTTGCCATGTGCACATAGACAGTTTTGATCATTATATGGACTCATAAGCTACCAAGGGCCCCACAGGAAGCGCAAGAATGGGCCCCTGATGACCGCAACCACTGTCCTCTTTAATCGTCCACAATCTTTGGATAAGGGTCCCACCTGACTACTAGGCCCGATAGAACGTCTTTGCCTTTACCCTCATAGTTAAAACCAAGACCTCTTAAAATTTTGCTGGTTGCCCTTGTAAACAGACAACAGTGTAGCTTCACTCTGTAGTCAGACATGTGACCAAACAGCTGATTGTTCAGAAATTTTGAGTAGGATTCACATCCCAAACAGCAAAAAAATTGGGTTCGTCCTTGACATCTCTACAACCCAATGCAAGTTGCCTACAGACCTGGCCTGGTTTGTGAAGAAACACGCCCCTTTTTAATTAGCCCCACCCCTGAGGATCCAAGAATCGAATTTGACCCTCATAATATGAACTTTAGAAGTGTCAGCGCAGGAGTCTAACTACAAATCCTATATCAGGCAATCTGGCCCTCACTCCCGAATTGGTTCTGCATGGGAGGATCAGTCCAAGTTATAAAAGGACTCCATGATAGAACCTGACAGATTTTTCAGTGTCCAGTGCCGCTGGGGTTTGTCATGTGACTCATCATGCATTTTTGGTCCTATGGTGGAACAGAAAACTGTAATGACAACGCAAATGTGAACACGACCTTAGGGTATGATGATCTCATCTCAAAACTACATAAAACTTGACAGAGCCTATTAAAAATTACATCCGCCTATAAATCTGGCACACTATCATGGCTTCCATATTATAGGTGTGAACAGAGTCTAACTGTGCACTGTTAGTGAAGTGAATTTGACAAAAATTCTGAAATTCGCTTTGAAAAAACATCATATAATATAAAATCAATACAAGAGATGTCAAGTGGAATCACTGAATAATTTAGAACGTGTAGAGCGGTAACACAAGCACTACCAGTAGATGGCGCTATTGGATTACTGGTACATACTGTGCGTCTTAAGACTCTTGTTAGTTGGGGGTCATCTATCAAAAATTTCATTTGTATAACTCCATGTTCGTGTTGTGATGTTGTCATAAGAGGACCCAAATCATGTCACATTTTTTAAATTAAATTTAAAAAAAAAAATTAAAAAAAAAAATGTCAGCAAATTTTAGCCCATATGGTTTATTCCACACAGAATATTTGGTGAAATATCTGGCACCATGAGATGGTATAAAGGTTCAATATCTTAATAATGTAGAGCACCCCGACAAAGTAAATAAATACGGTAAGTAAAAAAATCCTGGAAAATGTAATCTTTAAAAAAAATAAAATTTGGAAATTTGAAAGAAATTTTACAAAAAAATTTAAAAGACAACAGATTTTTGCTTGGCAAAATAGCGGCGCGGCTCCAGAAACTGCCGCATGTTAGACACAAATAGTCTTCGCAGCCAAGTCAGAAGATGTTTGAACACACGGCGGGCGGATGTCAGAGCTCGCAGACGGAGCAGATTGCGTGTGGGAAATTTTGGCATCTTCTATAGTAGTGGAGAGAATGAATGTCAGGACCGGCCTATTAAAGGGGAAGTTTACCTCAGCTTGGATGTAAAAATTCTCTGGAGATAAGCGGCATCAGATGTTTGAGGCAGCCACTTATCTCTGTCGCCATATTGAAAAATCATGACAGAAACCAACCTCAGACCTTCGGATTGTGATACGAAGTTGAAGGGAGGGGTAAGGTAGCACATCTGTCAGGAGGATAACCCACATCATTACATCGTAAAAACATCCTTCTAAAGTGGCTTCTTCTTTTGTGAGGTTCCCCTTAAGACGTTGCATGGGATTCAAAAACATGCCTAGTTATTTCCAAAAACAGAGTTGTCCCCCCCCCCCCCCAGAGTAGGGACTTTCTCTATGACAGCCATAAGCGCCCCGACAGGGAAGCTGGATAAGAATGATCACTATGTGACATCCCCTTTAAGTAAGGTCACATGATTCCTTCAGTTCTAAGAAGTCGGAAGCAACTTAATTTAAAGGAAAGGGGCGGAGAGTTTATACTTCGGGCCCCTTCTTGGCACTTTAAGGGGCCATTTATGGGGTATAACTAAAATTTCTAGATCAGTTTTGATAGGAATTTCAAAATTTAAAGGAATCTTTCTTAGGCGTACATTCCCTTTAAGACCACCCACAGTCTTCCATCACCACAAAACATAAAATCTTCATCTTATCAGTATGACTTTTTGTTTCTGAGAATTACAGGGCAATTCTGGGAAACGCCTCAAGAGATTGTGAAATTTCTGATTCCTCTTCACCTTCCCTGCTGGAGGACTACAGAATCCGACTGACTGAATCCTGGGCCTGACTTGGGGCAGTCAAGAGATCCCCTTTAAGACCCCTGACCCTTATTTCTCAGGTGTCACCTTGCTCAAGCCTCAAGCCAAGTAACCAGAAGGTCGCAGGTAACGTCTCAAACTTCAGTGGGCGCCCCTCCTCCCCCCCCCCTCCCCCCGTCCCTGACTACGTAATAATGTTTACAAGATCAAACTTCAGCGCCCCCCTCCCCACCCGGCCCCCTGAGTCGCCCATAATCCTCTGAAGCCAGAACCGTTAAATTAAGGAAAACAGCCATCTCAGGGAGGGAGGGCAAAGGTCGCCCTGCCCTGATTATAGCGAAAATGTCAAGCCCACTCCCGAAATATCTGTATTGTTTGTGAGGGAATGTTACTGAAAGGAAAGCAAAACTGAGGCCGGAGTAAGTTGTCATACAGATCAGTCAATCATTCTGAAGCCCCGCCCCCACCTGGCTGCTCAGCATGGTAAACTTTTTAGGTACAACGACCGGATTAGACTATTTTTGCTTCACTTGATGGTTAGTTTTCTGGAGTAGCGGCTTGTATCGGGAAAGTGGTGATTCATCGGCCCTTTCACTGACACCAGTGTTAGTCAGACTACTCCAGTGAGGGCCCTGATCCTGAATGGAGGCCGCTGTGTGACGGGGGATGAGCTAAGACGCGGCTATTTAAAGGACGGACTCGCAGCTTTTTTTTTTTTTTTTCTTTTTAATGATTAGACACAGGAAATTGTGGTGAGGCCGCCCGGGATAATGAGGCCTTCAGAATACAGGCCCCAAGCTGAAAAAAAGTAGTCACTTCCTGCATTTAAAGGGGTATACACAAAATATAAGGAGGGAACAAGGGAGTAATAACAGTTTAGTAGGAACAGTATCCCTTTATGTACTAAAGGCCGAATTCATATCACCTAGCAACCACTAATCTGCCTTTGTGGGTGACTACCATGGCCCTACATAAGGTGCGTCCGATAGCCTTATCTGTTGTCTAGAGCAACCAGTTAGTAGTCCAGGCAGACTGCCTCTAATCCTTCCCAATAGTCATAGCAAGTTGCCTCTAATCTCTCCAGTAGTCCCAGCAGGTTGCCTCTAATCCTCCCCAGTAGTCCCAATGGGCAGCCTCTAATCCTCCCCAGTAGTCCCAGCAGGTTGCCTCTAATCCTCCCCAGTAGTCCCAATGGGCAGCCTCTAATCCTCCCCAGTAGTCCCAGCAGGTTGCCTCTAATCCTCCCCAGTAGTCCCAATGGGCAGCCTCTAATCCTCCCCAGTAGTCACAGCAGGTTGCCTCTAATTCTCCCCAGTAGTGTCAATGGGCAGCCTCTAATCCTCCCCAGTAGTTCCAATGGGCAGCCTCTAATCCTTCTCAGTAGTCCCAATGGGCAGCCTCTAATTCTCCCCAGTAGTCCCAATGGGCAGCCTCTAATCCTCCCCAGTAGTCCCAAAGGGCAACCTTTAATCCTCCCCAGTAGTCATAGCAGGCCACACCACCTTCCCATATCTCCCACCCACACAAGCAGGCCTTAACACCAAGCCTTCACCCTGCCCTCTTCCAGTCCACTGTGCACTGACCCACACTCCACCCCAGTAGTCCCAATGGGCAGCCTCTAATCCTCCCCAGTAGTCACAGCAGGTTGCCTCTAATCCTCCCCAGTAGTCTCAATGGGCAGCCTCTAATCCTCCCCAGTAGTCACAGCAGATTGCCTCTAATCCTCCCCAGTAGTCCCAAAGGGCAGCCTTTAATCCTCCCCAGTAGTCATAGCAGGTCACACCCCCTTCCCATATCTCCCACCCACACAAACAGGCCTTAACACCAAGCCGTCATCCTGCTCTCTTCCAGTCCTCTGTGCACTGACCCACACTCCACCCCAGTAGTCACAGCAATAGTTCCCCAAGTCTATGTCCCCCTACAAATACCTCCACAGGGGACACTGTTTTGTCACCCATGGGGCACAACGGGGTACATGCAAGCTTTCCTAGTGCATACACCAACCAGACCTTCCAAATGCAGTGTGAATACAACTGTCCCCGCTCTCCTGAAGTTAATATGACTAGTGACTGGACTGCCCCTTTAAATCCGCCTGGACTGAGAGAAGTTCCTAATACTAGAGATCCGCGGCCTTGCTCATCACTTCTAGAGATGTTACCCCTGGGAGGAAACTCCTCATCGTCCCGGTATTCTCCTGCCCCAACCAATCACAGCGCAGGAGGATCAGTGGATTTTTTTTGGACTGCGGTTGTGAAGCTGATGCTGAAAAAACCATCTGTGAACAATTTAGCAGTTTGGAGCGTAATAAGAGACGTGACATTTATAAGATGAGGCAATCCCATCCCCCGCACCCTCCAAGGGGCGAGCAGCTACACCATCCGGGTATGAGGTGCAATAACTGCAACCAAAAATCGGACGCCATGTTACACCCCCGACTTAAAGGAACACTCCAGGCAAGAGGTATATAATGGGTTATATACACAGGACCGCTTGGGCTGGGGCATTACACTCTTTAGTTCGTTTTAGTTCTTGGTTAGGCCCCGCCCCCACAGAGCTTGCATTCGCTATAACACGGAGGGGGCGGAGTCTGAAATTCAGAAAATCCCTGTTGTGCTCCGCCCCCTTTATGCAAGCTCTGTGGGGGCAGGGCCTAATCGCGAAATGTAAAGAACCCCCAAAGAGAATCTTGGTGTCATGCTCTGCCCTCTCTGTGTTATGTCTACAACCGCACCTGAAGGGCGGAGCATGACACCGGGATTCTCATTGGTGCTCTTTACATTTCCCGGTTAGACTCCGCCCCTGCATTAAGCATAACAGAGGGCGGAGCATGAGACAGTGATTCTATTTAGTCCTGATTTTCTTAGTTATGCTCCGCCCCCTATGAATTTTTCCTGGACTGTTCCTTTAACTGTAAAATGTAGTTCATCCTTTGGGAAAGCTGGGTGCCGCTGCCTTTACAAGGCACAGTAGATGGTCTTATGGTCATCACTCAACTTTCTCTGAAACAGAACAGCCTTATTGATCAAAGCTAACGGTCTGTCATTGCTGCTCATAACAACCAATCACAGCGCGGCTTTCATTCCACCAGAGCAGTTTATGAAATGAAAGCTGATCTCTGATTGGTTGCTAAGAGCAACATGGACAGCCATTAGTCAGTATGGAGAAATGTGGGGCCTAGGTAGATTTGGGTAGAAATCTTACGTTACTGCTGTAGATTTGGGCTTTGAGTCCCCGCGGTTTTCGCGAAAACAAAAACAAAGCCCCAGAGATCATGTGACTTTAAAAACAAACATGGCCGACACTTTGACATCCTCGGATATGTTTATTTAGATGGGTTTATGCGGCTCTTTGAAGAATAAATGCTGAGATAGGAAAGAGACAGATGTGGTTTATGACGACACGGGGTCACCGGGGGCCATGACCCGAAAAAAGTGCCCGAAAAAACAAACAATGCACCGTTTTCAGTTTTCTTAAGGAAGGCGGAGCATAGGCGAAGAACTACAAAAGGGGGAGGTGCATTACATGTTTTTAGAAAGCTCCTCCCCTCGATTTAGGTCATTTTGCAGCACAGCCAAAAAGAGAGGAAACTACTTTTTACAATACTATTGGCTATGGCTATGTGCAGACATGGCGGAAAAGCGCCTTTATAGATGTGGCCAGGGTTTTGTGGCAGATTTTACCTCAGCGAAATCTGCAACGTCCTTTCGCAGCAAAGCCAAAAAGAGAGGAAATTGCTTTACAATGGAGAACATGGCCCTTTACGGATTTTGCCATGTTAATGTTCTGTACAGGGAAAAAAACTGCATATGTTTTTGGACAGATCCAAAATCTGCGACGGCGACTGGCGCACGCGGCCTGGGAGCAGGTGTCACGCACTAAACGCTCCGCCGACTGGACCTTGACAAAATTAGAAATAACACAAGGGAACGAGTTCACATCTGGTGCTCCAGAGCAGCGCTCTGCATAAAAAAAAAAAAAAAAAAAAAATAGTGGACGCCATCTGGTTTTCCTGCCATTGGGCACATTCCACCAAAAAAACGTTTTACCAGACGGAATTGCAGCGAGGCGCTGGGTCGGCCCGTGGTTAACCCCTATAAGTCCAAAATTAGGAATCTACCACGTCACCCAGCTTTCCCAGAGATATAGGACTGAGCAGATTTCGCACTCTGTGGAAGAAGCACTGGCGGCCATTTTGGTTTTCAACATTGAAAACAGGCCTTGTTGCCCATAGCATCCCAGCAGAACAAAAACTTTAGTCGCGGCCCTTTAAAACAGCACCTATCCCCCCCCCCCTTCCTTATCACTTACCTATGGCCTGCGCCAGGGCGATGACGACTTCTTGGCAGGTGGTGGCCTCCGTCACCCCGCAGACGATCCTCTGCACCCCGTCCACCCATACTTTCAGCTCCATGATGAGGGTCAGGGATGGCGGCAGAGTCTTGCGCTCCTTCAGACGTCACGTCATGTTCAGTGGGGAGACAGTGTCACGGCAAATCTGCGAAAGCAAATACAAGCGAATCAAATCCTCTGACAAGCGCCGACGGTTTTAGATTTTTTTTTTTTTCTTAAGAAAATGTTTTCGAGAAGATCTGAGTCACTGAAAGTAAAGCGAGGAGCGGATCCCCCCCCTCCCCCCACCAATGGCAGCCGTGCGAGCGGAAGATGTGTCACTGCATAACAAGGCTAGAGATGAAGGACGTGGTATTGGCGGCCGTATGGGGGGTGGTCACCCAGCTTATCCAGAGTCCTGAAAGGCAGGAATAAGTACATGGGTGATATATTATATATAGGGGAAACATCACTGACTGGCTTATTGCAGTTGTAACGAGGCTATACGGGTGGTATACAGCTTTCCCAAAGTCCTGAATGGCAAATGGGCCTAGTTAGGTGACAATATTCAAGTGTTTGATGTATTAAGGCATAACAGGGCTCTGATAACCCTGACTGACACTATAACGTTGACTTTAGGGATGGTGATCCATCTTTCCCACGGTCCTGAATGGCCAAGCTGGCTATATGAGCAGCAGTATAAAAGACATGGGGTGTATCACCGCATCACAGGACTACAGACACCTCACTGATTTGCATGTGGACGTTGTAATGTGATTGTATGGGCAGTCACCCAGCTTTCCCAAAGTCCTGAATGACAGCAATATGTAAGGGGGGTGATATATTCGGGGTAGTACATTACAGGGAACTTGTATGAATGGTCACCCAACTTTCCCAGAGCCCTAAATGACAGCAATAAGTACGTGGCAATGTATTATGGTATAACAAGGATGTGCGGGTGATCACCCAACTTTCCCAGGAACCCCAGCAGGATCTACAGCATTGTTCATCCTGATTCAATATGGTCAGTACACTAGAATACCCTAAGGAAGGAAGAGGGGGAGGTAGGGGGTAGAGAGTCATCCTCACATAACCGGCGCCCCCTGCCCTGTCCCCCTAAATCCAGTCTGCCCCACCCCGACACACTGTAACGCAGGCCTGCTGCTGAACAGCGCACATTTTCTGTCTGTGTAAATTTAACAAGTCCAGCGCCAATTGGAACCATCTGTAGGAAATGAGAGAGTCCTGGACCTGCCAAGAGCCGGGGCGAGGTTCGCCCCATGTGCAGGCGCCCCGCATACACCCCCCCAGCCCCAACTTCACTTTGCTGACATCTTGCAATTCAATCCAGTGCTCCAGGATCCTAAGCAAACAGCCCTGGAGGAAACCATTCCAGGGAAGAGGGGGGGATATCACACGTGAGGGGGGGAGGATCAAACGTGAGGGGAGGGGGTCACACATGTGTACAGTCCGTCGGACTACCCATGTTATATAAAGTGCACTCATGTAATATTCATCCTGTGCCTGCAACCGTCACCACAACCTGTCACATTACATTAGCCATGACAGCAGCACAGAGGATTTCAGGAAAGGACTGTGTTGCTCTTGTGTGTGTGTGTGTGTGTGTGGGGGGGGGGGGGGGGAGTGACCCGGGGCTACACGTGATGGCGCAATGTCATGACATGAAGAGGGAAAGCGGGACGTCAAATGTAGTCTTACTATGGGTGCACAGCAGCACAGAGGAATTCAGGAGCAGGGTGGTGACCTGTCCACTCATGTGATGATGATAGCAAGGATGTGACAGGATGTAAGGAGGAGGAATGGGACGCCACAGCAGCACAGAGGATTTCAGAAAAGCAGTATGTTAATGCTATAAGCATGACCTGTACACATGTTATACTGTTAGTGAAGACAAGGGGGCAGTGCCATGATGTGAGGGTGTGCGTCAGATCACATGCTGACAAGCCCCCAGCAGCACAGAGGATTTCAGCATATCTGTAATTTGTACGATATCGCCTCCTGACACCCCTCGCTCCGACATGTTTATTCCTAAAGTGATGACATCGACCACCAGGGCAGGAATGAAGGAGTTGTCAGACACGGCGCCGCATTCCTCCAGGCGGGGGCGCCCCACAAAAGTATGTTGCTGTACACACGGTTATGTTTATCTTCACAGCGCACGTTGTGAGGGGGAGACCAAGATGGAGTCTGGCTCATAAATCCCACGTAGCCAGGTGTGTGGTCGGACCCGTCACAGCGCCACACCTGTCCATAGGTTGTGTCTGGTACTGCAGAAGTGAACGGGACTGAGCTGTAATACCACACACAAGCTACGGACAGGTGTGGCGCTGTTTCGCTGACCGGTCTCCTGTCGCTCAGTCAGTCGGGGTCACCCCACGCTCTCCATGGACAATCTCATCCTCTCGTCTTTCGATGACAGCTCGCTCCGTTTTCAGCGGTTGCCATGGAGACCAGCGTCCGCTCTCTTCTCCTTTCTTTAGATTGCGGGGTAATTGCCGAATCTTCTCCATTCACTATCGTGGAGGTCGTGACCAAGCTGTGCTTTCCTGAAACGCTCTGTGCTGCTGTGACGCCTGCAGGTTTCATGGTATAACCCACACAAAAGGAGCATATTACTGGCCAAAAATACTCTGTGCTGCTGTGTAACTAGATGTGACCTGCCCCATTACTCGGTCCTCACTAGCATCGTCACATAAGTGCCCATAAACGTCTCTCCTTAAATCCTCTGTGCTGCTGGGGCCTCCTGTTCCTTCCCTCCATTAGTCTCCATGCCTCAGCCCTATCCGAATAGTCATACATATGAACAGGCGAGTGCCTATTCCCACCCACCCCATCATCCCAGCCCTGCTGCTGAAATACTCTGCACTGCTGTGATACTGATACATTCAGATTGTGCAGCAGCGAGTCCCCGGGGCGGCGGACCTGGCAGCCTCACGTACTCTCATCAGTGAATTATAGATATGTCTGCCAGATCTTTGGGTGGAAGCGGGCAGGGGGCCCGGTGCTGTGCCCACGAGGGCCCTCAGATGTCTGATGAAAGCGCCGAACAGCGGGAATAGAATTCCAGAGAAATCTTCTTGTTGGGCGTGTCAGGGATCGGCGCCCACTTGTGCCCGGTGTATCCATTACAGACTATGGGAGGCTCAGAAATCAGAGGCGCGCCCAATGCGGGCTCCGACCAAAAAACACGGGCGATCAATACCACCAATCTGTACCCCAGCGCACAAAGACCCAATCCACTGCTGGCAGATCTATGGATAGACTGTGCTTCATACTCCATTCACAGCCAAAGCTGCAACCACAATGGTACCGACTGCCCTAAGAAGCAGTCAGCAGTTTAGCTCCACCCTGTTGTCAGACGTGATCTAGCCTACTGCTCTCTGGTAGCACAATTTTCAATACAGATCTAGATGTGGCTAGAGTAAAGGTCATCATGTGACGCAAAATCTGGACCAACTAGAATACTCCTCTGCTTTTCGGATCTATTGTACTCCATTCACACCCAGAGCTGCATTCACAATTATACTGGTCACCCCAGGACACGGTAGTTTAGCTCCGCCCTGTTGTATGTGTCCTTACTGTCCTTTGAGCTTTCTGGTAGCATGAAACGGGCAGAATTATGAATGCAGCTCTGGATGTGACTACAGTAGAAGACTGGATAAGTGATATATAAGTACAAGTCAGTGACAACAGCTTTGTAGGAGCTTCGCCCTTCCGTTTCATGGTGCTTTATACTCCATTCACACCCAGAGCTGCACTCACAATTATACTGATCGGCCTAGGATACAGCCAGCAGTTTAGGCCCGCCCTATTGTCAGACTTGTGAGCTACTGGATGAGATCTAAGCTCCTGTAGTGTAACTCCTCCTCTCGTGTCGGAGGAATTTCGAATGCAGCTTTGGAGGTAACTAAAGTAGAAGACAAAACGTAACACAAAATCTGGACGGGATAAATGACATCTGGAATCCGCCCCTATTAGTGTGACTCCGAATAACTAGGTGAGCTTGCCTATCAGGAGCTTGGGAAAGCTGGGTGACAACTCAAGTGGGGACAGTAACAGAAGAAATAGCGATACCAGCCCAATGATCTTGAAGAAATGGACAGAAGATGAGGGGGTGCGGGGTCTTACGTTCCTTGCACCCCCCACCCAAATCCGGGCAGACGTGTTAGGACTTGTGAGCCCCCCCCCCCCCCCCCCCTATTCAGGACTTGTCCGTAATTCAATCATGGGCGTAGGCCTGGCGAGAAATCAAGGTCAACGCCGGCCATATTGGTGGTCACCCAGCTTTCCCAGTATCAGATAAACAGGCTTTGTATCATTTTACAAATGAGGATTGTGCCAAAATAATGACTATGTGCGCCCAGGCGGGCGAGAGGCGCAACCTCAGCACTGCTAGACGGACCCCATGTATGGGGAGAGGGGAGGGGGATTCCAATTATATAAGGGGCCGCAGGATAGGGGGGTATTCACACAGCGCAGGCAAATCAGATGTAAAAATCACGTCAAGAAGAACTGCGAGATGACCGCTGTGTGTGAACACTCCCTTAGGCCTTGTTCACACAGGACATTCTTCTGTTTCACCTTTGTGGCCACCTGACAGTCCTCACTACTAGGCAGCACTGCCGTTCAGTGTTCTGGGAAAGCTGGATGAAAACAAGTCCAGCCGTAATTTTAACTTCCACTGTTAAAGGGGTTATCACCCAGCTTTCCCAGATTTCTGAAGAGCAATTCTTACCTAGTTATATAGAAGTATCGCTACGTAGACACAATGCAGAAGCCTGGAAACGCTGAGTGACAACCAATATGGCTATTACAACACGCAGTGTAACAGGGGTCGTCACCCAGCTTTCCTAGATTCCAGAAAGGCATTTCTTGCCTAGTTCTATAGCAGTATCACTAGGTAGATACTATTCAGAAGAATGTAAAAGCTGAGTGACAGCCAATATGGCTATAAAGGTGTCATCACCCAGCTTTCCTAGATTCCTGAATGGCATTTCTTGATTAGTTCTATAGCAGTATCACTAGGTAGATACTATTCAGAAGCCTGGAAAAGCTGAGTGACAACCAATGTGGCCGCCTTTACAGCACACACTATAACATGGTTATCACACAGCTTTCCTAGAGTCCTGAAAGGCATTACGGTACTTACCTAGTTATGTAGCAGTAAGCAATTCAGAAACCCGGAAAAGATGAGTGGCAACCAACCTAGCCACCGTGGCAAAAACATTACCACCCAGCTTTCTAAAGATCCTGAATCTGCCTAGTTAAAGGGGTTTTTCACTCTACAGGTTGGGGGATAAGTATAAGGTTGTCGGGCGTCGGGGTGCCCCCTGTGGGCCTGTTCCATTCACTTCTAGGGGACTGACGGAGCGAGCCATAGAAGTCAATGGAGCATGACCACCACTTCTACTGTCAAAATCTGTGTAATTAAGCCCCACCCCCAAACGGAAAAGAAGCCAAAGCCCTGCCCCTTTTTGGGTGGGGTTTATACGAGAACAGTTGACTTCGCTGGCCATGTGAATAGATCACATGGCCAGCAGAGGTCAGTCAGCTGATAACCCCTGTGGACATTTCCTTTAAATCACCTTGAACAGTCACGTGACCTCATCACAATTTAAAGGGACGGTACTCAGCGGCTTAGAATAGGTAGTCACACCTATGTTAGTAGTCATAGAAAGTAGGGATTTTCCTACACCTATCCATACTGCCCCTGGCTGATAACAGCGAGCAATAGCTTACATTCACTAGTAATGGGGACTAATAACTCACTTTTACTGCATGCGTACTGTCCCTTTAAGAAGGCAAAGTTGAACTCCATTGATCTTAAAGGGCAAGTGCTCCCTACGTGAGGTGAGACGACTCTCTGGCGCCCCTCCCTGTATAACTAGTGTAGTCAGATCTATTTTAAGTCATAATTTTATAATAGGATTTTAATGAGCCGTCGCTGGCGGTGAAGAGCGAACCCGCTGGTTGTCAGGACAGGTGATTCGTCATAGCGGTGAGCGCTGGATAATTACCCCGGACCCTCCCTGCGCGGGGTGGAACATATGTTTTGGGTCTTTCTGGTAAAACCTCATTCAGAGGCTTTAAATCCTAAAAATAGAGAGGACTGCGGCGGGCGGGAAGTGGAAATGTCGAACAGATGTGCCTGGTGCTGCCGAGGACGTGGTAAACACAAAGCGACGGAAAAAAAAAAACGCCCCGTGCAGCGGGGAACTGAGGAGAACAACAGGGATTAGTGATGGGGGCGGGGCCACGGGAGCCCTCTGGGCGCAACCAAAAAAATAGCATCAAAATTTTACTTTCTAAGGATGACAACCTATACAGATGTAGTACGCCTCACAGTTGAGGGTTTGTTACAATCGTATCCAGTCTAGACAAGGCATCAACATGTTATTGGTAGGGTCCACCACTAGGGACCCCCATAATTAGCAATTTCCCTATACCGATGACATCACAATCTTGGGATGTGCCCCTGTATGTGGCGCTCCTGTTCCGAGGATCAGTAGCGATCACTTCTATGGCCTAGACATCACATGACCAATGGTGTGCGCCTACATTTTGAGGATCGGTAGCGATCACAAGCAGTCGATCCTAGTGATCACTACTATGGCCTAGAAGTCACATGACTAATGGCGAGTTCCTACAGTCCAAGGATTAGTGGTGATCACTTTCATGGCCTACAGGTCACATGACCAATGGTGAGTTCCTACAGTCAGAAGATCAGTGTCGATCGCTAGCAGTCGATCCTAGTGATCACTTCTACGACCTAGCAATCACGTGATCAATAGTGAGTTCTTACATTCCAAGGATCGGTAGCGATCACCTGCAGTTGATCCTAGTGATCACTACTATGGCCTAGAAGTCACATGACCAATTGCGAGTTCCTACATTCTGAGGATCGGTAGCAATCACAAGCCATTACTTCCACGGCCTAGATGTCACATGACCAATGGCGAGTCCCTACAGTCAGGAGGTCGGTGGCGATCACCAGCAGTCGATCCTAGTGATCACTTCTACAGCCTAGAAGTCACATGACCAATGGTGAGTTCCTACAGTCCAAGGATTAGTGGTGATCACTTTCATGGCCTACAGGTCACACGACCAATGGTGAGTTCCTACAGTCAGAAGATCAGTGTCGATCGCTAGCAGTCGATCCTAGTGATCACTTCCACCACCTAGCAATCACGTGATCAATGGTGAGTTCTTACATTCCAAGGATCGGTAGCGATCACCAGCAGTCGATCCTTCTACAGCCTTGAAGTCACATGACCAATAGGCAACTACAGTTACAACCCATTTAGGCACCATTGCAGGTACACGTCCGCCATGTTCCACTTTATGGACATCTTGTAAATGGCGACTGACACACAATCCTTATCTGTACACTGCTACATCCCTTTAAGGGGGTCTTCCGCCTTCAATATTGGGAAATAAAAGGTGGTTTCTGCTAGGACCAGCCCCCTTGCATAGTCACCTGCTGGGGGGGGGGGGGGGGGGTGTGTTTCAAGGCAACCACATCAAGGTCTTCCCCTTTAAGTCCTGCTGAGCTGTCCCCCCCCCCCCCCCTCACATGACATGTGGCTCCATGTTGTCACTGCGGATATCTATGTGAATGGGTTTCCTGATCTCTGCGCTCCAGATTTCCTCCTCTAGATCCCAGCCGCTGTGTGGAGCAGACATGGCGCTGACTCAGTCTTTCCTTCCCTGTGTTATCTGCAGTGCTCTGTATGCGGCTCGTATCGTACACTGCAGATGTCGGAGCTGCCAGTGACAGTCCCCCCCCCCCCCCCCCCCCCCCCCGTTATACTGGGAACACTGGTGGCATCTACTCCAACCAACAGCATCCTATAAAGAGTCTGCCACAAGTATAGTGGGAATATGCCATTAAGTCATTTCCAAAAAAAACAACCGTCACCCAGCTTTCCCAGAATCCTGAATGGCGAATCTGTCCAGTAAGCGGGAGAGAAGACCAAAATCCTTAATAGGAAGGGATCTAGTCAGGATATAACCCAGAGAGTCACCGCTGACACCACTCTATAAACTGGAAGATGAGACATAAGCAAAGAACGCACCGAGAGAAAACACAAGTCATTCCTGAGGCGTGAGGTCACACATTGTAGGATCTGATCCCGAGTCTCAGCTCAGGGTGACTGAGGCTCCAAAATAATCACAAATCTGATGGTCAGCCATAAAAAATGAAAATTTGCATTGTACACTCATTAAATTACTTACCCTGTACTGATCCTGAGTTACATCCAGTATTATACTCCAGAGCTGCGCTCACTATTCTGCTGGTACAGTCACTGTGTACATACATTCCATTACTTATCCTGTATTATACTCCAGAGCTGCGCTCACTATTCTGCTGGTACAGTCACTGTGTACATACATTACATTACTTATCCTGTATTATACTCCAGAGCTGCGCTCACTATTCTGCTGGTACAGTCACTGTGTACATACATTCCATTACTTATCCTGTATTATACTCCAGAGCTGCGCTCACTATTCTGCTGGTACAGTCACTGTGTACATACATTACATTACTTATCCTGTATTATACTCCAGAGCTGCGCTCACTATTCTGCTGGTACAGTCACTGTGTACATACATTACATTACTTATCCTGTATTATACTCCAGAGCTGCGCTCACTATTCTGCTGGTGCAGTCACTGTGTACATACATTACATTACTTATCCTGTATTATACTCCAGAGCTGCGCTCACTATTCTGCTGGTACAGTCACTGTGTACATACATTCCATTACTTATCCTGTATTATACTCCAGAGCTGCGCTCACTATTCTGCTGGTACAGTCACTGTGTACATACATTCCATTACTTATCCTGTATTATACTCCAGAGCTGCGCTCACTATTCTGCTGGTACAGTCACTGTGTGCATACATTACATTACTTATCCTGTATTATACTCCAGAGCTGTGCTCACTATTCTGCTGGTGCAGTCACGGTGTACATACATTACATTACTTATCCTGTATTATACTCCAGAGCTGCGCTCACTATTCTGCTGGTACAGTCACTGTGTACATACATTACATTACTTATCCTGTATTATACTCCAGAGCTGCGCTCACTATTCTGCTGGTGCAGTCACTGTGTACATACATTACATTACTTATCCTGTATTATACTCCAGAGCTGCGCTCACTATTCTGCTGGTGCAGTCACTGTGTACATACATTACATTACTTATCCTGTATTATACTCCAGAGCTGCGCTCACTATTCTGCTGGTACAGTCACTGTGTACATACATTACATTACTTATCCTGTATTATACTCCAGAGCTGCGCTCACTATTCTGCTGGTACAGTCACTGTGTACATACATTACATTACTTATCCTGTATTATACTCCAGAGCTGCGCTCACTATTCTGCTGGTGCAGTCACTGTGTACATACATTACATTACTTATCCTGTATTATGTTATTGATCTGATCCATTTTTTACTTTCCGCTATATAATCTAATAACACAGCAGAGCATCTGTCGGACAGATGAGTGCAGCACTTGCCGGCGGTAGGCTCACGGTGTTGCGGCTATGGAGAACATTGTGTACTATCAGCCGTTTCATCCATATTTAAAGACCCGACTATGAGAAGCCTCCGAGCGTCTCCAGCGAGTCTCCCTGACACTGGCGCACGGCTAATGAACGCTACAGGACGTGACGGGAATGTATGACGCTGGTGATATCAGTCAGTTATGTAATACGGAGCTTAAAGTGGAACTACAGGAACAAGCAGGGAGCCGCGCTGCTTACAATGTGATTCCCTAATACAAGATTTAAAGGGGCAGGCGGATCGCAGTAACAACCAATCTACAGAATGAGCGGTGGGATCAGATCGCTGGGATCACAAGAACGGATCCCCCCGAGGTCCCTAATGGAGCAGTGGTCACACAGGATAGTTGCCGTTCCATATATGTGGCCACCGCTCCATCACACAGGGGACGCGAGCCCATCCTTGTGATCATTGGGGGTCCCAGTGCTCAGACCCTCACCCAAGAGACATTTAGGATGGCCCAACCTTATAAAGGGCTTCCCAGTCATCCTGTCAGGGGCATAGCAAAGAGTTGTTGGCAAACTACTACAAGTCCCAGCAAGCCCAGCCAGCCACAAACACAAATTTATTGATCAGGACGGACATAAACACTGCAGGCCTCGCTGCCAAAGCAACACTGTTTAGAAAATGAAAGGAAGAATCTGACTGGCTGCAGCAGACGCACGGCAACCAATCAGATTCCAAGACTCATTTCTCTACTGCAGTTTAGGAAATGAAAGCCGATTTCTCATTGGTTACTACAGTCAACAGATTTCACTAGCTTTTTCCAAGGCCAACGGTATTCTGGGTAGTTACTGCCCCTGCTATGTTCAATAAACTTTATTAAACCGTAAACAACCATGTCAAAAAAAACATATGGCTGTGAGGCTGCCACCCAGCTTTCCCAGACTCCTGAATGGAAACCCTGCCTGGATATGTAATGACATAGGAGAGTGGGAACGATACATGACCCATTTTGGCACCATAATGTCCGTCGTATTGGTCCCAGGTAACAAATAAGGCCATGAATTTGTTACCCAGCTTTCCTAGACTCCTGAAAGGAAAACCTACCTGAGTATGTAATAATAAGTGAGAATGGGATCTATCATGGAGCGGCTCTTGGCCCTAGAGGATCGCTTTTGGCGCCATAAAGTCAGCCATACTGGTCCCAAAAACATACATACGGCTGAGGAGTTGTCACCCAGCTTCCCCAGACTCCTGAAAGGAAAACCTAACAAGGAATGTTATGACAGCTGTTCACGGCCCAGAAATGTTCCATGACTTGCTGTAGACGCCATATTGGTCCCAAGTAACACATTTGGTTAGAGGCTGTCACCCAGCTTTCCCAATCTCCTGAGGACAAGGATTGTAGGGTGAGATGTTCTTTTATTAATCACCCCGCTGGTCTCGGAGGACATGAAGTGCTAGGCCGTGTACAGGGCGAATTCCTCAGAGCCGACTTTGAGGTGTGTCGGAATATTTTACCATACATAATTCCACCATATTTGCACAAGTAATGCGGCGCGGCTTTCCACCGCCTCGTAGTTTGACAGCTGGAGGATGGCAGACAAGTGACAGCTCTGCGGAAGGTCCCTGACCATGGAGGACGGACAAGCGCAGGGGTCGCCTTCACAAGAGGGCTGCCTAATTTTATGGGTACAGTCTCTGGTATTCCCTGGTAATGCTGGGAGTTGTAGTTGTACTCAGGATTGTTTTTAGCTTCATACAGCTATTCCTTCTGCCTTCCCATACACATGCATGCCATGCCATGCCCAGCCGAGTGTGCGTGTTCTCTCTATGGCGAGAGTCGCAGCTAGACACCCCATCATCCTTCAGAAGGGTCAGGCATGTTGAAAAACAGCCCAAATCTGACCTACCCCACTGTAAGGGGTGTAGTCATGAGGTTGCCAGGTACGACCAAAATCTAATAGAAGTTGCAGCACCTTTCAGGTGACTCTTGTACGTGTATAGGGGCCTCCCGATTCTCCCTCTGATTTGGGGGGTGGGAAAGATCAAGGATGACGAATCTTCTGTCCGATCTCTTGTTTCCCGTGAGATCAGTGGCTGCCGGAGATGTCTGTCAGCAATGCAGAATATCATGCCAAATTAACAGTGAAGACTGACACTTTACTAATGGAAGACAGGAGGGGACTGTATATCTCCATATAGGAAGACTTACATGCCATTCAGGATGTACAGACAGTTGGGTGATCACGGGCAGATCAAGTCTGATGGCCGACACCATTTCCATCAACATGTCCAACCCCTCCCGACAGGCTATTCAGCCAAAATGGACGACTTAAGGGCCGACTGGTATATAGTCAGCTTAAAGGAATTTACTGTACTTTTACTATGTCTTATACTCCAGTCACATCCAGATCTGCATTCAGAGATTGACCAGTTGCCCTTAAAACTGAAGTTGTCAGACGTGTGACCTAGCAGCTACAATGGCGTATACCTGACCTCCCACAATGCACTGCTCTCTACATGTGAACGGAGAAGAATAATCGAGAATCTAAACGGAAAAGTAACAAAAGTGGAGTTGTCCTTTAAATGTGACAATGGGGGGGGGGGGGGTTGCGGTTTGCTGTGACAACACTACAGGGGAGAGAATTTGGGTTTTTCTGGCCAATACAGGCTGAGTCTCACGGGGTCGGACATTGTCTGCTCAGGAAAACAAACTGGAATAAACTGCAGATTGTCTGCTGGACATTGCCGAGTGGTCACCGGGCGACTGCACAAACAATGGGCGACAGTGGAAGGAGCAAGACTCGCCCTAATCGCCCGACAACTCAGCGGCCTGTCAGAGGAGAGAAGAAGCAGCAGCAGCAAACACTTAAGGCTCATTCAGGAGATTAACCCGGTACTAGACCTCTGGGTATTTACTCTATGGTGGTCGCATAAAACTGTCCAAGACTACATCTGTGGCTATTACATCTGCACTACTGCTGAATCTGTCACTATTGTGTCTGCACTACTGCTGAATCTGTCACTATTATGTCTGCACTACTGCTGAATCCATCACTATTTACATCTGCACTACTGCTGAATCTGTCACTATTGTGTCTGCACTACTGCTGAATCCGGAGCTATTGCATATGCACTACTGCTGAATCCGTCACTATTATGTCTGCACTACTGCTGAATCCGTCACTATTATGTCTGCACTACTGCTGAATCCATCACTATTTACATCTGCACTACTGCTGAATCTGTCACTATTACATCTGCACTACTGCTGAATCTGTCACTATTGTGTCTGCACTACTGCTGAATCTGTCACTATTATGTCTGCACTACTGCTGAATCCATCACTATTTACATCTGCACTACTGCTGAATCTGTCACTATTGCATCTGCACTACTGCTGAATCCGGAGCTATTGCATCTGCACTACTGCTGAATCCGGAGCTATTGCATATGCACTACTGCTGAATCCGTCACTATTATGTCTGCACTACTGCTGAATCTGTCACTATTACATCTGCACTACTGCTTAGTCCGTCACTATTACGTCTGCACTACTGCTGAATCTGTCACTATTACATCTGCACTACTGCTTAGTCCGTCACTATTACGTCTGCACTACTGCTGAATCCGTCACTATTAGATCTGCACTACTGCTGAATCCGTCACTATTAGATCTGCACTACTGCTGAATCCGTCACTATTAGATCTGCACTACTGCTGAGTCCACAGCTATTACATCTGCACTACTGCTGAATCCGTCACTATTAGATATGCACTACTGCTGAATCCGTCACTATTACATCTGCACTACTGCTGAATCCGGGGCTATTACATCTGCACTACTGCTGAATCTGTCACTATTAGATCTGCACTACTGCTGAATCTGTCACTATTAGATCTGCACTACTGCTGAATCCGTCACTATTACGTCTGCACTACTGCTGAACCTGTCACTATTACGTCTGCACTACTGCTGAATCTGTCACTATTACATCTGCACTACTGCTGAATCCGTCACTATTACGTCTGCACTACTGCTGAATCTGTCACTATTATGTCTGCACTACTGCTGAATCCATCACTATTACATCTGCACTACTGCTGAATCTGTCACTATTACATCTGCACTACTGCTGAATCCGTCACTATTACATCTGCACTACTGCTGAATCCGTCACTATTACGTCTGCACTACTGCTGAATCCGTCACTATTACGTCTGCACTACTGCTGAATCCGTCACTATTATGTCTGCACTACTGCTGAGTCTGTCACTATTACATCTGCACTACTGCTGAATCTGTCACTATTACATCTGCACTACTGCTGAATTTGTCTCTATTACGTCTGCACTACTGCTGAATCCGTCACTATTACATCTGCACTACTGCTGAGTCTGTCACTATTACATCTGCACTACTGCTGAATCTGTCACTATTACATCTGCACTACTGCTGAATCCGTCACTATTACATCTGCACTACTGCTGAACCTGTCACTATTACGTCTGCACTACTGCTGAACTTAGCGCCATTACATCTGCACTACCATGGACTTGCAGCAATTTCAGAAAAATGCTGAAATTATTGCAACATGTGAATACACCCCTTAAGCTGACCGGCCTGCTTTGGCGGACACTCGGCAGATCCTGGCAGCCATCTTTCCTTAATTCCTTCCAGGTGCTGTAAGTTATTCTAATGTCGGCCTTCAGCCGCCGCTCCCCCTCTTCTCCGTGGTGATTACACGGGAGGGTGGGAGAGGCCGCATATGGAATTTACAGCAACGCAGACACTTGCAGCCAAGTGGAAACTATTCACTTCAGACACACAAGGAGAGGACTGGCACCGACGTGGGTGCTTCGGATTATACAACCTCTCGTAATAAAAACATCTCCGGAGGCATCGCCTTGTACGTTCCGAAGCCACAGGAGAGACTGACAGGACTTCCTATCCCATCAGATATACAAGTCGTAAAAGCCCCTTCCATCTACATTCAGAAAGTGAAATCCGTTTTCTAATATCCAATGTCTAGGCTGAGATACGATTGTTTGAAGTTACAGGCCCAAAGCCTGAGGCTGCACTACTGAGAGAGTATAATAACAGGTGCAGTGTCGTCACAGAGACCTTGTAAGGATTGAAATGACTACCCACATCGACGTCCACTCATAAAAGCGAGGTAGGGTGCAGATATTTTTGGATTTGGCCTCTCCTCACACAATTCCCATCATCCTCCTCTCCCTCCCTGCCTCACTTTTAGTCGCTGAGGCGTTAAATCGGAGTTTCGTGTTGAACTTTAATACAGGCCAGAAAAGAGACGAGAATTATAATGTATACAGCAGGAGCCGAACAAAGAGCGGAGACAGGAAGATCTGGTCCGACCTGATCCTGAGGAAGAACATCTGCACATGGGGTGTAGTTCTCAGGTCACCCACTCTTAAAGGGGTGGTACAGGTTACAAAAGAAACAAAACACAAACGTATTTCTGAAAGAGCGCCACTCCTGTCCATGGGTGGGCTCTGGTATTGCAGCTCAGTTCCCCTGATGTGATTGGGCCAAGCCGCAATACCAGGGACTATCTGTGGATAGGTGTGGCACTGTTTTTGAAAAAAGCAGCCATGTTTTTCTCACAATCTACAACTAGGGTTGAACCGATCTTGAGATTTCAAAATCCGATTTCCGATCATTTTCCAGTCGATCCCGATCGTGAAATTTGCTCGATCTCCGATCTTTTCCGATCCCGATCGCTCAACCCCATCTACAACCCCTTTAACTAAAACATTGATGTGATAACAGCGGAGGACTTCTAGTGTCGCCCCTCTCTCCTGTACACATAGGGGGCGGTATTTGGAGGCTGGCATTGTTCACATTCTAAACGCTGCCCGTGAAAAAAGCCATGATGGTAGCAGAAGAGTAATCCGGCATTGTCCTGAACCAAGCGCGATTCTGCCGGCGTCAGCAGTGGACGAGGTAAACAATTGTGGAACCCAGCTCTGCCGGGAACTGGCACTTACTGACGCAGCACTACTACTCCCAGCATGCTCTGGATATACAAGAATGGACGCATGATACAGAATGTGAGGCTAGGGGTGGACTACTACTCCAACCAAGCAACTCTGACTGGAAAGGACTTGGAGGAGGAGCTACATGAGTAGAAATCTATGAAACTTCCACCAATCAACATCAGTGGGAGGGCTTATATCTGCATCCAATGGGAAAGGACTTGGAGGAGGAGCTACATGAGTAGAAATCTATGAAACTTCCACCAATCAGCATCAGTGGGAGGGCTTATATCTGCATCCAACTGGAAAGGACAAGTAGGAGGAGCTTCAGAAGGAGAAACCAGTCATTTATCAGCCAATCAGTATCACTGGGAGAATTTGTAGACCACTCCCCAGTGATGCTGATTGGCTGTGAGAGGAGGAGTGACAGGACTCTCTTCAAGATGCTCCTCCCTCAAGTCCTTTTCCGTTGGATGCAAACACAGTATACCATTTCTCTATACGGCGGCAAACTATGGTCAGCGACTAATTCCCCTCTCCCCATTAAAAACACATGCACCCTCAGCAGAAAGTGGGAGGACTGGAATAACTGTGCTAGGCGAATATTTGCCCGGCAGTTATCTAAGGTGTATGGGTAACTTTGGGCTAAAAACAACATGGTCATACAGGGCACCCATCCTTAAAGGGGCTGTTTATCATTCTAAAAACATGGCTGACATCTTCCAAAAAAGCAACACACCAGGCCACAGGTGATTTATACTACCTAAACTACAATACCGGACAAAACCTTTCAAGTTTGAAACTTTTCAGGACAACCCCTTTAAATAAATACATACCCATGAGTCAACGGCATGTAAGAGAGTTGTTGGTCGCCATTACATTGCCAAAAGACTTATCACCTAGCATCCTGAGTGGCATATAAATCTACTAGCCCTTTGAATGATTTTCCTGTGAAAGTGTCAGTCTTCACTGCAATTCTAGCATTAGATTCATGATCCAAAAAGACCGGCTAAGGCCATAGGATGTAGAAAGAAGTTTAAAAAATGGGAAAATTATTGGTAAGCATCGCTGTAACAGGGTCACAATCTACAGGGCTTCCTGGAAGAGTTCATTTTTTTTAGTAGGGGCTTTGTATGACTCTTGACCACATGGTGTTAGCCGTGCTGCTCTTTTGTGCCCATGATGTATTTGTTGTAGTTTTGTGCCCGGTGTTTGCCATCATCTCCACGGTGCGGCTCGTCCAGGATGAAATTATAAAGTAATCTCAGGCTCTGGAGGAGACGTCTAGACAATATGTGCAGCTGCCATGTCAGCAGGACGCACAGCTCTGCTACTCTGGCCTGGCCGAGAAGACAACACAACATCACTTTCCCAGACGGCTCCTCTCGAGGGGCGACATGTGGGTTTATCAACCCGAAATATGACCCATTACAGTTCTGACTGTGTACGTAATAACAATCTATTGCTCTCTGGTTTCAGCCATTTCAAGCCGACTATTGTCAATAGCAATAGTGATACAGTGCAGACTGATATCAGCCCCTCTTATAACACCCCTGCACCATTATAACCTGACCACATTAGGGGTACCGGCCCTTTAAAATCAGAGAGTGTCTGAAAAGCAGTAGATAATGTCCAGCTCATGTACTACCGCCATCTAGACCGCATGTCAGAGGACCTTGTGATACTCCCGAGAGAAAACAACTGGGAAGTGTAAGTGAAATTCATTTCCGCACAGAGGACAGGACACAGAATAATACACATGGCAAAATACTACACAACAAGGTCACATGAGCTGTACAGTACTTATAATGTAGTACATAGGAGTAGTATTATAGTAGTTATATTCTTATACATAGGGGCAGTATTATAGTAGTTATATTCTTGTACATAGGGGGCAGTATTATAGTAGTTATATTCTTGTACATAGGAGTAGTATTATAGTAGTTATATTCTTGTACATAGGAGTAGTATTATAGTAGTTATATTCTTGTACATAGGAGTAGTATTATAGTAGTTATATTCTTGTACATAGGAGTAGTATTATAGTAGTTATATTCTTGTACATAGGAGTAGTATTATAGTAGTTATATTCTTGTACATAGGAGTAGTATTATAGTAGTTATATTCTTGTACATAGGAGTAGTATTATAGTAGTTATATTCTTGTACATAGGAGTAGTATTATAGTAGTTATATTCTTGTACATAGGAGTAGTATTATAGTAGTTATAGTCTTGTACATAGGAGGTAGTATTATAGTAGTTATATTCTTTTTTTTTTTTTTTTGTAGATTGTGAGCCCCACATAGAGCTCACAATGTACATTTTTCCCTATCAATATGTCTTTGGAATATGGGATGGAAATCCATGCAAACACGGGGAGAACATACAAACTCCTTGTAGATGTTTTTTTTGCCCTTGGTGGGATTTGAACACCAGGACCCAGTGCTGCAAGGCTGCAGTGCTAACCACTGAGCCACCGTGTGGCCCCTTGTATAGTAGTTATATTCTTGTACATAGGGGCAGTATTATAGTAGTGATATTCTTGTACATAGGAGGTAGTATTATAGTAGTTATATTCTTGTACATAGGAGCAGTATTATAGTAGTTATGTTCTTGTACATAGGAGGTAGTATTATAGTAGTTATATTCTTGTACATAGGAGTAGTATTATAGTAGTTATATTCTTGTACATAGGGGCAGTATTATAGTAGTTATGTTCTTGTACATAGGAGGTAGTATTATAGTAGTTATATTCTTGTACATAGGAGTAGTATTATAGTAGTTATATTCTTGTACATAGGAGCAGTATTATAGTAGTTATATTCTTGTACATAGGAGCAGTATTATAGTAGATATATTCTTGTACATAGGAGCAGTATTATAGTAGTTATATTCTTGTACATAGGAGTAGTATTATAGTAGTTATATTCTTGTACATAGGAGTTAGTATTATAGTAGTTATATTCTTGTACATAGGAGTAGTATTATAGTAGTTATATTCTTATACATAGGAGCAGTATTATAGTAGTTATATTCTTGTACATAGGAGCAGTATTATAGTAGTTATATTCTTGTACATAGGGGCAGTATTATAGTAGTTATATTCTTGTACATAGGAGCAGTATTATAGTAGTTATATTCTTGTACATAGGGGCAGTATTATAGTAGTTATATTCTTGTACATAGGAGCAGTATTATAGTAGTTATATTCTTGTACATAGGAGTAGTATTATAGTAGTTATATTCTTGTACATAGGAGGTAGTATTATAGTAGTTATATTCTTGTACATAGGAGTTAGTATTATAGTAGTTATATTCTTGTACATAGGAGCAGTATTATAGTAGTTATATTCTTGTACATAGGAGGTAGTATTATAGTAGTTATATTCTTGTACATAGGAGTTAGTATTATAGTAGTTATATTCTTGTACATAGGAGTAGTATTATGCTAGTTACTGTAAATTCCTGTACATAGTGGGCGGTATTATATTATCATCAATGTTCTTTAGGGCACCTCCACATATATAAACAACCTCCACCTGTCCTAAACCTCTAGTAAGACAATGGCCGGAGACTGTATAGTATAACCCCTGTGGTCTTTCGCCTCCGGCTGTTCACGCCGCACTTTGACGTTTGACTAATAGTAATCTCAGAATTCCTTCTCCGGCCAAGAACAATGAGATGTAGAATTAGCGCGGAGTTGGCAACAAGACTCCAATCACCTTGTGAAACAGATTAGACTGTACCAAGTACACAGGACGCCGTGTTGCCATGGCAACACAAAGTACGAAAACAAAGTAGAAACTCGGATTATTTAAGTTTCACTCGAATATAAACCCAAATCTGAGAACTGGAACTATCAGGGTAAAGAGGAAGAACGCCATGGAGCCGGGGACATTGCTGGTACAAATAATGGTGGAAATTCAAAGATTTACGAAATTGCTTACAAAATTTTATCGGCTACAATTATATGAGGCCTATGGAGGGTCCGGTGACTACTCCTCGATGCCTTGTCATGATGGTCCATGTAAGTGGTCACCCAGCATAGAAAAGGTATCTGGTCAGGTCTGGATCTGTCCTCGTATATGGTCAAACAGGTAGACCCCCTGGACGATTGTTGACGGTCATCTGGTCGGACTCGTAGCCGCCGACAAACACGTCTGACATCACTCGGGTTCAGGCCAGATAACTCCGGTGACAGCTGCCATTGTACATGTGACCCTTTATCTGGACAGAAAGCCAGGGATCAATTTCAATACAGTCCTATCTGTTCATAGGAAAGCTGGGTGACAAGCAACATGGCCGCCATTACTGATACTGCAGGAGTAAAAGGTTACGTGGCGGTAGAGCACTGCATAACCAGGCCGGTGTGCCATGCAAGAACTAGCTGGGTCAGTGCCAGTCACATGCTTTGCCATCCAGCTTTCCCGAGACCAGACAGTACTAAGAAATGGTTTGACCATCTTCCTAATATTACCGCTCAACCAGGCGGCCATATTGTCGAGGAATCTGGGAAAGCTGGGTGAGAGCGGTAATAGCATCCATTTTTCTAGATTGAAATACGTTGCGCTGCGCGTCCTGATCCTAGTTGTCGTTCAGGATTCCAGAAAATCTGGTTAAAAGCGGGAAAATCTCAGCGTTATATTGAAGTTTTCACTGAAGAAAATCCGTGATCTTGACCGATCTCGGGCCGTCGTTCATCTTCAATTAGGAGACTCAGTCCCATCCGAATTATTGAGGTCACTGACTTGTATGTCACATGTAGGGTTATAGATTATATTATATGTATATATCAATGTGTGTTGCTCCAGCAACACTACATCCCTTTAAGGAGCGCGGCAGGGGTGCGTAAGCAAGAACAACGTTGCGATTCTTTGCGTAAGAGTCGTGCGTGCTTTTTCGCCCTTATACTGTACCCTAGACGCAGGCCTTATATACAAAACCTAGAGCCATGTAACAGGGTAGGGGTAGAGCTAGGGGGCAGGTGGCGGGGCAAGTACCCCAGAGGGGGTATCGCCATATCACTTTGCCTTGATCAGGATAATTAGTTCCAGGGTTAGAGCACTAATTTAAGTCTTTGTCCCAGATGTAGGAAGGCCGTTACTAGCAACCAATCAGATTCCAGCTTTCACGTGTCCAGTGTCAGTTAGAAAATGAAAGCTGTGATCTGATTGGTTTATGTGGGTAATGACTTTTTCTTTAGATCTGCCTCAAGAGTGCTAGAGGCCTTGTTGCCAACCAATCACAGCTCATGTTCCACATTTCCAGAGCAGGTTTCAGAATGAAAGCTGAGCTCTGATTGGTTATAATCTAGGATATATATCTAGGTATTATAGCGCTCTATAGACACCAGATAGTATTATACTACGTCAGAAACATGGCGCAGGGTCAAATGAATAAGGTGGTGTAATGACTTGGCGACTTTTACGCAATTATCAGCCATGGCTTCTGGGCAGGAATTGTTCTCGGAAACATCTTAGAGTTGTTTCCGTGAAAAACCGCACAACACCACGACAATAGCAAAACTAGCGCCAACAATAATAGGGACGGTATAACCCGTACCTAACTGGCGTGGATTCTCAATGCACAGAGAGGGAATAAAATCTCATGCGGATTAGCAGAGCTGAATATGTCACATGTGGGATGTAGCAGAGGGTTTGTTACACTTGTATGGCGTCGAGGCCGTGAAGCAGAGCCGTGTGACGAGATTGTCCTGCCTGACAGTGATGGCCGCAGTCTCCGGCGGGCAGAGTGGTGACCACCAGGCGTGGGAATGTCTGTCATGTTGTTCTGTAGATTACAAGCTTGGCTTCTCGCAGGCAGTAGCATCGTCCGCCCCTGCCATTACAGGGTGGCCTGGCACACACCGCAGTGCCCTCTACCAGGCAGCAGGACGGGAGCGCGTACACTGTCACCGCCGAATCACTGACCCTGACACACAGAGGACGGGGCACACGGCAGGGGAGACAATAATACACATAGGGGTGCCTGGTAAAAGTGCAAGTACAGGTATACACACACAGGCGACACTACAGAGTATATACACACACAGGCGACACTACAGAGTATATACACACACAGGCGACACTACAGAGTATATACACACACAGGCGACACTACAGAGTATATACACAGGCGACACTACAGAGTATATACACAGGAGACACTACATAGTATATACACAGGAGACACTACAGAATATATACACAGGAGAAACTACAGAGTATATACACAGGCGACACTACAGAGTATATACACAGGCGACACTACAGAGTATATACACAGGCGACACTACAGAGTATATACACAGGCGACACTACAGAGTATATACACAGGAGACACTACATAGTATATACACAGGCGACACTACAGAGTATATACACAGGCGACACTACAGAGTATATACACTGGCGACACTACAGAATATATACACAGGAGAAACTACAGAGTATATACACTGGCGACACTACAGAATATATACACAGGAGAAACTACAGAGTATATACACTGGCGACACTACGGAGTATACACAGGCGACACTACAGAGTATATACAGACACACAGGTGACACTACAGAGTATATACACATACAGGAGACACTACAGAGTATATACACAGGCAACACTACAGAGTATATACACAGGAGACACTACAGAGTATATACACACACACAGGCAACACTACAGAGTATATACACACACACAGGCAACACTACAGAGTATATACACACAAACAGGCGACACTACAGAGTATATACACATACACGGACAACACTACAGAGTATACACACACACAGGCAACACTACACAGTGTATACACATAAACAGGCGAGACTACAGAGTATATACACAGGCGACACTACAGAGTATATACACAGACAGGTGACACTACAGTGCATATACACAAGCGAAACTACAGAGTATATACACATACTACAAAGTACAGACACATACATAGGCGACACTATAGAGTATATACACAGACACAGGCAACACTATAAGAATACAAGTACAAAGACGCACACAACAGAGTATACAGACTAGCACACACTAAAAAGAACATGCACTACGGAGAATACAGTATGGAAATACACAACACAGGAGATAACTACAGGCATACACCATGGGGAACACACACAGATGTACACTACAAGGATGCATCATGGGGATAACACACACAGGTGCATGGTTTGTGAACAGTTATGGGCCACATTTTAGGGCAGTACAGCAAGGTGAATACACATACAGGGGGCATACTATAGCAGTAACATACATGGGGGCACACCATGGGAGACACACACGTGTACACTCTGAAAACAGCGTACACTGAGAGAACACATACATGAGGAAACATACAGGCGCACACTACTGGGAACACACACATCGGCGCACTATTTGTAAATACTTATGGGACACACTAAGGGAACACACATACATGGGGCCGCGCTATGGGGAATACACACGCAGGCTTTGTAAACACTTATGGGGTACACTAAGGGCAGTGCAGTACGATGAACGCACACACATAGGGACACAGTACAGGGCACATACACAAGGGGGCACACTATAGGGATAACACACATACACAGAAGCGCACGTACACATAGGGGCACATTCAGGGGAACACATATATAGGGGCGCAGTAAGGACACAGGTCGCTGCAGCCTCTCACACAGCTCTGGCAGTGAAGGGGTGTCTCCGCAGTTGATCCCTCATCCAGGATTATGCGCCCGTCTGGCCTCCAGATTACAGACTGCAGGATGTTCTCGAGTCCTCCTGCCCTCCACACAACACACAACAATTGTTTTCTGACTGTTGTATAACAAAGTTGCAATGCGAGGCCGAGCGGGATCACCAGGGGGCCGGAGAACAATCGGCGCTTCCTGTAATCGGGGGGTTGGGGACACATCACCTCTGACCCCCAATGTACAGAACCCCCCCCTTACCTGAACCATGTAAGGAGATTACCTGACAAGTGATTCTCTATCAGACCCGCGTTATAAACCCTCACTGTATGAAGGGATCCCTCACCTAGGGGGCGACGTGACCCACACAGAGGATGGGGTCAGAACAGGAACCCAAATATCAGACTGACCCGCACCTCAGCAGGTGTGAAGGTCAGGGGCCGCTCAGGTCCGAAACATGGCATCACTCTGGGGCGAGTGGTGGATACAAGTTCAGGTGGGATACAACAGAAATGGGGTACACATATATAATGGGGGGCAACAAATCCTGTTCTGTGACTAAGGTGTATTACTGAGGTGCACAGGTACAGGCGAAGTATGGACAAGCACATATCGGGGTGCTCATAGAGCACTGGTCAGACTGGTACACAACGGTGACCACACTGATATGGGGGTACAGATAAGTGGGGTACGCACACGGTGACTGACAGAATGAAAATACAGGGGTATACTCTATAGAAATATAGGGGGAACGGTATAGGGTACAGTCAGGTCAGGAAAGTACAGGGGTACAGTGCCAAGAGAGCACAGTACGGGGGTACAGTATAGAGGTACAATGGGGGGTACAGTATAGAGGGTACAGTATAGAAGTACAGTCCAGCGGTATAGTCAGCATGGCAGAGGTCCCAGGGTTCAGATATATAAGGTAGCACAGCTTATATACAGGTCACTACAGTTTATACCGAGCTCCTCTCCCATACACCGGGCTCCTCTCCCATACACCGGGCTCCTCTCCCACACACCGGGCTCCTCTCCCACACACCGGGCTCCTCTCCCACACACCGGGCTCCTCTCCCATACACCGGGCTCCTCACCTCTTACTCCCGGCTCCGCAGTCCCGGGCCCCCGGGGGCCACAGCTCCACATAAAGTTAGTTGCGGCGCAGTAAAGTTGTTCCCAGCAGCAGCAGCAGTCTCCGCGGTGCCGGGCGGGGGGGCCGGAGCTGTGTGCGCTGTGCCCGGGCTGTGTGAGTGTCAGTGCGGTGCAGAGGCAGTGCTGCTCCTCCTCCCCCTCCTCCTGTCAGTGCCCGGAGCCGCCGCCTCCTCCTCCTCCTCCTCCATCATCCTCCCCCATCCCTGCTGCTGGATACCATGTAACGGAGCTGCATTGTGGGAAGTGTCCCTGGCACCGGAGCTTCCCCCCAGCCTGGCACTATACTGGGTATGACTGTGCCCCCAGCCTGGCACTATACTGGGTATGACTGTGCCCCCAGCCTGGCACTATACTGGGTATGACTGTGCCCCCAGCCTGGCACTATACTGGGTATGACTGCGCCCCCAGCCTGGCACTATACTGGGTATGACTGTGCCCCCAGCCTGGCACTATACTGGGTATGACTGTGCCCCCAGCCTGGCACTATACTGGGTATGACTGTGCCCCCAGCCTGGCACTATACTGGGTATGACTGTCCCCCCCAGCCTGGCACTATACTGGGTATGACTGTGCCCCCAGCCTGGCACTATACTGGGTATTACTGTCCCCCAGCCTGGCACTATACTGGGTATGACTGTCCCCAGCCTGGCACTATACTGGGTATGACTCCCCCCAGCCTGGCACTATACTGGGTATGACTCCCCCCAGCCTGGCACTATACTGGGTATGACTGCCCCCAGCCTGGCACTATACTGGGTATGACTGCCCCCAGCCTGGCACTATACTGGGTATGACTGTCCCCCCAGCCTGGCACTATACTGGGTATGACTCCCCCCAGCCTGGCACTATACTGGGTATGACTGCCCCCAGCCTGGTACTATACTGGGTATGACTCCCCCCAGCCTGGCACTATACTGGGTATGACTGCCCCCAGCCTGGCACTATACTGGGTATGACTGTCCCCCCAGCCTGGCACTATACTGGGTATGACTCCCCCCAGCCTGGCACTATACTGGGTATGACTGCCCCCAGCCTGGCACTATACTGGGTATGACTCCCCCCAGCCTGGCACTATACTGGGTATGACTGCCCCCAGCCTGGCACTATACTGGGTATGACTGTCCCCCCAGCCTGGCACTATACTGGGTATGACTCCCCCCAGCCTGGCACTATACTGGGTATGACTGCCCCCAGCCTGGCACTATACTGGGTATGACTGCCCCCAGCCTGGCACTATACTGGGTATGACTGTCCCCCCAGCCTGGCACTATACTGGGTATGACTGCCCCCCCAGCCTGGCACTATACTGGGTATGACTGCCCCCCCAGCCTGGCACTATACTGGGTATGACTGCGCCCCCAGCCTGGCACTATACTGGGTTTGACTGCGCCCCCAGCCTGGCACTATACTGGGTATGACTGCGCCCCCAGCCTGGCACTATACTGGGTATGACTGCGCCCCCAGCCTGGCACTATACTGGGTATGACTGTCCCCCCCAGCCTGGCACTATACTGGGTATGACTGTGCCCCCAGCCTGGCACTATACTGGGTATGACTGTCCCCCCAGCCTGGCACTATACTGGGTATGACTGTCCCCCCCAGCCTGGCACTATACTGGGTATGACTGTGCCCCCAGCCTGGCACTATACTGGGTATGACTGTGCCCCCAGCCTGGCACTATACTGGGTATGACTGTGCCCCCAGCCTGGCACTATACTGGGTATGACTGCGCCCCCAGCCTGGCACTATACTGGGTATGACTGCGCCCCCAGCCTGGCACTATACTGGGTATGACTCCCCCCAGCCTGGCACTATACTGGGTATGACTGTCCCCCAGCCTGGCACTATACTGGGTATGACTGCCCCCAGCCTGGCACTATACTGGGTATGACTGCCCCCAGCCTGGCACTATACTGGGTATGACTGTCCCCCCCAGCCTGGCACTATACTGGGTATGACTGTCCCCCCCAGCCTGGCACTATACTGGGTATGACTGTCCCCCCCAGCCTGGCACTATACTGGGTATGACTGTGCCCCCAGCCTGGCACTATACTGGGTATGACTGTCCCCCCAGCCTGGCACTATACTGGGTATGACTGTGCCCCCAGCCTGGCACTATACTGGGTATGACTGTGCCCCCAGCCTGGCACTATACTGGGTATGACTGTGCCCCCAGCCTGGCACTATACTGGGTATGACTGTGCCCCCAGCCTGGCACTATACTGGGTATGACTGCGCCCCCAGCCTGGCACTATACTGGGTATGACTGTCCCCCCCAGCCTGGCACTATACTGGGTATGACTGTGCCCCCAGCCTGGCACTATACTGGGTATGACTGTGCCCCCAGCCTGGCACTATACTGGGTATGACTGTCCCCCCAGCCTGGCACTATACTGGGTATGACTGTGCCCCCAGCCTGGCACTATACTGGGTATGACTGTGCCCCCAGCCTGGCACTATACTGGGTATGACTGCCCCCCCAGCCTGGCACTATACTGGGTATGACTGCGCCCCCAGCCTGGCACTATACTGGGTATGACTGCGCCCCCAGCCTGGCACTATACTGGGTATGACTGCGCCCCCAGCCTGGCACTATACTGGGTATGACTCCCCCCAGCCTGACACTATACTGGGTATGACTGTCCCCCAGCCTGGCACTATACTGGGTATGACTGCCCCCAGCCTGGCACTATACTGGGTATGACTGCCCCCAGCCTGGCACTATACTGGGTATGACTGTCCCCCCCAGCCTGGCACTATACTGGGTATGACTGTCCCCCCCAGCCTGGCACTATACTGGGTATGACTGTGCCCCCAGCCTGGCACTATACTGGGTATGACTGTCCCCCCAGCCTGGCACTATACTGGGTATGACTGTCCCCCCAGCCTGGCACTATACTGGGTATGACTGTGCCCCCAGCCTGGCACTATACTGGGTATGACTGTGCCCCCAGCCTGGCACTATACTGGGTATGACTGTGCCCCCAGCCTGGCACTATACTGGGTATGAATGCGCCCCCAGCCTGGCACTATACTGGGTATGACTGTCCCCCCCAGCCTGGCACTATACTGGGTATGACTGTGCCCCCAGCCTGGCACTATACTGGGTATGACTGTGCCCCCAGCCTGGCACTATACTGGGTATGACTGTCCCCCCCGCCTGGCACTATACTGGGTATGACTGTGCCCCCAGCCTGGCACTATACTGGGTATGACTGTGCCCCCAGCCTGGCACTATACTGGGTATGACTGTGCCCCCAGCCTGGCACTATACTGGGTATGACTGTCCCCCCAGCCTGGCACTATACTGGGTATGACTGCGCCCCCAGCCTGGCACTATACTGGGTATGACTGCCCCCAGCCTGGCACTATACTGGGTATGACTGCCCCCAGCCTGGCACTATACTGGGTATGACTGCCCCCAGCCTGGCACTATACTGGGTATGATTGTGCCCCCAGCCTGGCACTATACTGGGTATGACTGTGCCCCCAGCCTGGCACTATACTGGGTATGACTGTCCCCCCAGCCTGGCACTATACTGGGTATGACTGTGCCCCCAGCCTGGCACTATACTGGGTATGACTGTCCCCCCAGCCTGGCACTATACTGGGTATGACTGCCCCCCCAGCCTGGCACTATACTGGGTATGACTGCCCCCCCCAGCCTGGCACTATACTGGGTATGACTGTGCCCCCAGCCTGGCACTATACTGGGTATGACTGTGCCCCCAGCCTGGCACTATACTGGGTATGACTGTGCCCCCAGCCTGGCACTATACTGGGTATGACTGTCCCCCCCGCCTGGCACTATACTGGGTATGACTGTGCCCCCAGCCTGGCACTATACTGGGTATGACTGTGCCCCCAGCCTGGCACTATACTGGGTATGACTGTGCCCCCAGCCTGGCACTATACTGGGTATGACTGTCCCCCCAGCCTGGCACTATACTGGGTATGACTGCGCCCCCAGCCTGGCACTATACTGGGTATGACTGCCCCCAGCCTGGCACTATACTGGGTATGACTGCCCCCAGCCTGGCACTATACTGGGTATGACTGCCCCCAGCCTGGCACTATACTGGGTATGACTGTGCCCCCAGCCTGGCACTATACTGGGTATGACTGTGCCCCCAGCCTGGCACTATACTGGGTATGACTGTGCCCCCAGCCTGGCACTATACTGGGTATGACTGCCCCCCCAGCCTGGCACTATACTGGGTATGACTGCCCCCCCCAGCCTGGCACTATACTGGGTATGACTGCGCCCCCAGCCTGGCACTATACTGTGTATGACTCCCCCCAGCCTGGCTTCGCCACCCTGCAGCTGCCTCAGAACCTCTTCTAGAGTTTGACCAAGTATAGATGTATTATACAGAAGTGTTTTGGACCATGTGTAGACAACCCTGTCCCCGGCTCGCCCCTTTAGTAGTTGTGCCCTTAATCCTCAGTCCCCGGGCCGTTTTCTTCCTTAAATTTGGTAACATTTCTATTTGATCATATCTGTTCCTGAAAAAGCTGGGTGACAACCAATGTGGCCACAATGACAACTGCAAAGCAATTAACCTATCCTTACCCATATCCTGAAAGGCATATAATATGGGGCAGGGAAGTCTGAAGACTGTATGGTGGAACCTAGGAAAGCTGGGTGATGACCAATACGGCCTCAATCACAAAGAACCAGTCTCCAGAAATACGACACATTTTGTATTTCGACAACTCGGGAGGTTGCAGCTTACAATGTGACAACCATAGTTACCAAATGTCCGGAATTTCACAGAACAGTCCAGAATTTTTGAAGAAATCCTGGTCTAATAAGGGGGTGTGGCTTATAAAACTCTACGGAAAAGTGGGAGGTCCTGAGTAGTGTAAGGGGCGGGGCGTAAACTTTCCCATATTACCGAAATAGTCACCAATGCGACCAATTTCTTTTTGGTTGCGTCTTGTAAGTCAGTTATGTTGCCCTTAAAGGGGTTTTCCAGGCTTAATAATTGATGACCTATCCATAGTATAAGGAAAGATCAGGGGGTACGAATCCCAGGACCCCCACGGATCAGTCGTGCCGCTTTTGCTTCACAGGCCATGTGACATCACGTTTATCAGTCACATGACCTTTTCACACCTCTGTCCCATTCAAGTGAATCGCCTGTCCTGCAATACCAAACACGGCCACTATACAATGTATGGCGCTGTGCTTGATAAGTCGTGAAGAGGCCACAGTGGTCTAATCTTCTACAGATAGGTCACCAATTATTACACCTGGAAAGCCCCGCTATACACCGTGACTGCCCTACGACCACCATATTGTACATTACCCCGCAGGCAGGGAGCTGTATATACCATACACATTCACGTACACACATACCTCGCGCCTCATATATCTCCGTCACCCCCCACTGACTTTCACTTATTTCCTGTTTTCACCTGAAGACAAAAGGTAACGTGACTGCAGGACGCGCTGGTCGGGGTCATTGTCAGGTTGGGAGGTTTATGTCAGCTATCAGAAGATAGTAATGGTATTATGTGATAAATGAATTGCGGTATTATTTATGAAGTATATGGCAGTGTTTTGTGGGCTGTATAATGGTGTATTATTTGGATGCTGTATGTTATCTTGGGGACTACATGACGGTATTATGTGGGCCGTTTAGGGGATTATTATACGGTTGCTGTATATTATATGAGCTCTTTAATTTGGAAGCGGTTATTTAGCGGTATTATGTGGGCTATTTAAGAGAGTACTATTTGGATACTGTATATTATCTGGACACTATATGGTTGGCAATTGACAGTATTATCCTCACACTATAGTATATATTACATGAGTGGTGTATGACATTGTTATCTTGGCACTATATGGTTGTATTATGAGGTTATTATATGATGTGTTATATGGCGGAGTTATTGTTCTTTTGGTTGGTTGGTATATGGTTATATTATGTAGGTGGCTTATATTAGTATTATCTTCACAATATCTGATTCTATTGTGTGGGTGAGATATGGCAGTATTATCTTCACACTATAGTATATGGCAGTATTATCTTCACACTATTAGTATATGGCAGTATTATCTTCACACTATAGTGTATGGCAGTATTATCTTTACACTGTAGTATATGGTAGTATTATCTTCACACTGTAAGATTCTATTATATAAATGGTATATAGCAGTATTATCTTCACACTATAGTATATGGCAGTATTAGCTTCACACTATAAGATTGGTATATGGCAGTATTATCTTCACACTACAGTATATGTCAGTATTATTTTCACACTATAAGATTCTATTATATGTGTGGTATATGTCAGTATTATCTTCACACTATAGTATATGTCAGTATTATCTTCACACTATAGTATACAGTATGTCAGTATTATCTTCACACTACAGTATATGTCAGTATTATCTTCACACTATAAGATTCTATTATATGTGTGGTATATGGCAGTATTATCTTCACACTACAGTATATGTCAGTATTATCTTCACACTATAGTATATGTCAGTATTATCTTCACACTATAGTATACAGTATGTCAGTATTATCTTCACACTACAGTATATGTCAGTATTATCTTCACACTATAAGATTCTATTATATGAGTGGTATATGGCAGTATTATCTTCACACTATAGTATATGGCAGTATTATCTTCACACTATAAGATTCTATTATATGAGTGGTATATGGCAGTATTATCTTCCTATCTATTATCTACCTTATCTAGGTATTTCATGGGCAGTATTATAGCTCTATTATATGGGGTATAGGTATATGATTGTATTATGTGAGTGGTGTATGGCAGTATTACCTATGGTTATATTATGTGGACGGTATATAGTAGTAGTGGCACTTTATGATTCTAATATATGGCTTGTTATCTTTGCACTATATTGCGCTATTATTTGGGTGGGCCTAATTTTTTCTCTGGTATGCCAGTCAGTAGGGTGGAGCGCAGACCACCATGTATACCGTCCTCTATGTAAATCGCATGATCCACTTCACTGCATGATCCACTTCACCTACAAAAGGTCAAAGGGGCGGGGCTTAGCTCTTCACGACCCTGACCGGCACTTAGACAGTGCATTAAATAGGTGCAATGAAGCCCGCCACCCCAGGACAATAAATATAAGCATATATAAGGTGTTTTTGAGCGGCTACATCTGATTCCCTCGAAGCCCGCCAGCTAGCCGTTTTCAGCTGACACTGGCAGGTCTCCAGACGTGACAGATCTCAGTTTGGCGAGTGTCATTTGTCTTAACAAGGCTGATCCTGAAAATCAATTCTTCACCCTCAGATTGGAAAGTCATCTTGGCGGTTTAGGAGGGCACAAGCTGCCGTCTCTCCACTGCAGTTAATTTGTGCGCCCCTCCAGCCCGAGACTACGCAGCCCCCCCCCTCCCACAGAGAATCAGATTGGATAAGAGGTTTACGATAATTGAGACCCTGGGCGATGAAAAAAATAACAAAATAATTGGGCTATCCTGGAAAGAAAAACCTCACCGATTCGGGGAAATACGTGGAAAGAAAATGGGACTTCTGTCTGTCACGTGATATTGAAAAAATATTAGAAAATTTTTAAAGAAAAACAACAAAAAAAGTAAATTTCATTAGATTATTGGGAGAAGAGGTTGCGTTCGGGCCTTGAAGAGTAAGAGGGCCCATATGGGCCATATGAGACATGAGTACATGAGAACTGGGTATAAATTATTTGGGTGTCCTGAAAAAAAATTCTTCACCAATTCAGGATCTGTCTGTCACTTAACATTGAAAAAAAGTGTAAAAAAAATCAAGAAAAACACCAAAAAAAGTGTAAATTTCAATATATTATTGGGAGAAGCGGTTACCCTCTGGCCCTGGAGCGTAAGGGCCCATTCACACGGGCACAGAGGGGGCGGATTATGGCGCGTAGTCCACGTCAGCATCCGCCTCCTCACAATGGTGGTCTATGTAGCCCGCCAGGTGGATCGTCGAGCCGCAGTGTCCGCCTGGCGGCAGCAACTTCCGGAGTCGGCCCAATCACTTGAGCCTGCGACTGTTGGAAGCCGCGACAGTCGTGGCAGGCGCGTTTTGACCCGAGAGTGCCAAAATCCGCCCCCCCAAATGGTCCCATAGAACTATTTTTGGCTCACAATATGAATGTACTGTCCTCTTGCGCCACCTAGTGTCTAATATTTTGTGAAATGTACCTTGCGGCGTGTGCCATCTTGAAAATCTGTATAAAGTGACGCTCGTACACAATTCATAGGCCGCATGTGTATCAGGGGGTGAGTGCACCAAACCAAGCTCTGAAATGAGGCACCAAACAAGTTGCGCAAATGTTTTTGGTCAGACTCACGATCTATGTGTAGTCTTAGACAGTAATACAAAAAATGGCGGCCACCGTAAGTGATATTGACTGATTTTCTGTTACCTGGTTGTGGCAGTTTGCAGGACAGGCGGCGCGACACTGCGAGCTTCAGTTGTCCTCCATGTTGTCACGCTACTTTTTGCGTTATCACGATGTCGCCTTCCAATCTTCATAGCCCAGTGTAAAAAAACGGTAAGCGCTGATGATAGAGAGCGGACAAAAATGGCGCTTTGTTGATGAATATGGCGCCAGTTTCCATCCCTATACCTTCTGATAAAGTGTCGCTTTTTTTTTACCACAGAGAATGACCCCCACCTTCGCGTTTTACCTATATACAGTACACATTGTATACGGTATACTTTCTCGGGTAGATTTTCGCTAGTTCATCATCCGTCGGATATTAATTAGTAATTGGCCTTTCGGGGCGAGGAGTCGCGGCGACACAATTTACCGATAGAAAACACACTTGGCGGTTTCTGTGGAAACAGGAAAAAAAACAATTATTGTAAGATTTTCTATTACGAGGGAAATGACTGTAACAAAAGAGCGCGATTCACTGGGTCCTTGTGTGACAGGAGCGCGGCGAGCGGCTGCCGGGGAAGGGGAAAGGCGCAGTCACTTTTAATTAACTCTTTCATGCACCATCCGTAGTGTAGACTGAGAGACAAGATTAAAATCGTTCACCGGGTTGTTGTTAATAAAGTTACTGGAAACAGACAGAAGATGCGCTACCTCGTCCGTGGTGTACTTATAGGGTTAATTTGTCCGTGCCCCATATTTCGTATGAAAAAAAGGATGAATGTGGGATTGGCGCACTATTACAGGAGTACTGTAGTGGGCGCTATTACGGGACTACTATGGCAGGCTCTGATATAGATGCGCCATTCTAGAAATTGATAGACAGTCGGCATGCGTCCCGACATTCAGGGGACTGAGTGACAAAATCTGGACTATGGCGAATTTACGTATTGTAAGCCCCTCCTCTGTCACATAATGCCCCTTTAGTGGCCCCAATTTGGTAGCATGCTGCTTGTGACACCACACAGTATAATGTCCCCTTATTGTGACCCCCACAGTATAATACCCCCCTATTGTGACCCCCACAGTATAATACCCCCCTATTGTGACCCCAACAGTATAATTCCCCCCTATTGTGACCCCCATAGTATAATGTCCCCTTATTGTGACCCCCACAGTATAATACCCCCTCATTTTGGCCCCGACAGTATAATGCCTCTTTATTGGGACCGCCCACGGTATAATATATTCAAAATATAGCCATGGGACTATAATGCTCCCATTATATAGATCCCTGCCTTAAGATTTCCCTACCATATAAAGTACCCTTAAATAAGCCCCGAGAGTAAGACATCGCCCTTATTATGACCCCATAGTATAATGCCCTCTTAATGTGGCCTAGACAGTATAACGTCCATTTTAATATGGTCCCCACAGTATAATGCCCCCTTCATATGACCCCACAGTATAATACCCCATTCATATGACCCCACAGTATAATGCCCCCTTCATATGACCCCACAGTATAATGCCCCCTTCATATGACCCCACAGTATAATGCCCCCTTCATATGGTCCCCACAGTATAATGCCCCCTTCATATGACCCCACAGTATAATGCCCCCTTCATATGACCCCACAGTATAATGCCCTCCTTAAAGTGGCATTCACAGTATAAAGCCCCACTTAATATGACCCCACAGTATAATACCCCTCTTAATCTGGCCTCTACAGTACAATGGCCACCTCAATATTGCCCCACAGTACAATGCCCATCCTATTATGGCCCCGCAGTATAATGTCCCCTTATTGTGACCCCCACAGTATAATACCCCCTCATTTTGGCCCCGACAGTATAATGCCTCTTTATTGGGACCGCCCACGGTATAATATATTCAAAATATAGCCATGGGACTATAATGCTCCCATTATATAGATCCCTGCCTTAAGATTTCCCTACCATATAAAGTACCCTTAAATAAGCCCCGAGAGTAAGACATCGCCCTTATTATGACCCCATAGTATAATGCCCTCTTAATGTGGCCTAGACAGTATAACGTCCATTTTAATATGGTCCCCACAGTATAATGCCCCCTTCATATGACCCCACAGTATAATGCCCCCTTCATATGACCCCACAGTATAATGCCCCCCTTCATATGACCCCACAGTATAATGCCCCCTTCATATGACCCCACAGTATAATGCCCCCTTCATATGGTCCCCACAGTATAATGCCCCCTTCATATGACCCCACAGTATCATGCCCCCTTCATATGGTCCCCACAGTATAATGCCCCCTTCATATGACCCCACAGTATAATGCCCTCCTTAAAGTGGCATTCACAGTATAAAGCCCCACTTAATATGACCCCACAGTATAATACCCCTCTTAATCTGGCCTCTACAGTACAATGGCCACCTCAATATTGCCCCACAGTACAATGCCCATCCTATTATGGCCCCGCAGTATAATGTCCCCTTATTGTGACCCCCACAGTATAATACCCCCTCATTTTGGCCCCGACAGTATAATGCCTCTTTATTGGGACCGCCCACGGTATAATATATTCAAAATATAGCCATGGGACTATAATGCTCCCATTATATAGATCCCTGCCTTAAGATTTCCCTACCATATAAAGTACCCTTAAATAAGCCCCGAGAGTAAGACATCGCCCTTATTATGACCCCATAGTATAATGCCCTCTTAATGTGGCCTAGACAGTATAACGTCCATTTTAATATGGTCCCCACAGTATAATGCCCCCTTCATATGACCCCACAGTATAATGCCCCCTTCATATGACCCCACAGTATAATGCCCCCCTTCATATGACCCCACAGTATAATGCCCCCTTCATATGACCCCACAGTATAATGCCCCCTTCATATGGTCCCCACAGTATAATGCCCCCTTCATATGACCCCACAGTATCATGCCCCCTTCATATGGTCCCCACAGTATAATGCCCCCTTCATATGACCCCACAGTATAATGCCCTCCTTAAAGTGGCATTCACAGTATAAAGCCCCACTTAATATGACCCCACAGTATAATGCCCCTCTTAATCTGGCCTCTACAGTACAATGGCCACCTCAATATTGCCCCACAGTACAATGCCCATCCTATTATGGCCCCGCAGTATAATGCCTCCTTAATCTGGCTCCTACAATATAATGCCCCTTTAATATGACCCCACAATATAATGCCCCCCCCCTTAAAATGACCCCTCACAATATAATGCCCCTCCTAATACGGTCTTCATATTATACATCAGGTTCCCACCTGTTTCCCTCACACTATAATAACATAAGAGAGAAACGAAACCTAATACCCTCCTCGCCCCATTCTCCCACAGTCCACTCCTGTCTCCTCTGTGGGCACCTCTGCACCAGTCCCTACCCGCTCCAAACTGCCGGGGCAGAGATGGGCTGAATAGTAAAGCAGGGCGCGGATATCTCCCACCATCCAGGCCAAGGGGACAGCACCCGAAATCCGTGACTGTCCTGCTGAATCCAGGACATTGAGAGTTATACTGTAGGTAGAAGTATTAGATGGGTTGTGGCACTATTATGTTGACCCTTTTATGTGGGCACTGTGGTAGCTGTCACTACAGCGGTGGTTTAGAGGAGCTATTATAGCGGTGCTTATAGCTATAGTGGTGGCGGCACATCACTGTATATACATGTTATAGGAGGGGTCTGGAAGGAGAACTGTGCCCCAGAGGAAACCTCCATGCAAATGTAGTCCTGGAAGGATCCGAACCCATCGTCTCAGGTCTGCCAGGACACAGTAGTCAGGGGAGTCCTGCTCACGGACCTTCACCAGTGTCATCTGCAGATATTTCCCTACAATGACACTTTATTTGATGACTACATCTGGTCTGAGCCGTAGATCTGACAGCGGCCGCTCCGCTACATCTCATCGTCAGCACTTTGACAGAAAGAAAGTTAATTGCTATTTATCATATTGAATCTCTGCGGCCGACTGACTACGAGACGTGAGGGCGTGTGGTCCCCGAAAGATGCTGAGCACACAGTATGGAAAGAAGGAGGTTTTCTTCTAGGCATAACATAGAGGAGAGCAAGGAAGGACCAGAGCAAAGACATCACCATACACCCCTTACTGATCCTGTACTGAGTTACATCCTGTATTATACTCCAGAGCTGCGCTCACTATTCTGCTGGTACAGTCACTGTGTACATACATTACATTACTTATCCTGTATTATACTCCAGAGCTGCGCTCACTATTCTGCTGGTACAGTCACTGTGTACATACATTACATTACTTATCCTGTATTATACTCCAGAGCTGCGCTCACTATTCTGCTGGTACAGTCACTGTGTACATACATTACATTACTTATCCTGTATTATACTCCAGAGCTGCGCTCACTATTCTGCTGGTGCAGTCACTGTGTACATACATTACTTATCCTGTATTATACTCCAGAGCTGCGCTCACTATTCTGCTGGTACAGTCGCTGTGTACATACATTACATTACTTATCCTGCATTATACTCCAGAGCTGCGCTCACTATTCTGCTGGTACAGTCACTGTGTACATACATTACATATCCTGTATTGTACCCCAGAGCTGCGCTCACTATTCTGCTGGTACAGTCACTGTGTACATACATTACATTACTTATCCTGTATTATACTCCAGAGCTGCGCTCACTATTCTGCTGGTACAGTCGCTGTGTACATACATTACATTACTTATCCTGTATTATACTCCAGAGCTGCGCTCACTATTCTGCTGGTGCAGTCACTGTGTACATACATTACATTACTTATCCTGTATTATACTCCAGAGCTGCGCTCACTATTCTGCTGGTGCAGTCACTGTGTACATACATTACATTACTTATCCTGTATTATACTCCAGAGCTGCGCTCACTATTCTGCTGGTGCAGTCACTGTGTACATACATTACTTATCCTGTATTATACTCCAGAGCTGCGCTCACTATTCTGCTGGTGCAGTCACTGTGTACATACATTACATTACTTATCCTGTATTATACTCCAGAGCTGCGCTCACTATTCTGCTGGTACAGTCACTGTGTACATACATTACTTATCCTGTATTATACTCCAGAGCTGCGCTCACTATTCTGCTGGTGCAGTCACTGTGTACATACATTACATTATTTATCCTGTATTATACTCCAGAGCTGCGCTCACTATTCTGCTGGTACAGTCGCTGTGTACATACATTACATTACTTATCCTGTATTATACTCCAGAGCTGCACTCACTATTCTGCTGGTGCAGTCACTGTGTACATACATTACATTACTTATCCTGTATTATACTCCAGAGCTGCGCTCACTATTCTGCTGGTACAGTCACTGTGTACATACATTACATTATTTATCCTGTATTATACTCCAGAGCTGCGCTCACTATTCTATTATTATTTATTATGCTTACTTGTATAGCGCCATCATATTCCGCAGCGCTTTACAGACATTGACAGTCACTGTCCCATATAGGGCTCACAATCTACAGTCCCTATTAGTATGTCTTTGGCGTGTGGGAGGAAACCGGAGGAAACCCACGCAAACACAGGGAGAACATACAAACTCCTTGCAGATGTTGTCCTTGGCGGGATTCGAACCCAGGACTCCAGCGCTGCAAGGCTGCAGTGCTAACCACTGAGCCACCGTGCTGCCCACTGTGCTGCAGACTTCGTAGCTAAAATCAGCCCTTGTTTCCTGTATTTTGGGAGTTTAGCTAAGCTCTTAGTAGTATGTATTGTGACAAACATGCTGACAGTTTCCAGCAGAATTGTGAGTACAGCTCTGGAGTGTATGTGATTTCTTTGTCACCCTTTCTGTGGGTTAATAACCTGTGTCCTGAGGTTGATGTACAGGCCTATATAGGAATGATATTATTGCTCCCTGTAACATGTATATATCATACAGACGCCATTTGTCACTTTTGTCCTTTATGCTGAGACATTCAATGAGAGAAATAAACTCCTTTCTGAAAGTTCCGGCTATTGTAACCTTTACACGGCGCGCGGCCTCCATTACACTGCGCCATCCGAAGGTCATCGAGGTGGGGACATAAACTATAACAATAGTCTCGGTGCCGCTCTTTGTGTCGCCCAGTGGCCGGTTATATTTCAGGATAAATGCCATTTCCTGCAGACAGGTGGCAGCGAACCAGATGACGGGGTCGGGGTGAACAATTGGGAGCAGGGGTGCGGTCAAATATAGATTTAATGGACGCCAGAGGAGAGCCGCCATGTTCAGGGGTTTGGGACAGCACTTGCTTTCATATTGGTCTTCACCCAGCTTTTCCAAACTTCTGAATGGAAAATCTGTTCAATGATACAGCAAAATAAATAAATGTATAGATTTGCCATGCAGAAGTCTAGGAAAGTTGGGTGGCAAACCCTTGAGGGTATGTCATGGAGGCTGTACTGGTTTCACTCAGCTTTTCCAAATGGCTGGATGGCAAAGCAATGTATAGAGTTGTCATTCAGAAGTCTAGGAATGTTGGGTGGCAGCCTATAGGGGTTAAGTAATGGCGTCCGCATTGGTCTTCACCCAGCTTTTCCAAAGTGAATGGCAGCAAAATGAGTACAAGAGTGTATAGTTCAATTTGGAGTTTTATTATTCTGAAGTCTAGGAAAGTTGGGTGATAACTCTTGCAAAATATGTGATAGAGTTCATATTGATCTTCACCCAGCTTCCCCGTTATTCAAAAGTCTAGGAAAGTTGGGTGGCAACCCCTATGAGGCACGTAAAGAAGGTCAAGCTAGTGTTCACCCAGCTTTTCAAAAGGGCTGAATGGCATCAAGGAGGTGCGGGAGTCTTGGAATGGCAGATTTACCATTCAGGAGTCAAGGAAAGTAGGGTGTTAGCCCCTTCAAAATATGTAATAGAGGCTGTATTGGTCTTCACCCAGCTTTCCCAGCTAAGAAGTATGTCATTGAAAAGTCTAAGAAAGTTGGGTGTCAACCCCTAAAGGTATATACTGATCCTCATCCAGCTTTTCCAAAGTGCTGAATGGTTTGAAACAGTCTATAGTTCAATTTGCAGATTTGCCATTAAGAAAGTGGGGTGTCAACTATGTAATAGAGGTTGCATTGGCCTTCACCCAGCTTTCCCAAACTGCTGAATGGCAGCAAAACAGGCAGAAAAGAATCTAGGTGAATTGTAGATTGCAGTAACCTAGGAAAGTATGGTGAGAACAGCAGGTTGTATTGGTCTTCACCCAGCTTTCCCGGCTACAGAGCACAACTGGGTATTTGGTGACTTCAGAGGGCCCTGGCACCGTCCTGGGAGACAGCAGTGAGTGACAGCGCCCCCACGCCTCCGCCTCCGCCTCACATTGTAGCCTTCAGCGGCAGAGTCACCCCGGGAAACCATCAACAAAAGTGAATCTCAGCGAAACTGGTCTAATCCTATTCACACTGTGCGGAGAGTTCCTGGAAAGAAACGGCGCAGATCAGGGACAGACGGGGTAAGTAGCAGGGGGAGAGGGGCAAATCCACAAAATGTCTCAGGGTGAGGGTGCGGGGAAGAAACCGTCTAATAAAGAAGTTGTCACTTGTAGCAACCAATCACAGCGCAGCTTTCACTTCTTATAGTGCGTCTCAAACATGGACGCCGCGCTGTGGTTCCTAGGGGCAACAAAGGGGGGTTATGTGCTTAGAAAGTTTCATAAACCTGCTCCATTGTAATACGCCAGGGAAAAGTCTACAAGAAAATGGCGGCTGCTTTATAGGTTTGTTACTGAGTGGCCGAACTAGACTGTCCCCGACTACAGACCCCACACCAGACTGTCACTGACTACAGACCCCACACCAGACTGTCACTGACTACAGACCCCACACCAGACTGTCACGGACTACAGACCCCACACCAGACTGTCACGGACTACAGACCCCACACCAGACTGTCCGCGACTACAGACCACACACCAGACTGTCACGGACTACAGACCCCACACCAGACTGTCACTGACTACAGACCCCACACCAGACTGTCACGGACTACAGACCCCACACCAGACTGTCACTGACTACAGACCCCACACCAGACTGTCCCTGACTACAGACCCCACACCAGACTGTCCCTGACTACAGACCCCACACCAGACTGTCACTGACTACAGACCCCACACCAGACTGTCCCTGACTACAGACCCCACACCAGACTGTCCGCGACTACAGACCCCACACCAGACTGTCCCCGACTACAGACCCCACACCAGACTGTCCCCGACTACAGACCCCACACCAGACTGTTCCTGACTACAGACCACACACCAGACTGTCCCTGACTACAGACCACACACCAGACTGTCCCTGACTACAGACCACACACCAGACTGTCCCTGACTACAGACCACACACCAGACTGTCCCCGACTACAGACCCCACACCAGACTGTCCCTGACTACAGACCCCACACCAGACTGTCCCCGACTACAGACCCCACACCAGACTGTCCCTGACTACAGACCCCACAACAGACTGTCCCCGACTACAGACCCCACACCAGACTGTCCCCGACTACAGACCCCACACCAGACTGTCCCCGACTACAGACCCCACACCAGACTGTCCCTGACTACAGACCCCACACCAGACTGTCCCTGACTACAGACCCCACAACAGACTGTCCCTGACTACAGACCACACACCAGACTGTCCCTGACTACAGACCACACACCAGACTGTCCCTGACTACAGACCACACACCAGACTGTCCCCGACTACAGACCCCACACCAGACTGTCCCCGAATACAGACCCCACACCGGACTGTCCCCGATTACAGACCCCACACCAAACTGTTCCTGACTACAGACCTCACACCAGACTGTCCCTGACTACAGATCTCACACCAGACTGTCCCTGACTACAGACCCCACACCAGACCGTCCCCGACTACAGACCCCACACCAGACGGCCCCGACTACAGACCCCACACCAGACTGTCCCCGACTACAAACCCCACACCAGACTGTCCCCGACTACAGACCCCACACCAGACTGTCCCTGACTACAGACCCCACACCAGACTGTCCCTGACTACAGACCCCACAACAGACTGTCCCTGACTACAGACCACACACCAGACTGTCCCTGACTACAGACCACACACCAGACTGTCCCTGACTACAGACCACACACCAGACTGTCCCTGACTACAGACCCCACACCAGACTGTCCCAGACTACAGACCCCACACCAGACTGTCCCTGACTACAGACCCCACACCAGACTGTCCCTGACTACAGACCCCACACCAGACTGTCCCCGACTACAGACCCCACACCAGACTGTCCCCGACTACAGACCCCACACCAGACTGTCCCCGACTACAGACCCCACACCAGACTGTCCCTGACTACAGACCCCACACCAGACTGTCCCTGACTACAGACCCCACAACAGACTGTCCCTGACTACAGACCACACACCAGACTGTCCCTGACTACAGACCACACACCAGACTGTCCCCGACTACAGACCCCACACCGGACTGTCCCCGATTACAGACCCCACACCGGACTGTCCCCGATTACAGACCCCACACCGGACTGTCCCCGACTACAGACCCCACACCAGACTGTCCCTGACTACAGACCCCACACCAGACTGTCCCCGACTACAGACCCCACACCAGACTGTCCCCGACTACAGACCCCACACCAGACTGTCCCCGACTACAGACCCCACACCAGACTGTCCCTGACTACAGACCACACACCAGACTGTCCCTGACTACAGACCCCACACCAGACTGTCCCCGACTACAGACCCCACACCGGACTGTCCCTGACTACAGACCCCACACCAGACGGTCCCTGACTACAGACCCCACACCAGACTGTCCCTGACTACAGACCCCACACCGGACTGTCCCCGAATACAGACCCCACACCGGACTGTCCCCGACTACAGACCCCACACCGGACTGTCCCTGACTACAGACCCCACACCAGACTGTCCCCGACTACAGACCCCACACCAGACTGTCCCCGACTACAGACCCCACACCAGACTGTCCCCGACTACAGACCCCACACCAGACTGTCCCCGACTACAGACCCCACACCAGACTGTCCCTGACTACAGACCCCACACCAGACTGTCCCTGACTACAGACCCCACAACAGACTGTCCCTGACTACAGACCACACACCAGACTGTCCCTGACTACAGACCACACACCAGACTGTCCCCGACTACAGACCCCACACCAGACTGTCCCCGACTACAGACCCCACACCGGACTGTCCCCGATTACAGACCCCACACCAAACTGTTCCTGACTACAGACCTCACACCAGACTGTCCCTGACTACAGATCTCACACCAGACTGTCCCTGACTACAGACCCCACACCAGACTGTCCCTGACTACAGACCCCACACCAGACTCTCCCTGACTACAGACCCCACACCAGACCGTCCCCGACTACAGACCCCACACCAGACTGTCCCTGACTACAGACCCCACACCAGACTGTCCCTGACTACAGACCCCACACCAGACTGTCCCTGACTACAGACCCCACACCAGACTGTCCCCGACTACAGACCCCACACCAGACTGTCCCCGACTACAGACCCCACACCAGACTGTCCCCGACTACAGACCTCACACCAGACTGTCCCTGACTACAGACCCCACACCAGACTGTCCCTGACTACAGACCCCACACCAGACTGTCCCTGACTACAGACCCCACACCAGACTGTCCCCAACTACAGACCCCACACCGGACTGTCCCTGACTACAGACCCCACACCAGACTGTCCCTGACTACAGACCCCACACCAGACTGTCCCTGACTACAGACCCCACAACAGACTGTCCCTGACTACAGACCACACACCAGACTGTCCCTGACTACAGACCACACACCAGACTGTCCCTGACTACAGACCACACACCAGACTGTCCCTGACTACAGACCATACACGAGACTGTCCCTGACTACAGACCCCAGACCAGATAATCCCTGTCAACAGACCCCACACCAGACTGTCCCTGACTACAGACCCCACACCAGACTGTCCCCGACTGCAGACCCCACACCAGACTGTCCCTGACTACAGACCCCACACCAGACTGTCCCTGACTACAGACCCCACACCAGACTGTCCCCGACTGCAGACCCCACACCAGGCTGTCCCTGACTACAGACCCCACACCAGACCGTCCCTGACTACAGACCCCAGACCAGATAATCCCTGTCTACAGACCCCACACCAGACTTCCCCTTCCCCTTAATTCAGACCTCTGACCAAAATCATTCTTAATACATATGCATGACCAGATTCCGCTTTAAAACAAACCCCAGACCAGATTACCTCCGAAGACCCGGGCCAAACTGTCCCTTAATATGGACCCAGGACTACAACCCTTAAAGTAAACCCCACCTCAGACTCCATCCTAATACCTCACCCCAGAGCAGACCACCACTACCCAAAAACCCCAGGCCTAAGTAAAGACCCCAAGCCGGACCATCCATTAATACAATCTGCACTTCTCTCTAATGTTAGCAGAATTCTGAATACAGCTCTGGATGTTAATATGAAGTTAATTTTATCATATTCAGGAGGAAGCATGATCCCGCCCAGTGGAGCGCCGTCCCCAGCCGCAGAGGTCGCACGCCGCAATTCCGAAAAAGCTCAAATTCGAGACATCACAGAAAGATTTAGGAACTATATACAGGATGTGAAATCTCTGAGAAGTCAAGTGAGACAGGTGCGGCGGAAAGTGCCAGAGAGGCTAGCTGTTCTCTGTTGTTCTCTGTTATCAGGGGTGGACTACCACAGGAGCAAGGGTACCTATAGCTGTGGGCCCACTTTACTGCCTACTAGAGGCCGGGAACAGTCATGACAGCTGCAGGCCAGAATGTAGAAATCATTGAGGCAGGCCATGTGGCTACAAGGGGCCCTTGGTGAGAAGGGGGGCCCGGTCTTGAATCTCATAAAGTTGCCGTATACACAGTATGTTGAAGGTTGTCCCTTAGGCCTAATGACATGCCATAGGGCAGCCTAAATTTTCAAGAGTTCTTCTATAATCTGCTTCCGTTGTCTGTTCCCAACCCAAAACACAATCCTTAATAAACCCAAGCCTGTGTCAGACGCGTTCACACTCCGTGTACAGCGCAGGCGACAATAGGGAACTTGTTTACAGATGCTCCGACAAGGTGACGCACTGTGATCAGTGGGCGGCAAAATCCAAGATTGTTCAAGGCTTATAGTCCAATTTCCTACTTACAGGTATGACTCTTAAAGTGCTGGATCATATTTGCGTTGCATTTCTTGGAGCCATCACTTTAAAAAGTTGAAAATTTAATTTATTCAATAAAAGATCCTATATAGACCAGTAAAACTACTAAGAGATACTGTATGGCGGTATTATCTAGCCATGGTATGATGGTATTATTTATGTATGGTAAGGCAGTATTATTTGGTTATGGTATGTTGGCATTATTATATCAGCATTATATTATTTGGGCATGATATGATGGCATTATTTATCCATGATATGACTATTATTTTAGCATGAAATTATTTGGATATGGTATGATGGTATTATTTATCTATGGTATGGCAGTATTATATCAGCATTATATTATTTGGGCATGATATGATGGTATTATTTATCCATGATATGGCAGTATTATTTTAGCATGAAATTATTTGGATATGGTATGATGGTATTATCTAGCCAAGACATTGTTGTATTATATTGTTGTATGGGGGTATTATTTCGTTACTGAATGGCAGTATAGAGTGGGAAATATATTCTATGTCAGTTATATGAACAATATATGTCAGTATTATTTGGACCGTATTAGACAGTATTGTTTCAGCATTGTGTATGTGTATTATTTGGTCAATAAATGGTATTTTGTTATGACAGTATTGTTCGGCATTTCATGGCAGGTTAGTGTGGAACTGTTAAGTGAGCAGTACATGATAGAATACCGTAATTTGGATGGTAGTATTATTTGAGTATTATTACTTCGGCATAGTATGATGGCATTATTTGGGAAGTGATTTCCAGGTTTTTTATGGCACAATATATGTACGCTAAATACATAAATAATAATTCTGTGAGTATGTTTTGGCTTTACATTAAAGTATTGTGTGCATAATAACTAGCAATGTAATGTGGGCAGTATATGGCAATAATATTTGCATACTGTGCGGTGGTATTATTTAGGCATGGTATGGCGGTATTATTTATACGTTGAATTGTGTTTATGTGCATAGTGTTGTGTGAAAACTATATGGTTGTATTATTGAGATCGTGTATAGCGATATTATTTAGACATTTTGTGAGCTGTGTGTATACACTATATGGTTGTATTATTGAGATTGACAATTTGTGAACTGTGTGTGTATACACTATATGGCTGTATTATTGGCATTGTCTATGACGGTATTACTTGGACACTAAATTGTGTGTGGATGTGCATAGTATTCTCTGGAAACTATATGGTAGTATTATTGGGATGCCTTATGGTGGTATTATAAGCTGGGTGTTTGTCTCCCATGGGAGCCATAATTGCTATCATTTGTCTGTCACCCAGCTTTCCCAGAACTAGGAAATGGCCGAATGTGATTATTTCCATGACTTTTCCTCACAGAAGGGCCGAGGTTACTTCTCACCCCGGGGCAGGCACTTTTGTTTACACACAATGGAGACCCCAAAGAGTCGTTTTTATGGGTAATCATGTTTTTCGGAGAACGTCTGGGTAGACAATAGCTTGTTGCAGATCTCTGAGGCTCGGACACGGTCTCGTCTCCGTCATTATTCGGAGGAGCTGTTGGCAAGTAATAGCCCCATTAGGGCGGCGGGGCGACATTATCAGAGATATCCGTCCTACTTATCATAATACAGTCCCTGGGGATAGAAAGAAATCCGCAAATCTCGCCATTCATACGCGCTACCAGAAACACTGCATTATACCGCCTGGTGCTGTCATATATTATAATGTCATCGTATCCCGCATGCACGTAAATCTTAGGTTACGGTAGAAACGTTTCACGATCGCATTTTATCACATTTACGCACATATCATACACGTTCGCGCAGCATCTCCACGGGTTCAGGTTCCACACAATTCGAGAGAAATGAACCCAAAGTGTTAGGATGTATCAATTTACGATTTGGCAAAATTCCATAAACCCCCTATACGAAACTGTTTATCAGTGGCATAATAAAACCACCAAACAGTGCATGAATAATATTGGCATTCAGTGTTGTGCAGGACATAACTAATGCTGCCATAGAGTGCAAGCTTAATAATAAAAACCGTATAACAGTACAAATGTGTGCATAAATAATAGTGCCATGCGGTGCAAGTAGAGTACTGCCATATAATAAACAAATAAGGGTAGCCATATACAGAAACTTTCTCCTGAACATTGACGTATGACTCAGCCAAGCTTACGGGTGTGTGTGTGTGTGTGTGGGGGGGGGCTTCTTATCTTCCTTGAGAATAAAGGAACGGCCATGTTGAAATCCAAAATTCCCTATCTTTCTATACCCCAGTAACTGATATTACTGGAAAGTTGGGATACCCCCATAACCAAAAGCAGCTAACGTGTGTATCAATACAACTGCCATATGACGCACAAATAACTGACAAACTGTGCAAACATAATACATCTATATAGTGTTAAAATAATACCGGCCTAACATACCACAGTCATGCACTAAATAAATAATACCGTAATATACGGTATATAATGTGCAAATAACACTGCCACACAGTGCAAACAGTGTCAAGGAATATAATATCCAAATTACACCGCCACTCAAACATTAAACAGTCTCGAAGAATATAAATAATACATCAAAATGGTGTCCAAATAAAATTGCCATACAGTGTGAACATAACACAGTCATACAGTAAATAATACCTCTATACAGTGTCAAAATCATACCGTCGTGCACTGTAAACATACCGCAGTCCTAGAGTACATAAAAAAATACCTGAATATGGCGTCCAAATAATATTGCCTTGCGTCATAAATAGTACCTCAGTATACTATCTAAATAATACCGCTCTAGGGTGCACCATACCAAAGTCATACTGTACATAAATAGTGCCTCCGTATACTATCTAAAGAATACTGCCATGGTGTGCACCATACCACAGTCCCACTGTACATAAATAGTACCTCAATAATGTGTTCAAATATTACTGCCATTCAGTACATAAATAATATTGCCATATTGTACTATAATTCTTATGCAAAAAATAAATAAATAAAAAAAGTAAAATAAAAAATAAGAAAATAAAAAACATCTTTCCCATATTTACGGCTTTCTGATGTAGTGTTACTATGACGTGGTTCTCTTCCCGTAGCCTAAGAACACGTCGGTGTTTTTCACTGGTTTGGAGCCCGTCCCTTTCATTACAATTTAGTAACATTGGATTAGTGCACAATACTGAGGTGAAGAGGGTCTTATTATCTCCCCCCCCCCAACTCCTAATCATATGCAAACACACACAGACCCTCCATAATTATCACCGCCGTCATTAAGACGTCCACCAGATGACAAGTAATTGTGCCTCATTGTTAGCAGAGGGTATTAGGGAAGATTTGGGATGGATTAGTGTATTGCATTGAACACGTGTTTTAGATCACTGAGTGCGTGTGTCATTGGGTGCGGGGTCGGCCAGTGATCGCTGCACAAGCGTGTAGTCATTCCGTATAAAAGCGCACTACAAGGAAATAACAATCAGAAGTGATAGCAATTCAAGATACAGTAATTATACCGGAGTCAAAGAGTAATCCCGTACTGATAATTACCTGTTATATTACATTGTGGAGGATAAGGAGTTATTATAATACCGTCATGTATACAAGGAGATAACCACTATAATACTGCCCCCTACGTGCAAGAATATACGTAACTACTATAATACTGCTCCTACGTACAAGAATATAACTACTATAATACTGCTCCTATGTACAAGAATATAACTACTATAATACTGCTCCTATGTACAAGAATATAACTACTATAATACTACTCCTATGTACAAGAATATAACTACTATAATACTGCCCCTATATACAAGAATATAACTACTATAATACTGCACCTATGTACAAGAATATAACTACTATAATACTACCTCCTATGTACAAGAATATAACTACTATAATACTACTCCTATGTACAAGAATATAACTACTATAATACTGCTCCTACTTACAAGAATATAACTACTATAATACTGTTCCTATGTACAAGAATATAACTACTATAATACTGCTCCTATGTACAAGAATATAACTACTATAATACTGCTCCTACTTACAAGAATATAACTACTATAATACTGTTCCTATGTACAAGAATATAACTACTATAATACTGCTCCTATGTACAAGAATATAACTACTATAATACTGCTCCTATGTACCAGAATATAACTACTATAATACTACCCCTATGTACAAGAATATAACTACTATAATACTACCTCCTATGTACAAGAATATAACTACTATAATACTGCTCCTATGTACAAGAATATAACTACTATAATACTGCTCCTATGTACAGGAATATAACTACTATAATACTGCTCCTATGTACAAGAATATAACTACTATAATACTTCTCCTATGTACAAGAATATAACTACTATAATACTACGCCTACATACAAGAATATAACTACTATAATACCGCTCCTATGTACAAGAATATAACTACTATAATACTGCTCCTATGTACAAGAATATAACTACTATAATACTGCCCCCTATGTGTAGGAATAATACATTTGATATATCTGTACTATTATGGTAAATCAATTGTAACTGGGAAATAAGTCTGGTGATGCAGGGTGCAGTGACTCTGTGTTTGTTTAAGTAATTTAATTTTACAACTTATATTAGATGAACTTTACTGAGAGACTTGAAGGATTCTTGGAAGTGAAACAGACATAAGACTTTGCGATTCCCAGAATTCTGTCATTTTACTACCCTCAGATCTAAGATACTTCTACCATGTGAGATTTGAGCAGATGTTCACAAGAAGTCTTCAATGTAATGATAGGGGAATTCCGGTCAAATCTTCTGAACTGTCATAGAAAAAGGTGAGAAGATTACATTGGTGATGCACATAGGGGCAGTATTATAGTAGTTATATTTTTGTACATAGGAGCAGTATTATAGTAGTTATATTCTTATACATAGGAGGTAGTATTATAGTAGTTATATTCTTGTACATAGGGGGCAGTATTGTAGTAGTTATATTCTTGTACATAGGAGCAGTATTATAGTAGTTATATTCTTGTACATAGTAGCAGTATTATAGTAGTTATATTCTTGTATATAGGAGTAGTATTATAGTAGTTATATTCTTGTACATAGGAGTAGTATTATAGTAGTTATATTCTTGTACATAGGAGTAGTATTATAGTATATTCTTGTACATAGGAGTAGTATTATAGTAGTTATATTCTTGTACATAGGAGGTAGTATTATAGTAGTTATATTCTTGTACATAGGAGTAGTATTATAGTAGTAATATTCTTGTATATAGGAGTAGTATTATAGTAGTTATATTCTTGTATATAGTAGTATTATAGTAGTTATATTCTTGTACATAGGAGTAGTATTAAAGTAGTTATATTCTTGTACATAGGAGCAGTATTATAGTAGTTATATTCTTGTACATAGGAGTAGTATTATAGTAGTTATATTCTTGTACATAGGGGGCAGTATTATAGTAGTTATATTCTTGTACATAGGAGCAGTATTATAGTAGTTATATTCTTGTACATAGGAGTAGTATTATAGTAGTTATATTCTTATGCATAGGAGTAGTATTATAGTAGTTATATTCTTGTACATAGGAGGTAGTATTATAGTAGTTATATTCTTGTACATATGGAGTAGTATTATAGTAGTTATATTCTTGTACATAGGAGGTAGTATTATAGTAGTTATATTCTTATGCATAGGAGTAGTATTATAGTAGTTATATTCTTGTACATAGGAGGTAGTATTATAGTAGTTATATTCTTGTACATAGTAGCAGTATTATAGTAGTTATATTCTTGTACATAGGAGCAGTATTATAGTAGTTATATTCTTGTACATAGGAGTAGTATTATAGTAGTTATATTCTTGTACATAGGAGCAGTATTATAGTAGTTATATTCTTGTACATAGGAGTAGTATTATAGTAGTTATATTCTTATGCATAGGAGTAGTATTATAGTAGTTATATTCTTGTACATAGGAGGTAGTATTATAGTAGTTATATTCTTGTACATATGGAGTAGTATTATAGTAGTTATATTCTTGTACATAGGAGGTAGTATTATAGTAGTTATATTCTTATGCATAGGAGTAGTATTATAGTAGTTATATTCTTGTACATAGGAGTAGTATTATAGTAGTTATATTCTTGTATATAGGAGTAGTATTATAGTAGTTTTATTCTTGTACATAGGAGCAGTATTATAGTAGTTATATTCTTGTATATAGGAGCAGTATTATAGTAGTTATATTCTTGTACATAGGAGCAGTATTATAGTAGTTATATTCTTGTATATAGGAGCAGTATTATAGTAGTTATATTCTTGTACATATGGAGCAGTATTATAGTAGTTATATTCTGGTACATAAGAGCAGTATTATAGTAGTTATATTCTTGTAGATTGGGGCGGTATTGTAGTAGTTTTAATTTGTTACACAATAATCTTGATACATGTAGAATACGGTAGAGATTATATGAACTGATAGACTGGTTCATACAACAACAGATAAGGGAATGTGAAGATGAGGGAGAAATAACTTTCCGCCTATATGAGAGGAGAATTTATATTCCAGATCCCACGTGAGCAGTTCTGGGTAAGTTATGGCCGCCGCTCCCTCTCAGCCACGTTTTATATAGACGATAAAGCTTTATTACTATTATTTTTCCTATTTTTGGATATCTTCCTCCTGGAGAGGCTGTAAATGGCGCTGGTAATAAGGGGGTGATTTTCTCCGTGCACAGGCGGACTCCGCTTCCTCAGTCCAGCATCTCCAGAATGAGGTCATTACCATCCGCAATATGTACGAGCAGGAGATTGGAAAGCTGCGGGAGAAGCTAGAACAGAGTTATGGGGCGCAGAATGGCGATGGCTTCATCGCGTCTCTAGTCTCTGAGTACCAGAATAGGTATTTATTACACCTATGTATCCTGTATATGTAACTGGTGACCTCAGACCTGAGTGCGACTCGTCTAAATGTGTCATATTAACAGTTTTCAAGATTTAAAGGGGAGCTCCGATCAATTCAGAAGGGTAAAGTGCATTACTCTCATTGTGTAACCCACCGTGACATACAGGAAGTGCCTCACTGAGCACTTCCTGTGCGGTGAACCTGAATCGGGGGCTCTGGAAATATGGTAATTGGTTGGGGTCCCAGAAGTCGAATCCCCCACAGAGGAGTACGTTATGGTAACAAATCCCCAAAATTTTAAAACGGGGTTACTAAAAGGTAAAAATGCCCCTTAAAGCTGTAGGCCATATCTCTGATGATGTCATCATGTCCTGATGACACATTTAACAAATCTTTATTTACAATATAGAATTTGGGAAATGAACAGGGACATTCGGAAAAAGGATGAAGATATCCGAGTGTTACAGATACTGGTGGCAAAAAAGGAGTCAGACATCCAAGCGTTAAAGGGCGCCGCCATATCCCCGACTATACAGCTGGAAATGGCCAAACAAGAGCTGGGGGAACTGCAGAGGAACATTGTGATGGCTCAGACAAAGTAAGTGCCCCTTATCTTATCCAATTGTATGGAACAAGATGAAATGAACGAATAGCTATAGTGCAGTGTACTATAGTGCGGTATTATATCTATCCTAGTAATCCATTGTGGACTGTGAGGTGTATCGTGCCTCATGGCTGAGAGATGTCAGTAGTTACTAGTTTAGGGGTTGTCCTATATGGGCAGTCCTATATACATATAAATATCAGCAGTTATTACTGGGGGAATATATGAGTAGCTGCAGCACCCCCAGTGGGAAAATCATGGTATTACGTGGTGCTTAATGGAACAAGATGAGGTCAACACATGAGAAAAATCAGACCAAGAACTTCAGAACTAGACAAGATAAGGAGCTATCTTATCTCCAAGAGGTCTGGAGGGAAATCTCCGAACATCTTCACTTTCCAGACCTCACACAGATAAGAAGTTCTCACAGGAGACATTAGCCTTGTTACTGTATATAGTGATATGGACCATGCCGGTATAACCTGGGTATATCCTGTATATAATTCTATATGTACAGCCGGTATAACCTGGGTATATACTGTATAATTATATATGTACAGCCGGTATAACCTGGGTATCTCCTGTATATAATTCTATACGTACAGCCGGTATAACCTGGGTATCTCCTGTATATAATTCTATACGTACAGCCGGTATAACCTGGGTATCTCCTGTATATAATTCTATATGTACAGCCGGTATAACCTGGGTATCTCCTGTATATAATTCTATATGTACAGCCGGTATAACCTGGGTATATACTGTATATAATTCTATATGTACAGCCGGTATAACCTGGGTATATACTGTATATAATTCTATATGTACAGCCGGTATAACCTGGGTATATACTGTATATAATTCTATATGTACAGCCGGTATAACCTGGGTATATACTGTATATAATTCTATATGTACAGCCGGTATAACCTGGGGATCTCCTGTATATAATTCTATATGTACAGCTGGTATAACCTGGGTATCTCCTGTATATAATTATATATGTACAGCCGGTATAACCTAGGTGTATACTGTATATAATTATATATGTACAGCCGGTATAACCTGGGTATATACAGTATATAATTATATATGTACAGCCGGTATAACCTGGGTATATACTGTATATAATATATATGTACAGCTGGTATAACCTGGGTATATACTGTATATAATTATATATTTACAGCCGGTATAACCTGGGTATATACAGTATATAATTATATAGGTACAGCCGGTATAACCTGGGTATATACTGTATATAATTATATATGTACAGCTGGTATAACCTGGGTATATACTGTATATAAGTATATATGTACAGCCGGTATAACCTGGGTATCTCCTGTATATAATTCTATATGTACAGCCGGTATAACTTGCGTATCTCCTGTATATAATTATATATGTACAGCCGGTATAACCTGGGTATATACTGTATCTAATTATATATGTACAGCCGGTATAACCTGGGTATATACTGTATATAATTCTATATGTACAGCCGGTATAACCTGGGTATATACTGTATATAAGTATATATGTACAGCCGGTATAACCTGGGTATCTCCTGTATATAATTCTATATGTACAGCCGGTATAACCTGGGTATCTCCTGTATATAATTCTATATGTACAGCCGGTATAACCTGGGTATATACTGTATATAATTCTATATGTACAGCCGGTATAACCTGGGTATATACTGTATATAATTCTATATGTACAGCCGGTATAACCTGGGTATATACTGTATATAATTCTATATGTACAGCCGGTATAGCCTGGGTATATACTGTATATAATTATATATGTACAGCCGGTATAACCTGGGTATATACTGTATATAATTCTATATGTACAGCCGGTATAACCTGGGTATATACTGTATATAATTCTATATGTACAGCCGGTATAGCCTGGGTATATACTGTATATAATTATATATGTACAGCCGGTATAACCTGGGTATATACTGTATCTAATTATATATGTACAGCCGGTATAACCTGGGGATCTCCTGTATATAATTCTATATGTACAGCCGGTATAACCTGGGTATCTCCTGTATATAATTCTATATGTACAGCCGGTATAACCTGGGGATCTCCTGTATATAATTCTATATGTACAGCCGGTATAACCTGGGGATCTCCTGTATATAATTCTATATGTACAGCTGGTATAACCTGGGTATCTCCTGTATATAATTATATATGTACAGCCGGTATAACCTAGGTGTATACTGTATATAATTATATATGTACAGCCGGTATAACCTGGGTATATACAGTATATAATTATATATGTACAGCCGGTATAACCTGGGTATATACTGTATATAATATATATGTACAGCCGGTATAACCTGGGTATATACTGTATATAATTATATATTTACAGCCGGTGTAACCTGGGTATATACAGTATATAATTATATAGGTACAGCCGGTATAACCTGGGTATATACTGTATATAATTATATATGTACAGCTGGTATAACCTGGGTATATACTGTATATAAGTATATATGTACAGCCGGTATAACCTGGGTATCTCCTGTATATAATTCTATATGTACAGCCGGTATAACCTGCGTATCTCCTGTATATAATTATATATGTACAGCCGGTATAACCTGGGTATCTCCTGTATATAATTCTATATGTACAGCCGGTATAACCTGGGGATCTCCTGTATATAATTCTATATGTACAGCCGGTATAACCTGGGGATCTCCTGTATATAATTCTATATGTACAGCCGGTATAACCTGGGGATCTCCTGTATATAATTCTATATGTACAGCTGGTATAACCTGGGTATCTCCTGTATATAATTATATATGTACAGCCGGTATAACCTAGGTGTATACTGTATATAATTATATATGTACAGCCGGTATAACCTGGGTATATACAGTATATAATTATATATGTACAGCCGGTATAACCTGGGTATATACTGTATATAATATATATGTACAGCTGGTATAACCTGGGTATATACTGTATATAATTATATATTTACAGCCGGTGTAACCTGGGTATATACAGTATATAATTATATAGGTACAGCCGGTATAACCTGGGTATATACTGTATATAATTATATATGTACAGCTGGTATAACCTGGGTATATACTGTATATAAGTATATATGTACAGCCGGTATAACCTGGGTATCTCCTGTATATAATTCTATATGTACAGCCGGTATAACCTGCGTATCTCCTGTATATAATTATATATGTACAGCCGGTATAACCTGGGTATATACTGTATATAATTATATATGTACAGCCGGTATAACCTGGGTATATACTGTATATAATTCTATATGTACAGCTGGTATAACCTGGGTATATACTGTATATAAGTATATATGTACAGCCGGTATAACCTGGGTATCTCCTGTATATAATTCTATATGTACAGCCGGTATAACCTGGGTATCTCCTGTATATAATTCTATATGTACAGCCGGTATAACCTGGGTATATACTGTATATAATTCTATATGTACAGCCGGTATAACCTGGGTATATACTGTATATAATTCTATATGTACAGCCGGTATAACCTGGGTATATACTGTATATAATTCTATATGTACAGCCGGTATAGCCTGGGTATATACTGTATATAATTATATATGTACAGCCGGTATAACCTGGGTATATACTGTATATAATTATATATGTACAGCCGGTATAACCTGGGTATATACTGTATATAATTCTATATGTACAGCCGGTATAGCCTGGGTATATACTGTATATAATTATATATGTACAGCCGGTATAGCCTGGGTATATACTGTATATAATTATATATGTACAGCCGGTATAACCTGGGTATATACTGTATATAATTATATATGTACAGCCGGTATAACCTGGGGATCTCCTGTATATAATTCTATATGTACAGCCGGTATAACCTGGGTATCTCCTGTATATAATTCTATATGTACAGCCGGTATAACCTGGGTATCTCCTGTATGTATTACCCTCCAGCAGGTCAGTTGCTGACAGTAAGCGGCTGCATTGTATGTTTGGAGATTACAAGAGACAATAGTAACTATTCATTACAGTCGGGTTACAGGAACTCTCCAAGGCTCTGCAGCCTCCTCCTCCTGTGTTATTTCTCTCTGCCCACACTTGTGTCCCCTCATGTAAAACAATTATTACTCTTATTATGGACTGATTTTCAGTTGTTTTTACTCCAGTCACATCTAAAGCTGCATTCAATCACTTGACGTATTTTATTATCGCTGCAAAAAACAAACAAACAGTCCCACAGAAGTCTGTGTGCAGCTCTGGCTGTGAGTAGAGTCTTATGTAGTAAGCCTTGCTGCTCTCGGAGTGAAGTAAACCTAATGGTTGGGGTGAGCCATTTTAGTGATGGCTTTTGTGACGTTTCCCCAGATACGAAGAAGAATTTTCGCAGAGTTTAACGCTCGAGCAAAAAGTTAAGGAGATGACCCAACAGATGGAGAAGCTGAAGTATAATCACATGAAGGTGGGTGATATAGCTGTGGGGCGGATACCGGATATCAAGGTACTGATATACGCGCTGTAGGATGGACGCCATGTTTAGAGGGAAGGCCTGTCTGTGTTTAAGAACTCCTTTGACCATTGTACTGAGATATAAATCTATATACTGTGTAGTATATACTACTATATACATGCTATGGTATGTATAGTATATATATCTCTATAGTACAGTATATAGAGATATATATTGTATGCTTTAGGCCTTGTCAAAACCTTTAGGCCTCGTGGCCCAAAGCAACCAATCAGAGCTCAGCTTTCATCCCTCAAACTGCTTTATAAAAATGAAAGCTCGGCTGTGATTGGTTGTTGTTGACAACAAGGGGACACATCATGTATAACTAGTCAGATTTGCTATAAAGGAGTCTGGGAAAGCTGGGTGACGCCCCCTATGTGTGCCCTGACAAGGATTATATGGATGGTCACCAAACTTTCCCAAAAGCAAAAAGAAATGAGTCCTAGAGAAAGGACGACTGAAATATTTGAAGATTTCACAGTGATACTGTATGAGAATGGCTGTAATTCTCAGTTGTATCTGTTTCTAGAAAAGCTGGGTGATAACTAACCTGACCTTCTTTACAGCTTCAGCACCCAGCTTTCCTAGAGCCCAGCAAAACTTGTAGTAATCTGCATGTGTAGGATAGATCGCTGCATGTGTAGGAAAAGATGTTTTACTATACCTGGGAAAGTTGGGTGATAAATAGTAATGGCAACAGTTATATAGACAGTACTGTATTTTTGTTACGCAGCTTTCCTAGATTCCTGAATGGCAAAACTATGCAATGTTATAAAAGTGTGGTTTCAGATATCTGGGAATGTTGGGTCCTGTTGCCAGTCACACATCTTTCCTAGAGTCCTGAATGACAACGCTATGCAGTGTTATAGGAGTAAGGCATAGACCAATTGATATATAGAACATTTGGCTTCAGGTAATTGAGAAAGTTGACTATGAGACTTGGCACCCAGCTTTCCTAGAGTCCCGAATGGTAAAACGTTGCAGCAATATCCAGGTGAGGGACAGATCATTTCCTATGATATATGAGGTACAGATCAATATATATGTGAAAATTTGGTTTCAGGTATCTGGAAAAGTTGGGTGATAGGTTAGAACGATCAGTCACCAGTCACCCAGCTTTCCAGCCACATATAAGATGTACTGGAGGGTATATAATAATCCGTCCCTATATTGGTGTATTATTAGGAGACCCAGGAGCTGAGGACCCAAGTGGCCCAGTCTGAGACCCTCGTCCTCCAGCTAGAAGACCAGCTGCGACGGCTGAGCCGGGGGGGCCCGGCCTTGATGGAGACTGTGCAGAAAATCCAGGAGGCCAGCGAGGCCAAAGTGAAGAGACTGCAGGACGAGACTGAGACTGTCTATAGCCAAAGTGTAAGTGTTTCCTACTGTTGAGGGTCCGTTACAATGTATCAGTGCAGGTAATGGTGCCCATACACATGACAGCAAAGTCAGCCGAACCTGCCAAATTCTTCAGGAGATTCATCCAGGTCCTAACCCCAGAGTATGGGGGGGGGGGTCATAGTAGTCCGACACCTGCCCCCCTGACACCTCTGGGGTCTGTCTTAGCCTCATCTCAGTATCTAGGGGCCACAGACAGGATCTATATAAATCCACTGCATTAATTTCCATCATTTCTGTATATTGGGAGCAGCGTGACTCATCGCTCCCCGCAGGACGACGCTTCTGCTACTAATTTTAGCGTCCTCTTATTTTCCGTGTTATGTAAGCGCCGTCTGTGTCGCTCCCCGAGCCACCGTGTATAACTGTGCAGCCAACTAAGACAATGGCGGGAGGATCCAGGGAGCCTTTCACTAACCCTCGTCCTTGTATCCGGCGACAGACAGGCCCTGTATTCTATCCCTGCCTCCTGGATAAAGCTTCAGTTCCAGAGGGTCCTCTTAATAAAGCTCACACTAGGTCAATGATCGGATGTAGCAGAGCCGAATGTGTCATTGAACTCCCTGGAGAAGACACGCTTGTGCATTGCGATAATTCCCTTTATTTCAGATTACCTGCCGTCCTATGTAAAACCACAGATATCAGACTGTGAGGTGACTATGGAGATACCAAGGACAAACTCATCTCTGCTATGTCTGACAGACTCAGCTCTGCTACATCCTGCAAACTTGGCATCTGATAAATATAGCACCGTAACATCTGACAATCTTGGCTCTGAATCACCTAATACATTCAGCTCTGTTGAATAGAATAAACTCACTTTTGCTGCATCTGACAAACTCAGTTTTGCAGATTGTGATACTCTGAGCTCTGCTACATCAGTAGCCTCCATAGAGGGGTCTGTGGTGTGTACGGGGGTGTGACAATAGTATTAAGAACAGATTGTGTGTGATGAAATCCCCTCTAATCACATTAGGCATTAACAGGTAATTCCTTTGTCCTGTGGTAAGTAACGTGAAGCATTTACAAATCATGTCCAGCTAGTTGTTATCTGTTCCTGGAAAAGCTGGGTGACAAACAAGGCTGCTTATATTTCAGCTGTATACTCCCAGACAGTGCTCTCCAATGTAAGAGATGTACGGTAATTCCAACAGGAGTTTCTGCTGTGCTTTCTGGGTAAATGTGGGCAGTCATGTGGTCACTTGTGATGTCATAGTACAGAGATAATACACACAGTGATGTCACAGTACAGGATAGTACACACAGTGATGTCACAGTACAGGATAATACACACAGTGATGTCACAGTACAGGATAATACACACAGTGATGTCACAGTACAGGGATAATACACACAGTGATGTCACAGTACAGGATAATACACACAGTGATGTCACAGTACAGGATAATACACACAGTGATGTCACAGTACAGGATAATACACACAGTGATGTCACAGTACAGGGATAATACACACAGTGATGTCACAGTACAGAGATAATACACACAGTGATGTCACAGTACAGAGATAATACACACAGTGATGTCACAGTACAGAGATAATACACACAGTGATGTCACAGTACAGAGATAATACACACAGTGATGTCACAGTACAGGATAATACACACAGTGATGTCACAGTACAGGGATAATACACACAGTGATGTCACAGTACAGAGATAATACACACAGTGATGTCACAGTACAGAGATAATACACACAGTGATGTCACAGTACAGGATAATACACACAGTGATGTCACAGTACAGGATAATACACACAGTGATGTCACAGTACAGGATAATACACACAGTGATGTCACAGTACAGAGATAATACACACAGTGATGTCACAGTACAGGATAATACACACAGTGATGTCACAGTACAGAGATAATACACACAGTGATGTCACAGTACAGGGATAATACACACAGTGATGTCACAGTACAGAGATAATACACACAGTGATGTCACAGTACAGAGATAATACACACAGTGATGTCACAGTACAGGATAATACACACAGTGATGTCACAGTACAGAGATAATACATACAGTGATGTCACAGTACAGGATAATACACACAGTGATGTCACAGTACAGGATAATACACACAGTGATGTCACAGTACAGGGATAATACACACAGTGATGTCACAGTACAGAGATAATACACACAGTGATGTCACAGTACAGAGATAATACACACAGTGATGTCACAGTACAGGATAATACACACAGTGATGTCACAGTACAGAGATAATACATACAGTGATGTCACAGTACAGGATAATACACACAGTGATGTCACAGTACAGGATAATACACACAGTGATGTCACAGTACAGGATAATACACACAGTGATGTCACAGTACAGGGATAATACACACAGTGATGTCACAGTACAGGGTAATACACACAGTGATGTCACAGTACAGGATAATACACACAGTGATGTCACAGTACAGGGATAATACACACAGTGATGTCACAGTACAGGGTAATACACACAGTGATGTCACAGTACAGGATAATACACACAGTGATGTCACAGTACAGAGATAATACACACAGTGATGTCACAGTACAGGATAATGCACACAGTGATGTCACAGTACAGGGATAATACACACAGTGATGTCACAGTACAGAGATAATACACACAGTGATGTCACAGTACAGGGATAATACACACAGTGATGTCACAGTACAGGGATAATACACACAGTGATGTCACAGTACAGGATAATACACACAGTGATGTCACAGTACAGAGATAATACACACAGTGATGTCACAGTACAGGGATAATACACACAGTGATGTCACAGTACAGGATAATACACACAGTGATGTCACAGTACAGGATAATACAGTGATGTCACAGTACAGGATAAGATGTATAATGATGTCATATACCGGAATATACTATAGTAAAGTATCTAATTCAGTTTTCCACACCCTATTGATCAGAAAACCTTAATTGAGGGTTCCTATCTAGTTTCTAGACTTGCCGCCCTGGTAGTTATAGGCCCATGGCACCATGTAACCTTCAATATAGTGGCCTGTGATCCTCAGTTAGAGCAGCGCCCCCTACTGTATCTGTAGGTATTGTAGGACAAAAAAAATGTCTGTTAGGCCGGAGCCCCATGTTGTGAAAATGCCCCCCCAAAAAAACAGTGGCAAAAACCGCTGCGTTGTACAGCACCTGCAAAGTGGATGGGATTCTGGCTCATCGCTCGTATTATTGGAAGTCACAGCAGGTCACCTATACCTGCGGAAATGTTGGCGTTTTCCATATAGGCAATACCAAGTTACAGCCCTCCAATGCTGGGATATTGTCCTGCTTGTCAATATGCAAATCAGCTCTTTAAAGCAATGGGGTTTTTGCCAAAGTGCTCATTTGCATATTGACAAAACCTGCAATAATTTACCAAAAGAGGCCATGGTTCACAGGATGGGGGGTGGGGGGTGTGGAACACGGGTGACCCCCTAAGCTATCTGCGGGGTGGGGGGTTATATTTGGATCTGGTGACACTCCCTTTAATTGCCCTGAGCAATGACTGAACATTTGTTTATATAGACCCCACATTAGAAGTAAACACCCCCTCCTCATCGCCCCCTGTCCTCTGATGACCCCTGATATCTGGACATTACCCCCTCTGTGTCAGGACTCATCAAAGCAACGCCTGGGCCTTGACCCCATGACTGTCACTTTAAGGGGCAATTCACACACAGCTGAGTTGTTGCAGAAACAGTCCCAAAAATCTCTGTCCATGTGAATTAACCCCGAGGTCCAGGTTGTAGTAACAAGTAAGTGACCCCTAGACCAGTGATAGTGTCTTCTGAGCTGTGTATCTAAGCCTATTAGGCTATGAATCTGATCCTATCATGCGCGATACCGTCCGATAAACTGCTGTATCTAAGACGTGCGGTGTATCTAAGCTGTTAGCGACCGGCTCGGTCCGGCTGACTCTTCTCTCTGCTTTCTGGCAGCTGCTGGAGCTACAGATGCGATTGCACAATGATCAGATCCTGCTGGGGCAGGCGCAGGAAGACAACGAGCGACTGCACCGGAGGCTGGAAGAATTAACCTCTGAGGTGACATCACTGGAGAAGAAGGTAGGGACCCCAGACCCACAGACCGGAATCCGAATATCAAAATGTGGACCATGATGCTTTACAGACGTGGCCTTTTATAATCTGACAAATCTCTGACAACCCCAAGTTGTCAGTGTTTGATGGGGCCATACAGCACCTCTTATAGGTACACCCTAAACGTGACCTTAGCACCTCCCACATGACCACTTAGGAGATCTATAAATACCTTGTCAAAGATGCCCCTCCCCTTTGTGAAAACGGTCAGCCAATTAGCTGATTGTAGAGGGGGTCACATGATATGCCTGCTGTATCCATGGATTTACGGAGGCGGGGCATCTATCCTCTCCCGACTGGCACATTAGGGGTTAATGCATTGCCCATCCCTGAGCTTAATCCACAAAAAAATGGGGCGACCAGAAGTCTCTGACAAATTTTAGCAGTCTCTTTATATGTTACTTGTGTCAGTCACGTCCGAATTAAGGGGGGTGTGTGTGTAACAATGTCCAAGGGGGCGTGGTCAGAACCATCAGGGTGTGGTCTCATTAAGATGGGTGTGGCTCCACCCATGATATCTGGCCGATACCAGAGTACAATAGATTATCATCCACCTTCACTTGGTGGGAAGGTGAGAGGCGCTGTAATTTGCCGCTGATCTCGCCCCCCCCCCCTCCGCATGCGCCAGATGTGGTTGTGTTTTCCTAATTTGATAGAAGGCCAGGAAGGGGGGGGGTTCTGGATGTGTTATAATCCGGCACAGAATGTTCTGACTGCGGTGCGGTCTCTCGGGGGGATCGCGGCGTCTTTGATCTACGCACAAGTGGGAATTGTCCATGAGACCGTATGGTTAATGAGGCCGAGGATGTGTCTGGAAGGTTACTGGATGGCTGGTGTGAGATGGATTTACAGATGTAGCAGAGCTGAATTTGTCATAGCACAGACTCATCGCTACTACATCTGACATACACCGCTGTGCTTAAGGGCTCTGCTTCACCAGAGAGACAGATATGTTGTCCCTGACATACTCAGCTCTGCTTCATCTGAGAGACAGATGTGTTGTCCCTGACATACTCAGCTCTGCTTCACCTGAGAGACAGATGTGTTGTCCCTGACATACTCAGCTCTGCTTCACCTTACATATCGATGTCTGCTTCTTCTGCATACACGTACTCAGCTCTGCTACATGTGACACAACTATCACGGCTGCCTCTGACCGCTCGGACGTGTTGCTTTTGTCAGTCTCACGTACTTAGCACAACCTTATCTGCTGTCGCTGACAAACTCAGCTCTTCTGTGTCTGATATACGCAGCATTAAGTCTGGCAAAGCTATCAATGTTGTCAAATGCTTGACAAACTCTTTACTACTGCGCGACTTTATTTAATATTACTGCAATTTACTGCCTAAGCAACACTAATATAGACTGTGACATATTCAGCTCTGCTACATCTGTAGCTTTGCCGATACAAGAAATGGTAAAATACAGGCGATGGTGATGTCATGTTCACCGATCACATGACCTGTTCACAGCTCAGTCCCATTCAAGTGAATGGATCTGATGTGCAATACCAAACACAGCCACTATACAGTGTATGGCGCTATGTAAGTAGTATAGAGGCCGCAGCCCTCACCCCAGTGTCGGCCCTACACTGATCTTCAATTGATAAACTATGCTTATTAACCCTGTAAGACCCCTTTAATTAAAGGAAAGGTAGATTGCAGCTGTACCGTCCCTTTAAGTAGCGGAGGATTTTGCTATTTCTTCCCACAGATTGCGGGGTACGTGTCTGAGCCCCCTCTGGGGCGCACATGCTGTTATATTTGGCGTCTATGGAACGATGGCGGAGCTTCATTTCCAGAACTAGGACAACTCGTATTTTTAGAGCCGCAACGAGAACAAAAGTTACCGCAGTAACTTGTTGTAGCGGAGCGCGGCGTTCTCAGCCATTCAGGTCATTCTACAATTACGTGAGGGGTTTGTAAACCAGGGCGACCTTCACACAACGCTCCGCAAGAACAGTATACTCCAATCACATCCAGAGCTGCATTCACAATTCTGCTGCACAGGTGACTAGAAGATGTGCCGCGAAGAATGCCAAGGAGTCGGAGACATCTCTCCTTCAAGAAGCGACACTCCAGAGCTGTAATCTCGTACGCTACTCACAAGGAATGTGCGGCAGCCGATAACATTCTATGGGTCCTTAAGACGGTGCCCAGATTAGCTCCTTATCTCCAGATATCGCCCCGCCATCGTTATAAGAATGCGTATGGCGTCACGCACAAGAGCGGCGCGGCTCATACACACTACAGTACTGTCAGCGGATCGTCGCCATTTTTGGAAGTCAACCAAAAATTTAAAGGGATCCTATTATTAGAATCCCTTTTTTTCTAACTAACACGTAGGAAAGGCCATTCCTCTTCTACCTTTAGATGTCTTCTCCACGCCGTCGTTCGGTAGATATTGTTTTCCGTCTTTATGCAAATGAGTTCTCTCGCAGCACTGGGGGCGGTCCTAAGGCGCTCAAATAACACTGGGGGCGTCCCCAGTGCTGCAAGAGAACTCTCCAGCGCTGCCTCCATCTTCTTCAGGAACTGGCTTCTACGCGTCATCTTCCACTCTAGCTGTCAGTGGGCCGACTGTACCTGCGCGCAGCCATTTTTTTGTGGCTGCTCACTACAAGAGCTTGCGTAAGCGGCCACAAAAAATGGCCGTGCGCAGGTGCAGTCGGCCCTGCCCACTGGCAGAGCCCATTGCGTATGCGTAGAAGATTAAAATCCAGGCCGGAAGACAACGCGTAGAGTCCGGTTCCTGAAGAAGATGGAGGACGCTGTTTGAGCGCTGGGGACCGCCCCCAGTGCTGCGAGAGAACTCATTTACATATCGATAAGAACCAGGATTCCTACGGAACGTCGGTGCGGAGAAGACCGTAAGGTAGGAGAAGAATAGGCTTTCTTGAGAAAAAAATGTTATTGAATGATAGGATCCCTTTAAAAAATTTTAATTTTTTTGAATTTAATTTTTTTTTAATACCTAAATAATACCGTACACATTAAATATCGGGAAAAAAAAATCCACTACAATTAATTTTATAAGCCAATTGTGATTTTTCTCTGGTCTGAGGGTGAAAAAAAATGAAAAAAAATCAGGGGCTTATTTTTATTTTTTCAAAATTTTTTCAAAAATAACGTTGCCAAAATTCAGCAAATCTATACGTACGTTAGAACGCTGCCGAAAAGGCCATGAAAAAAATTGACCTGCTCCATAATGGGTTAAAAACATCTAAAACATGCAAATTGACCCCCTCCCCTCCCCCGGTGTGTTATAAAACCTCCAATAATACGATATTATTCACATTGTCTCTTTACTTAATCCGATCGCCCCGTGAATCCTGAGAGGTAATTACCACAATTGCCCCATTACGTTGCGGCTCATGCCGTGTATCTATCCATTATTAGGTAAGCAAATATTAATAGAGGGAATAAAATCGCAACTCGTGGACGCACGTTGTGTAATGAGCGGCGCGGCGTGGTGCCGACCGGCCAAAGCTCAAATTGCTCCGTGTGCTCTGCATAGTAATATCTGTATACTCGGCCTTCCCTGGAAACGGCAATCTCCTTGCTTTGTCAACCGTAAACCGCCCCCCTGCTTGGAACACGCCGCAGTTGTTAAACGCCGCCATTTTTTTTTACGGTTCGGACGTAAAAGCTTTCTTGGCGACCAGAAAAAGGTCCATTGGGGGTCATTCACATGCGGCGACCATCTTTAAATTGTAGTTTGATAAACCAGACTTAATCCCTGCTCGTACGTGTGGTGTAATTGCTGGGCGTAGTCCTGCTGCTGCAGCTGGCGGGTACGTGCAGGTGTGTACATCTGTCCTGCACATGAAGCGTCAGGTGCTTCTTATGTAATGCTGGAGACGTGTCAAGTCCTTTTTTAAGAAAACACAGCTCTAAAAATAAGTATCCCCAGCATGGAGGAGAGATCTTTCTGTTCATGGGAAAGCTGGGTGTCAACCAGAATAGTTGTCATTGCAACTCTTAAAGTGACTAATCAAACTAAGCACGTTTGACTTTCAGGTGCCTCTGTGAGCAAAGATCAGATAGCCAGGGCTTATATGGAGCGATATCCAACATAGGCTAGAGCTTATCTGGGTTTGTATCTTACAGACAGAGGAGAGCTTTATCTGGGGTCATCACCATCATACAGGGCGGAGCATATATGGGGTCATCACCATCGTAAAGGATGGAGCATATCTGGGGTCATCACCATCATACAGGGCGGAGCATATCTGGGGTCATCACCATCGTAAAGGATGGAGCATATCTGGGGTCATCACCATCGTAAAGGATGGAGCTCATATGGGGTCATCATCACCATCATACAGGACGGAGCTTATATGAGGTCATCACCATCATACAGGACGGATCTTATATGGTGTCATTTCAAACAGGCAGAATGGAGCATATCTAGGGTCATCTACAACATACCTCCAACACACAGGACGGAGCTTATCTGGGGTCATCTCCAACACACAGGACGGAGCTTATCTGGGGTCATCTCCAACACACAGGACGGAGCTTATCTGGGGTCATAACCATCATATAGAACGGAGCTTATCTGGGGTCATCTCCAACATACAGGACGGAGCTTATATGGGGTCATTTTCAACAAGATAGGCTTCATCCTGCATGTTGGAGATAAGCTCTATCTAGGGTCATCTCCAACATACAGGACGGAGCTTATTTGGGGTCATCTACATCACACTGGCCAAAGCTTATCTAGGGTCTTATCTCCAGAATACAGGATAGAGCTTATCTGGGGTCATGAACATAGAGGATGGAGCTTATTTGTCATCATCTCAAACATATAGAATCGAGCCTATCTTGGGTCATCTACATCTTACTGGGCAAAGCTTATATGGGGTCATCTCCAACATACATGACAGAACTTGTCTGGGGCCATCTCCAACATACATGACAGAGCTTATTTGGGAACATCAACATACAGAATAGAGCTTATCTTGGGTCATCTTCATCATACTGGCCAGAACTTATCTGGGGTCATCTACAACATACACGATGGAGCTTATCTGGGGATTTCCAGAAGTTTGATGAAGATTTTCAACAGCCTTCAAAATGGCGGTGCTCAATGGCTATCATCTTATCTCGGACTACATATAGAGCAGCAGCTCTGGAGCACAAACTGCTGTTGGAACTAAGAGCCTATAAAATCACATAGATCCTGCACACCGATGTATTCCTGTTCTGTTTCCCTCCTCTGCCATCTGTCACAAAAAGGGTTAAAAGACCCCTCTGCTTTCACATCTAATTGCCTTACGATTGAAATTAGGGGCAATCAGATTGGAGCGGTGACTGAGAGCTGCCACTGACAGCCCCGCTGATTGTAATGTCCTGATTATGGCGTCTTATAGAAGACGGGAAAACAAGATCTCGTAGCCATCACTTATATGGAAATAATCAGTAAGAAGCAATCATATGTAAGGAAGGGGTCACCGGGGGCCACATGTAAGACCCCAACCCACACAGCTCTATTCACACTAGGCCCTGATATAGATAGCAAATATTTATAAGGGGAGAATATACAATTCATTATATACAGAGGAGGCAGTATTATAGTAGGTATATTCTTGTACATATTAGTAGTATTATAGTAGTTATATTCTTGTACATAGGAGTAGTATTATAGTAGTTATATTCTTGTACATAGGAGGTAGTATTATAGTAGTTATATTCTTGTACATAGGAGTAGTATTATAGTAGTTATATTCCTGTACATAGGGGGCAGTATTATAGTAGTTATATTCTTGTACATAGGAGTAGTATTATAGTAGTTATATTCTTGTACATAGGAGCATTATTATAGTAGTTATATTCTTGTACATAGGAGTAGTATTATAGTAGTTATATTCCTGTACATAGGGGGCAGTATTATAGTAGTTATATTCTTGTACATAGGAGTAGTATTATAGTAGTTATATTCTTGTACATAGGAGTAGTATTATAGTAGCTATATTCTTGTACATTGGAGCAGTATTATAGTAGTTATAGTCTTGTACATAGGAGGTAGTATTATAGTAGCTATATTCTTGTACATTGGAGCAGTATTATAATAGTTATATTCTTGTACATAGGAGCAGTATTATAGTAGTTATATTCTTGTACATAGGAGCAGTATTATAGTAGTTATATTATTGTACATAGGAGTAGTATTATAGTAGTTATATTCTTGTACATAGGAGTAGTATTATAGTAGTTATATTCTTGTACATAGGAGTAGTATTATAGTAGTTATATACTTGTACATAGGAGCAGTATTATAGTAGTTATATTCTTGTACATAGGAGCAGTATTATAGTAGTTATATTCTTGTACATAGGAGTAGTATTATAGCAGTTATATTCTTGTACATAGGAGTAGTATTATAGTAGTTATATTCTTGTACATAGGAGCAGTATTATAGTAGTTATATTCTTGTACATAGGAGCAGTATTATAGTAGTTATATTCTTGTACATAGGAGGTAGTATTATAGTAGTTATATTCTTGTACATAGAAGCAGTATTATAGTAGTTATATTCTTGTACATAGGAGTAGTATTATAGTAGTTATATTCTTGTACATAGGAGTAGTATTATAGTAGTTATATTCTTGTACATAGGAGGTAGTATTATAGTAGTTATATTCTTGTACATAGGAGTAGTATTATAGTAGTTATATTCCTGTACATAGGGGGCAGTATTATAGTAGTTATATTCTTGTACATAGGAGTAGTATTATAGTAGTTATATTCTTGTACATAGGAGCATTATTATAGTAGTTATATTCTTGTACATAGGAGTAGTATTATAGTAGTTATATTCTTGTACATAGGAGCAGTATTATAGTAGTTATATTCTTGCACATAGGAGCAGTATTATAGTAGTTATATTCTTGTACATAGGAGTAGTATTATAGTAATTATATTCTTGTACATAGAAGCAGTATTATAGTAGTTATATTCTTGTACATAGGAGAAGTATTATACTAGTTATATTCTTGTACATAGGGGGCAGTATTATAGTAGTTATATTCTTGTACATAGGAGCAGTATTATAGTAGTTATATTCTTCTACATAGGAGTAGTATTATAGTAATTATATTCTTGTACATAGAAGCAGTATTATAGTAGTTATATTCTTGTACATAGGAGAAGTATTATACTAGTTATATTCTTGTACATAGGGGGCAGTATTATAGTAGTTATATTCTTGTACATAGGAGGTAGTATTATAGTAGTTATATTCTTGTACATAGGAGCAGTATTATAGTAGTTATATTCTTGCACATAGGAGCAGTATTATAGTAGTTATATTCTTGTACATAGGAGTAGTATTATAGTAGTTATATTCTTGTACATAGGGGCAGTATTATAGTAGTTATATTCTTGTACATAGGAGGTAGTATTATAGTAGTTATATTCTTGTACATAGGAGTAGTATTATAGTAGTTATATTCTTGTACATAGGAGGTAGTATTATAGTAGTTATATTCTTGTACATAGGAGGTAGTATTATAGTAGCTATATTCTTGTACATTGGAGCAGTATTATAATAGTTATATTCTTGTACATAGGAGCAGTATTATAGTAGTTATATTCTTGTACATAGGAGCAGTATTATAGTAGTTATATTATTGTACATAGGAGTAGTATTATAGTAGTTATATACTTGTACATAGGAGCAGTATTATAGTAGTTATATTCTTGTACATAGGAGCAGTATTATAGTAGTTATATTCTTGTACATAGGAGGTAGTATTATAGTAGTTATATTCTTGTACATAGAAGCAGTATTATAGTAGTTATATTCTTGTACATAGGAGTAGTATTATAGTAGTTATATTCTTGTACATAGGAGGTAGTATTATAGTAGTTATATTCTTGTACATAGGAGGTAGTATTATAGTAGCTATATTCTTGTACATTGGAGCAGTATTATAATAGTTATATTCTTGTACATAGGAGCAGTATTATAGTAGTTATATTCTTGTACATAGGAGCAGTATTATAGTAGTTATATTATTGTACATAGGAGTAGTATTATAGTAGTTATATTCTTGTAGATAGGAGGCAGTATTATAGTAGTTATATTCTTGTACATAGGAGCAGTATTATAGTAGTTATATTCTTGTACATAGGAGTAGTATTATAGTAGTTATATTCTTGTACATAGGAGCAGTATTATAGTAGTTATATTCTTGCACATAGGAGCAGTATTATAGTAGTTATATTCTTGTACATAAGAGTAGTATTATAGTAGTTATATTCTTGTACATAGGAGCAGTATTATAGTAGTTATATTCTTGTACATAGGAGTAGTATTATAGTAATTATATTCTTGTACATAGAAGCAGTATTATAGTAGTTATATTCTTGTACATAGGAGAAGTATTATACTAGTTATATTCTTGTACATAAGGGGGCAGTATTATAGTAGTTATATTCTTGTACATAGGAGGTAGTATTATAGTAGTTATATTCTTGTACATAGGAGCAGTATTATAGTAGTTATATTCTTGCACATAGGAGCAGTATTATAGTAGTTATATTCTTGTACATAGGAGTAGTATTATAGTAGTTATATTCTTGTACATAGGGGCAGTATTATAGTAGTTATATTCTTGTACATAGGAGGTAGTATTATAGTAGTTATATTCTTGTACATAGGAGTAGTATTATAGTAGTTATATTCTTGTACATAGGAGGTAGTATTATAGTAGTTATATTCTTGTACATAGGAGGTAGTATTATAGTAGCTATATTCTTGTACATTGGAGCAGTATTATAATAGTTATATTCTTGTACATAGGAGCAGTATTATAGTAGTTATATTCATGTACATAGGAGCAGTATTATAGTAGTTATATTATTGTACATAGGAGTAGTATTATAGTAGTTATATTCTTGTAGATAGGAGGCAGTATTATAGTAGTTATATTCTTGTACATAGGAGTAGTATTATAGTAGTTATATTCTTGTACATAGGAGCAGTATTATAGTAGTTATATTCTTGTACATAGGAGGTAGTATTATAGTAGTTATATTCTTGTACATAGAAGCAGTATTATAGTAGTTATATTCTTGTACATAGGAGTAGTATTATAGTAGTTATATTCTTGTACATAGGAGGTAGTATTATAGTAGTTATATTCTTGTACATAGGAGGTAGTATTATAGTAGCTATATTCTTGTACATTGGAGCAGTATTATAATAGTTATATTCTTGTACATAGGAGCAGTATTATAGTAGTTATATTCTTGTACATAGGAGCAGTATTATAGTAGTTATATTATTGTACATAGGAGTAGTATTATAGTAGTTATATTCTTGTAGATAGGAGGCAGTATTATAGTAGTTATATTCTTGTACATAGGAGCAGTATTATAGTAGTTATATTCTTGTATATAGGAGGTAATATTATAGTAGTTATATTCTTGTACATAGGAGTAGTATTATAGTAGTTATATTCTTGTACATAGGAGCAGTATTATAGTAGTTATATTCTTGTACATAGGAGCAGTATTATAGTAGTTATATTCTTGTATATAGGAGCAGTATTATAGTAGTTATATTCTTGTACATAGGAGCAGTATTATAGTAGTTATATTATTGTACATAGGAGCAGTATTATAGTAGTTATATTCTTGTACATAGGAGCAGTATTATAGTAGTTATATTCCTGTACATAGGAGCAGTATTATAGTAGTTATATTCTTGTACATAGGAGTAGTATTATAGTAGTTATATTCTTGTACATAGGAGCAGTATTATAGTAGTTATATTCTTGTACATAGGAGGTAATATTATAGTAGTTATATTCTTGTACATAGAGGGCAGTATTATAGTAGTTATATTCTTTTATATAGGGGCAGTATTATAGTAGGTTTATTCTTGACCAGTCACTACCTGGACATTTTGTGATCACTGACTCGCGACCGATCCTACAATCCATTCTCTCCGGGCTCGGCTACCTGTGACTGAGGTTTTTCTTCCCTTGCTGTTACTTTGATGAGATTTCACAACAGTTACTGATTAAAGGTTTTCTTTCTGGAACAATTCTCCCTCTTTTTCGCCGTGACCTTTGACCTGCGCTCTCTTCCACTTGGTCTACCCACTTCAGTGTAACAATAGCCCACTTGTTATGTGTTGCTGTTATTCCAGGCTTGTACTGTAGGGGTCGGTAGTGAGCACAGGATGTAAATCTCGGCATTAGAATCAATTTGTATGTAAATATTTGCGTTTTGGGGCCTTTTTTCAGTAATAAAGTAACAGATTAATATTCGGGGGGTGCTGCTTGGGGCACATAATTGACATGCGTGCTTGCTCATATAGATGCCCCGGGCATCCTCACACACCAGGCCTCTGGTTACTCATTGATGTGTGGACGGCGTACAGGTCTGAGACTGCATACAGAGGCCTCATTACCACATCTCAAGTGCCCGTCTCCTGGAGCCTCTCAGACTTGTTTGCCGCTAACCGGCTGCTTGTCCGCAGCTGACACTTCTGGCAGAGTCGCCCTCCGCCCCCCCCTCCTCCGCCATTATGGACTCTTTATGGAATTATATTGAATAGATGGGGCTGAATTCTGCGTCTTCTATGCTGGAACTGAACACCTGGGTCTTCTTCAAAGGCTGGGGAGGGGGGGCACATACTTTATAATACATCACCGGGGTCTATCCGACTGGACTAATTGGAAAGGCGCAGGTGCGTGCGGCGGCGTGATGAGCGAAGAAGCGGCGAAATGGATAAAAGGCGGTGCAGGGGCGAAAGATGAGAAAAATGATAGATAATTTACCCTTAAAAAATATGAAATAGGAGTCGCCATCTATCACGCTTACCAGTAGTTTTTGCGCGGTTGTGACACTGTGCTGTGATGGCGACTGGCGACCGCGCCGCTGTGTCATTGTTGTGGTCGCGACACAATTGCGATGCTGTTGAATTGCAGTTTTGGTGAAGTTCCATCGCCGTTGGACAGTTGTGCAGCATGTCGTGATTCTCACAAGCACATACAATATATAGATTCGTTGCAGACATTTTTGAAATGGAAACCTGCCAGGTGTGAACAGTCCCTCATACGATGAGGACACAATAGTGCGCACAGCGTATACACCACAGCATAACCCCATGTTGCTCCTGAGCCGCAGCTCTCGTGTTTTGGAGCCTGTCCCGGATATTCATGAGGACTAAGAATCTGGCCAAGAGTTCTGGAAATGACGTCTCCCTGTAAACAGCTCCGAGCCCGCTCTGCACTCGGGGCCAAAACACATCAATCAGTTTTCTTCAGCGCGTGATGAGAGGTCTGGGGTCCTGTATTAAAGGGGCGACTGCGCCAAATAACGTGTGCTAATACCAATGACCTGGAGATGTTACCAGTGAGTGACTGTACACTATTATATTAGGGCTAGTACACACGAGGCTATTGACCACTTATTTTGGTCCTGATTTTGACGCAGGAAGTGCGTCAGAATAGGACCAAAATGCGCCTGCCGCGACTGTCAAGGTTTCCGACAGTCGCAGCTTCCCACTCCAGAGTAGGCCCAAATGAATGGGCCTAGTCTGGAGGGATTGTCTTGACGCGCCGCAACGATTTCCACCGCAGCGTCCACCTCAAGAAAGGGAACAAACCGCTCGTGGAAAAAAGATAAACTTCTTTTGTGAGGGGGCGGATTTGGAAGTGGATTCCGCGCCAAAATCCTCCCCCTCTTGCCCCGTGTGAACAACCCCTAAGAGGGAACTTTGCAGGCAGTATTTATATCGGGGTATATATATGTCAGTATCAGTATTGGGGCGCTCTGCTGACACTACTTATAGGGGGCACGTTGCTGTCAGTATCAGTATTGGGGCGCTCTGCTGACGCTACTTATAGGGGGCACGTTGCTGTCAGTATCAGTATTGGGGCACTCTGCTGACACTACTTATAGGGGGCACGTTGCAGTCAGTATCAGTATTGGCGCCCTCTGCTGACACTACTTATAGGGGGCACGTTGCAATCAGTATCAGTATTGGGGCGCTCTGCTGACACTACTTATAGGGGGCACGTTGCTGTCAGTATCAGTATTGGGGCGCTCTGCTGACACTACTTATAGGGGGCACGTTGCTGTCAGTATCAGTATTGGGGCGCTCTGCTGACACTACTTATAGGGGGCACGTTGCAGTCAGTATCAGTATTGGGGCACTCTGCTGACACTACTTATAGGGGGCACGTTGCAGGCAGTATCAGTATTGGGGCACTCTGCTGACACTACTTATAGGGGGCACGTTGCAGTCAGTATCAGTATTGGGGCGCTCTGCTGACACTACTTATAGGGGGCACGTTGCTGTCAGTATCAGTATTGGGGCGCTCTGCTGACACTACTTATAGGGGGCACGTTGCAGTCAGTATCAGTATTGGGGCGCTCTGCTGACACTACTTATAGGTGGCACGTTGCAGGCAGTATCAGTGTTGGGGCGCTCTGCTGACACTACTTATAGGGGGCACGTTGCAGTCAGTATCAGTATTGGGGCACTCTGCTGACGCTACTTATAGGGGGCACGTTGCTGTCAGTATCAGTATTGGGGCACTCTGCTGACACTACTTATAGGGGGCACGTTGCAGTCAGTATCAGTATTGGGGCACTCTGCTGACGCTACTTATAGGGGGCACGTTGCAGTCAGTATCAGTATTGGGGCACTCTGCTGACACTACTTATAGGGGGCACGTTGCAGTCAGTATCAGTATTGGGGCACTCTGCTGACACTACTTATAGGGGGCACTTTGCAGGCAGTATCAGTATTGGGGCGCTCTGCTGACACTACTTATAGGTGGCACGTTGCTGTCATTATCAGTATTGGGGCGCTCTGCTGACGCTACTTATAGGGGGCACGTTGCAGTCAGTATCAGTATTGGGGCACTCTGCTGACGCTACTTATAGGGGGCACGTTGCAGGCTGTATCAGTATTGGGGCGCTCTGCTGACACTACTTATAGGTGGCACGTTGCTGTCATTATCAGTATTGGGGCGCTCTGCTGACACTACATATAGGGGGCACGTTGCAGGCAGTATCAGTATTGGGGCGCTCTGCTGACACTACATATAGGGGGCACGTTGCAGGCAGTATCAGTGTTGGGGCGCTCTGCTGACACTACTTATAGGGGGCACGTTGCAGGCAGTATCAGTATTGGGGCGCTCTGCTGACACTACTTATAGGGGGCACGTTGCAGGCAGTATCAGTGTTGGGGCGCTCTGCTGACACTACTTATAGGGGGCACGTTGCAGGCAGTATCAGTGTTGGGGCGCTCTGCTGACACTACTTATAGGGGGCACGTTGCAGGCAGTATCAGTATTGGGGCGCTCTTCGGGGCCACTGAAATCAGTCCCACATATGCTGTGAATGGAGCGATAGGGACTGTGGGGATCAGGGAAGTATCTGTGGCTGATAACAGAGAACAATAGCTTCCATTTGGCTGCACAGGAGTCCATTTGTTTTCAATTAACTTTATTTGTCTCCCCAGCTCTTCTCTGAAGAATCCAACAACAGGATATTGATGGAGAAGATGGAGGCCGAGCACACGAGAGGCCGGCAGCACATGGAGGCCCTGGAGGCCCGGCTGGAGGTCAGTGGCGCCCCCTCTATAATGAGCCGCTCTGGGAGTTGCGGAGGGAGATTGCCTTTTAATTTCCCATTACATCTAATAATATGGGCAATTGTGTGTCCCTGGAGGCCGGGCCGCCCTCCCCCAACAATGGGGCCATTCACAGCCTCATTACCAGCGCTCGCAGCATTTCCTGCCCCTTCTGCAACAGGAAAAATAGGAAGATGGCGAAATTCAAGATGGAAATTTTTAAAAATATTATAATATTATGGCTAATAATATATTGTAATATTGTTCCAGGTTTCTATTAATAGTCAGTGATTCCTGTCCATCCTGAGCCTCCTGGTTCATGTACTGAGTAACATTAGTATTACAGTAACCGGCCACCTACAGGAACCCTAATAATTGGCCCAGCCACAGTGTCCCTAACATAGTAATCACCACAGAACCAGTCCTAGCCACAGCGCCCCAATAACAGTCCCAGCCACAGCGACCCCATAACTGTGCTAGTCACAGCGCCCCATAACAGTGCTAGTCACAGCGCCCCCATAACAGTGCTAGACACAGCGCCCCCATAACAGTGCTAGTCACAACGCCCCAATAACAGTCCCAGCCACAGCGCCCCCATAACAGGGCTAGTCACAGCGCCCCCATGACAGTCCTAGACACAGCGCCCCATAACAGTGCTAGTCACAGCGCCCCCATAACAGTGCTAGTCACAGCGCCCCCATGACAGTGCTAGTCACAACGCCCCAATAACAGTCCCAGCCACAGCGCCCCCATAACAGTGCTAGTCACAGCAGCCCCATAACAATGCTAGTCACAGCGCCCCCATAACAGTGCTAGCCACAGCGCCCCCATATCAGTGCTAGTCACAGTGTCCTCATAACAGTTATAGTCACAGCGCCCCCATAACAGTGCTAGCCACAGCGCCCCCATAACAGTCCCAGCCACAGTGCCCCCATAACAGTGCTAGTCACAGTGTCCTCATAACAGTTATAGTCACAGCGCCCCCATAACAGTCCCAGCCACAGTGCCCCCATAACAGTGCTAGTCACAGTGTCCTCATAACAGTTATAGTCACAGCGCCCCCATAACAGTGCTAGTCACAGCGCCCCCATAACAGTGCTAGCCACAGAGCCCCCATAACAGTCCCAGCCACAGCGCCCCCATAACCATCCCAGCCACAGCGCCCCTATAACAGTGTTTTATGGGCAAAATGTGGTAGTATTTTTTAGACATATATGAAGGTATTATTTAGACATTGTATGGCAGTATTATGTGTGCGGTGTATAACAGTATTATTTCAGCATTGTATGGCAGTATTATGTGTGCGGTGTATAACAGTATTATTTTGGCATTGTGTGACAGTACTATGTGTGCAGTGTATAACCGTGTTATTCGGTATTGTATGGCAGTATTTGGGCAGCATAGGGAATAAGACTGGACATAAGAAGGTAATGGGGGAAATTCCCTAATATACTAAAGGTAACCATACAAAAGTTAACCTTAAGGAGGGCGGCTGATATCAGTCACAGATATGGAGGCGTAAGATATATAATAGTGATCATGGCAGTATTATTTACACTTATTCCAATGAGAACACTACCATCATCCGAACTGGCTGATAACAGAGAGCGATAGATTGTATTTCAGACCGCAGGCGGAGTGGTGAGCACATTATCCTGCCCCGGCCAGGATTATAGTCAGGTAATTTCTAGGTAATGATGTAGCCGCACACCGAGCGGGCACTGTATGGCGGATAATTGTGCGCTAGTTATGCTGTAAATCACACATCGCAATAATCCAGCCCATAATTGTTTGTGTGAAGAGGCAAAAAGAGAATAACCTGGAGCCGATCCAGTGAATGGCCGAGGTCACATGACGTGTCCTCCGGATAGCAGAGCTGGAAAAGAAATTGTCTGAGATTTAATTACGGTTCTTCAAGTCCTCGAAGGCCACATCATTACAATCAGAGGAGGATAATGGCGGAAAGTTCTACGGACGGAAAATACATTTTCCTAGAAAGGGTCTTATGGGGATAATGTAATATATCTATCTCCTATCTATCTATCTATCTATCTATCTATCTATCTATCTCCTATCTATCTATCTATCTATCTATCTATCTCCTATCTATCTATCTATCTATCTATCTATCTATCTATCTATCTCCTATCTATCTATCTATCTATCTATCTATCTTCTATCTATCTATCTATCTATCTATCTATCTCCTATCTATCTATCTATCTATCTATCTATCTATCTATCTATCTATCTCCTATCTATCTATCTATCTATCTATCTCCTATCTATCTCTTACCTATCTATCTATCTATCTATTTGTCTATCTATCTATCTATCTATCTATCTATCTTCTATCTATCTATCTATCTATCTATCTATCTATCTATCTCCTATCTATCTATCTATCTATCTATCTATCTATCTATCTATCTATCTATCTATCTCCTATCTATCTATCTTACACATTCTTTAGGGGTTAACATGTGTCCATAATAGAACAGCTCAGGTATTATTGTTGGGGGAAGTCCTCGCTTTCATGTACGTCAAAGCCATAGATAAAAGGAGCCTGAGACGTCAAGAGAGCAGTCTTGTTATCTGAAGTGCCGTCATTGTTGTACATTACAGCTGTGACCTTACTGTGCATTGTATAGAAGCCTTGAAACATCAGTCTTAAGAACGCTGCCTTTTATAGGGTGGCGGTGCATCTATCTATCTATCTATCTATCTATCTATCTATCTATCTATCTATCTCCTATCTATCTATCTATCATCTATCTATCTATCTATCTATCTATCTATCTCCTATCTATCTATCTATCTATCTATCTATCTATCTATCTATCTCCTATCTATCTATCTATCTATCTATCTATCTATCATCTATCTATCTATCTATCTATCTATCTATCTATCTCCTATCTATCTATCTATCTATCTATCTATCTATCTATCATCTATCTATCTATCTATCTATCTATCTTCTATCTATCTATCTATCTATCTATCTATCTCCTATCTATCTATCTATCTATCTATCTATCTATCTATCTATCTATCTATCATCTATCTATCATCTATCTATCTATCTATCTATCTATCTATCTATCTATCTATCTATCAATCATCTATCTATCATCTATCTATCTATCTATCTATCTATCTCCTATCTATCTATCTATCTATCTATCTATCTATCTCCTGTATATTTATCTATCTATCTATCTATCTATCTATCTATCTATCATCTATCTATCTATCTATCTATCTATCTCCTATCTATCTATCTCCTATCTATCTATCTATCTATCTATCTATCGATCTATCTCCTATCTATCTATCTATCTATCTATCTCCTGTATATTTATCTATCTATCTATCTATCTATCTATCTATCTATCTATCATCTATCTATCTATCTATCTATCTATCTATCTCCTATCTATCTCTCTCCTATCTATCTATCTATCTATCTATCTCCTATCTATCTATCTATCTATCTATCTATCATCTATCTATCTATCTATCTATCTATCTATCTATCTATCTATCTATCTATCTCCTATCTATCTCTCTCCTATCTATCTATCTATCTCCTATCTATCTATCCATCTCCTATCTATCTATCTATCTATCTATCTATCTATCATCTATCTATCTATCTATCTATCTATCTATCTATCTCCTATCTATCTCTCTCCTATCTATCTATCTATCTATCTATCTATCTCCTATCTATCTATCTATCTATCTATCTATCTATCTATCTATCTATCATCTATCTATCTATCTATCTATCTATCTATCTATCTCCTATCTATCTCTCTCCTATCTATCTATCTATCTATCTATCTATCTCATATCTATCAGGATATTGGAAGCCCTTCCTCCTCGGGATAAGCTCCTACAATTTTATAAAAAAAGTTGAAAATTTTTGCAAAAAAATCTCATACACCAAATTTCACTCCATGGAATAATCTATTGTGTAGTCAGTTTTCAGCCTCTCTTGGCATCTTCTACATCTCCAGGAGCTGCAGGATCTTCTCTTGGCCAAAATGAAGGAGCTGAACACCTTCCAAGAAACCAACGTATCCTTAAGGAATGAGCTGGATGCCCTGAAGTCCATGCTGGAGGAGGAGGAGCTTCAGTAAGTGGTACACCCAGAGCCAAGGACCACCTATAGGTGTCCATATATACCAGCTTTATGATTGTTGAAAATTTGGGCGTTTAAGTCTCATCACCAAGGCCACCCCTGACTAGCAGGGCTGAGACCCCCCGATAAAGAGCGGCCACATCTAATATGGAGGAACAAATACTTCCTTCAATTACACAGATTAATTTTCATGAGAATGGTGTAATGCTCCATGTAACCTGTGGCGGCGCTGCAGGGAAAGTGAACAGTTACTGATCACCGATGGTCCTAAACAGCAAAGTATCCTTTGAACAGCTTTATTACCATGGAAACTAATAAAAGAGACTGTGTAAAGTGGACCTCCCCTTTAATGGCCCAGTAGTAGTGTCTCGGGCTCTCTTACCGCTCCACTTTACCTATAGTTTATACTCTAGTCACTTCTAAAGCTGCTCTGCAGAATATCGCTGGATTCATAAACCACTGGAGTAGCTCCTACCTCAAGGCTGCCCCCTGCTGGTTCAGTGTCATTGGAAAGTCTGTAGATTACACAGATTTCCAGAGTTCCTGTGTGGCCTATGTAGGAGGCCAAGGTGTAAGGCCCCACGTTGCGGAAACGCTGCTTTTTGTTGTTGCTGTTGCAGATTTTGCTGCATTTTTTTATTTCTTTTTCAGCCAAACCTAGTTGTGACCACCGAAGTAATCGGAAATATGGAATGGGAAATATCTAGGAAGCCCCTAATACTTCTGCCCAATCCATTCTTAGTTTTGGCTCAAAGAAACAAAACAAAACAAAAAAAAAGCTGGGGCCTCGGCCTATATGTAAATTGTTTCATTTTGTTTACTTATGGGGTGCATAGATAGATAGGAGATAGATAGATAGATAGTTAGATAGATAGATAGATAGATAGATAGATAGATAGATAGATAGATAGGAGATAGATAGATAGATAGATAGATAGGAGATAGATAGATAGATAGATAGATAGATAGATAGATAGATAGGAGATAGATAGATAGATAGATAGATAGATAGATAGATAGATAGATAGGAGATAGATAGATAGATAGGAGATAGATAGGAGATAGATAGATAGATAGATAGATAGATAGATAGATAGATAGGAGATAGATAGATAGATAGATAGATAGATAGGAGATAGATAGATAGATAAATAGGAGATAGATAGATAGGAGATAGATAGATAGATAGATAGATAGATAGATAGGAGATAGATAGATAGGAGATAGATAGATAGATAGATAGGTAGATAGATAGGAGATAGATAGATAGGAGATAGATAGATAGATAGATAGATAGATAGATAGATAGATAGATAGATAGGAGATAGATAGATAGATAGGAGATAGATAGGAGATAGATAGATAGATAGATAGGAGATAGATAGATAGATAGGAGATAGATAGGAGATAGATAGATAGATAGATAGATAGATAGATAGGAGATAGATAGATAGATAGATAGATAGATAGGAGATAGATAGATAGATAAATAGGAGATAGATAGATAGGAGATAGATAGATAGATAGATAGATAGATAGATAGATAGATAGATAGATAGGAGATAGATAGATAGGAGATAGATAGATAGATAGGAGATAGATAGATAGGAGATAGATAGATAGATAGATAGATAGATAGATAGATAGGAGATAGATAGATAGATAGATAGATAGATAGGAGATAGATAGATAGATAGGAGATAGATAGATAGATAGATAGATAGATAGATAGATAGATAGATAGATAGGAGATAGATGATAGATCCATAGATCATTATTCGTCTGTATTCATGGTGTATGTTGAAAGCCTCTATCTTCTATGCAGGATGACTAGTAGCCCGCGGCGCCCTCTGCACACCCCATCGTCCTCCTCCTCCCACATATTAGGAGATCTTTTCCACTCACCCGCCTACACCCCGCTTCCTGATTACCACGGTGACCTTGTGCCCGGTTTAACCCCGTCAGATCCCAGTAGATTGTCCAGCAGTACGGCCACATCAGACGGGAATAATTTATCCAAAGAAGAAACACCTGGTAAGACTTCTGTGTCCATTTAGGGTCATTAACTGGGAAGACGGGAGTGGAAGTCGTCTAAATATCAGCAGTACAACATCGCCACCTAATGATCAGTTTATCATAAACTAGTCTCATCATTGCCCTTTTGCAAACTTTATTTTTTTTTAAGATCAACTTTTGGCAAAAGATGGTGGTAACCAAACTGAGACAGTGATCAGGCCAGCTACTGCACCTCTCCCCAGTGCCACCTCTACAGACCTTAGGAAACAACAAAGCTCTATAGCCTCCATGATGGAAGACGATGTGTGCCCTCAAGTAGTCACCAACACTGCGCCAATGACTGGTGGTGGCACCAAAGCAGCTGTATCCAGGTCAGTTCACTATCAGAACCTTCATCAATACTCTTTGCGGTATCTACGTTGTAATAAGTCCATTGTCCTTACCATCAAGGTCCCTCAGATGTCATCTCATCTGGTAGTAGGCCTGTGTAAGGAGAAAGGGTCTCCATGACATCAAAATAGGGCCCTTCCTGGTTTGGTTTATGACAGCTCCCCTCACCATCAACAAACTGGTCCAGCACTCCTGTTCCATCTCTTGGAGAGTGAGGTGGCATGACTCTCAGGTTGTTTCCTCTTCCTTGTTGAAGTACTTGTGAAGAGGCTTGAGCTGTGACCTCTTTACCACGGACCCCGTTGAATCTACACATGTTGTCTCCATGATATATCCACCCCTCCTTGATGGTGTAGCCATCCACTCCATGGATCCTCTCATGGTCATGTCAAGTCCATGTCCACCGTTCCATGCTTAGACTTGTCTTTGTCGTGGTGTCCTGGTTAGAAGATGCCACCATGATGAGAAGAGTATGACTCTAGTGATATCTTCATTGTATCTCCACCAACATCTCTCAAATGAAGCCCAGGTTATCGTCTATATAGTAGAACCATCTTTGTTCACAACCACGTCCTCCGCTCCATGCTTAGACTTGTCTTGTCGTGGTATCCTGGTTAGAAGATGCCACCATGATGAGAAGAGTATGACTCTAGTGATATCTCCGTTGTGCTTACCATCAACAGCTCTCAAATGAAGTCCAGGTTATCAACATTTTTTAAGTCCAGGTTTCCGACTATATAGTAGAACCGTCTTTGTTCACAACCAACATGGACAAAGATGGAGATCCAACCTGAGGGTCACACCACCAAGACAAAAAGAGGATGAAAGTAGTTATATCTCTTGTTCTTGGAGGAAATGATAGCAGCATGAATCAACGGTGGTCAGAGGCCTCGTTTTGGCCTCTTAGTCTCTTCTTCAGGTCTACAATAAATGAGTCAAAAAAATTGAAAACAATATCTCGATTAGAAACGGTAAATTCTGTGCAAGGAAGATGCTCCTTAACATTCTGTCAGTCTCTGTCTGGAAGGTTCCTGAACCTCCAGGTGTCTGTGCTCTTGAGTATACAGACAAATTGATATTTTTGTCTCCAGCAGCCCCGGGCACTACATACTTTTGCTTTTCTCAGACGTGTTGTGTGTCAGGATGTGCCGAGAGTGAAGTTACATAAACCAGACTTACTCAATAATTCAGCGTTAGAATTGTAATACTGAGCACCAGATACCAACACGATCACACTGAGTCATCGACATCTACCCACCACTGTACACTCGGGATTAGAAATCCCAAAAATAATAAAGGCCAATGTGCAGTGTCTCTTAGAAGGTCAATTGCTTGGGTGCGAATGACATGACTGACCCAAAGTAGGTGCACAAATTTCCAGATCTTGGTGTAAGAGTATAGTTGAGCGATCGGAAAAGATTGGATCCCACCTAAAAAAGATCGAAAATGGAATTCTGATCCCAAACGCTCAACTTACCTGCACAGATCTGCTGCCGCTGCCACGCCCCGTTCTTCTTGCTCCTCTTCTCTCTACTTCACATGCCTTCAGAGTGCCCTGTGCACCCCCGTCTCCCTAGACTAGTGTTAGAGATGCTGGGAGAAGGCAGGGCTTGTGGCTTAGGAGAGTATGGGAGGGGAGACATGAGTGATGCACTCACATCTCCCCGCTCACACTCTCCTAAGCCACAACAAGTCCTGCCTACTCCCATCATCTCTAACACTAGCCTAGGGAGGTGGGGGCGCGCACGACACTCTGAAGGTATGTGAATGAGAGAGGACCAGCCCGAGAAGAACGGAGAGCGGCAGCAGATCTGTGCAGTTAAGTGGACACCAGGGGGGCTAAGTAGTCAGGGGATTTTTTTTTTAATCACTACACAGCGTGGAGTCCAAAAATTGAAACAATTTTTGGACTCCATGCTGTGTAGTGAATAGGATCGTTTTTAAAATCCGATCTTCGATCAGTAAAAAAAATCCCATTGACTTGCATTAGGATCGGAATTGGGATCAGATGGAAAATGATCGGAAATCGGATTTTAAAAACGATTCCGAAATTTCAAGATCGGCTCAACCCCAAGTAAGAGCCATTTGAGGGCCAACAGGTACATAGGATCTCCATGTTCTCCACACCGCCACATACATTCTCTCCTATGTTTTTGAACCCTTCAGCGCCCTTGGAGATTTGGAAATCACAGAAGTTCACCCTGGTGGCCATTTTGTGAAAATTGCTAACCGATCCCTTGAGAGAGAAGAAGACATTGGAGGCTACATTCTGCAGCAAAATATTCTTGGACATCCTGTGGCTATTTACCGATTCCCACCGAAATCCAGAGTTTTGGCAAGCTGTGAAGTGACTGTAAGCAATGAGTAGGGGGGGCACAAAATATAATTGTCACCGAAAGGGAGTAGATAGCATGACTCGATAGTATGTGACTAGTTCATGTATGTCTTCGGACGTTGAGCGTAGAGTTGACCATACATAAAGTTGACCATAGTGCCTTGTTGGTTGCTAGAACTTGTCCGAATTTGGTGCAGATATTTTCTGTAAAGCTGGCTTGCCCTTTGCTCGGTGTCGGTGAATACGTCTTACCAGCTTAAAAGATTCTGTTGTCCTCTCCTGAAAAAGACTTGTTTAGTGGTCAGGTCTCGAAGAATAATTGTCAAGTCTTGAAGAAGAGTTCTTCAGTGTTCAGTTGTTAGATGTCAAAGAAGGCTTTTTCTACGGACTTACCTCGAAGTCCGAAGGCTTCTTCAGTGCTAATGTGTTGACTAGGAGTTGTTTTGTGGTCTTGAGGAAAGCATGTTCAATGATCAGGTCTTGAGGAGAAGTTTTTCAGTGGCCAGAAGATGGTCTTTTTAGTGGTCTAATCTTGGAGAAGACTTCTTCAGCGGTCTGATCTTGAAGGATTGTTCAGTAGTTTGGTCTGCAAGAGATGTTCCTGAGGTCGTATTATAGTGGCTTGAGACTCCTTGGAGAAATTTTGTGGGAACTACCTCCCATTTCTAGGACATGGACCTCAACTGTTCCTATCATGCTACCATATAGAATAGGTAGTCGGGCGTAGTTCCTTTTACCAAAATGGAAAGAACCAAGCTGGCCTTTCTTAGACATTGATGAGAGATTGTGATGCATGTGTGACTACCTGGATAGGATTGCAGAAGAGCTTTCAAGGAACCCCTCTTTTGGAGGTCCTGAAGGTGAGCAACATATACTCTAACCATATAAATAGTGACTGCTAGGGATGGGGTACATCAAAACATTGGCTGAGGCAAAAAGTACAAGGCTTGGAGGTTCCCCTAGGCCCTCAAGTTTGTGTAGGCCCTATAATCCGGCCCTGTTTGGTCACATCTTGTAGAAGCCTTGTTCAGTGGTTAAGATTTAATGAAGTTTTGTTCGATCTAGAGGTTTTTATAGATGGGTTTCAGTGGTGACATCTTGAATTATTTTTGACTGGTTGGTTGTTTTTTTAAGATCAAGGTCTTGAAGATCAACTATAGAAAGATCAAGTCTTGAGTTGTAAAGGGGTCTATTGCCATTAGTCTTCAACTTTTGATAGTTAGGCTTAACACATCTCCCTTTTGTAAGGTGACCATACATCTTAAGTTGGTGGAACCCAACCTCAGGACTGACCAACCAATCTATGTGTATAGGGGTGACCTGACTCTCAAATGATGGCATATCGAAATTTAACATCCTTTGATCTCATGAAAGTTTTGTTGGCTTCTCAAAAACTCCTCATGGTGAGGAGCCAATGCTAAAATGTGTGATACAAAAACAACCATGGTGTCATCTTTTCCATATCGATCCCAGGTTTGGGCGTCTGCTGCTGGTGTCCCTCATAAACCTCCCACCGATTTCCTGTGGAAAGAACAGAATAAATTTGTGACGGAACCAAAGTGCACAACAATCTTGTGTAACCCAAATGGACAAGTAAGATATTTCACGTTATATAGTGTAGATGGGTTTACGTGCCACAGCGACAGCCCATATGGTGAGACGGGGCGCTAGATGTTCATGGGACACCATGCAAAATTTCTAAGGTCCCCACCTTCCAAGTCCGATTTAGGATACCGATGTCTTCCTATGTAGCAAAGTAGCCATTGGGTCTCCTCAGGCAGTAGGGCCAAGGTGCGATGATGTTGGGTTGAGACTGGAAATTTTTTTTAGAACTTTTACTATTTTTGTAACTTTTTACATTTTTTACATTTTTGTATGTGTCTAGGCAGTGGCCTGGTTCACTCCTTTAAAGGAAAAATCCAAAAAATCCTTAGAAAGATACGAAACCTTCAGATCCGAACCCAAAGTCCCTTCATCAGAAATAATAAGTGAATTGAGTCAAGTGGACGTAGCAGCCACCAAGGACAGAAGAAGCCAGACGCCAAAGTCACCACCTGCTTATGGTAAACTGGAGAAAGTGCCACGTCTTCTAAGAAGGTAGACTCCTCCTCTTTGTCTCTTGAGCTGAGCTAGCGAAAGCGGTGCGAGAAGGTTTGCTCACATTTCTTCTGCATTCTGTAGAGAGAAGGTCCCACCCCTCGTCCTTCCAGCTACATCGAGTCCCTGGACACAGAGTACTGCATCTCCCACCCACCCAGACTTCAACCCGTCATTGGGAAGTGATGGAAATAGCTTGAGATCTCCAACTACTAAAACAGCGCCCTCTAAAGGTGAGGAAAACAAAAATTACCCTAACCCTGACCTGTAACGATGTTTGTCTAGATAGACAACCCCTTTGACCAAATTAGTCTAAAATGACCTTGTGTCCATATAAATCCGAGCAGAGGGGAGGAGGTTTCTGCTGCAGCAAGCTGCCCCCCCACCAGTGATAAAGCCCCTCCCCTTTCTCTAACCATATTTCATCACCTGCCTTAGCACTGGGTGAGGCACAATGTATGCCCCCTTCCTTTAACCAAACTGGGCAGCCTAAAAGGACCTTGTGTCTTTAGAAACCCTTTTAGAGGGGAGAGGTTCCTGCTGCAGCAGACGACCCACCAGTGACAAAGCCCCTCCCCTTTCTCCAGTAATTTTGCATCACCTGCTTTAGCACTGGGGAAGGGAAGGGGTATAATGTATGCCCCCTTCCTTTAGCCAAATTGGGCAGCCTAAAAGGACCTTGTGTCTTTAGAAACCCTTTCAGAGGGGAGAGGTTCCTGTTGGAGCAAGCTGCCCTCCCACCAGTGACAAAGCCCCTCCCCTTTCCTAATCATATTGCATCACCTGCTTTAGCCCTGGGGAAGGGAAGGGGTACAATGTATGCCCCCTTACTTTAGCCAAAAAGGGCAGCCTAAAAGGACCTTGTGTCTTTAGAAACCCTTTTAGAGGGGAGAGGTTCCTGCTGCAGCAAGCTGCCCTGCCACCAGTGACAAAGCCCCTCCCCTTTCTCCAGTCATATTGCATCACCTGCTTTAGCACTGGGGAAGGGAAGGGGTACAATGTGTGCCCGCTTACTTTAGCCAAATTGGACAGCCTAAAAGGACCTTGTGTCTTTAGAAACCCTTACAGAGGGGAGAGGATCCTGCTGCAGCAAGCTGCCCCCCACCAGTGACAAAGCCCCTCCCCTTTCCTAATCATATTGCATCACCTACTTTAGCACTGGGGAAGGGGTACAATGTATGCCCCCTTCCTTTAGCCAAATTGGGCAGCCTAAAAGGACCTTGTGTGTTTAGAAACCCTTTCAGAGGGAAGAGGTTCCTGCTGCAGCAAGCTGCCCTCCCACCAGTGACAAAGCCCCTCCCCTTTCTCCAGTCATATTGCATCACCTGCTTTAGCACTGGGGAAGGGAAGGGGTACAATGTATGCCCCCTTACTTTAGCCAAATTGGGCAGCCTAAAAGGACCTTGTGCCTTTAGAAACCCTTTCAGAGGGGAGAGGTTCCTGCTGCAGCAAGCTGCCCCCCCCCCACCAGTGACAAAGCCCCTCCCCTTTCCTAATCCTATTGCTTCACCCGGTTTAGCACTGGGGGCAGACATAATACACGCCTCCTTGGATTTTTTTTCCCTTCACACTATGATCTGGGCCCACTTATAATCCAGGAAGATGTGGACAATATGATGAATGTTAATGGGAGTGCGCCTCATTGTGTCCAGCAGATGTAATGACCACGGAGCTGAGCAATGGGAGAGATCCAAGAGGACACCAAAGGCGCAAGAACTACCGCGGGCCCATCCGATCAGCAGGGGTAAGATGGCAGATATTGGTGGTGGGTGTAGGCTGCATCCTATATGAGTGGTAGGAGACCTTTAACCCTTAACATACTGTAAGAATTGTAAATGGGCTATGGCTTGTCCCCTTATATGGGTATTCCAGGATTTATATATTGTATCATGTATTCACATTGATATGTGATTGGGATGGGTCTGATACCTGGAACCCGCACCGATCAGCTGAAAAGGCTGCAACGTTCGGTTGAGCACTGTGACCTCTTCACTGACTACTGAGCACAGCGCCCTACACTGTATAATGGCTGTGCATGGTATTGCAGCTCATCCCTATTCACTTCAGCCACATGCAGCTGATCGGTGGGAGTCCTGGATGACCAAGACTAAAAATAGGTCATCAATGTATATATTTTCATTAACCCCTTTAATACAACATTACAGTATAATGGAAGTGGGACTATTAGCATTGCAATTAAAGGGGCGGCCTTACATTAAATTCAGCAATGACATCACTGGGGTTCTGAATATGACCTGGAGCAATATCTGCATGGAGTTGTGAGTGGGCCGGTGCCTCGTGCACGTGGGTGTAATGTCCTGCAGGTTGTGTGCTCCGAGCTGTATCAGTATTTGGGGTTTACAGCAGGAAATAGTCCCATCGGGAGGCGCTGTTTGTGTTTGTGTTGTCTGACATCTCTGTGCACTAGGGGACAGCTTTATTTCTTATTTACATGGGCAGTAATAAGATCAGAATCCCAAGGATCGCAGTCACTATTACAGGCCTGACATCTAGTGTTCTCTGTTATCAGCCAGATCAGGCTGCCTGTAGTATTCTTCAATGGCATACATTTATAGCGCCCCCTATAGGCAAATGCCTTATAATTACAGTCTATGCAGATAAAAACTCAATCAGCAGCGATTTTATAAATGCCAACAGGGACATCTAGTGGTCAGATCTGAAATGTCCTCTCCAATAGTGAAAAGAGATGAGCAAAATGGTTCATAAAAAGTTGGGTTTGTTGTGAATTTTTAGGAGTGGCCAAACCTGAGATTTTTGAGGTTTCTCACCCATAAACCACTGCAAAGGGCCAGGGTAGGGGCTGATCCTCACCTCTCTCTCGAGTGTCCTGTCTTCGTTCAAGGCGTCCGGTCTTCACCCATGGAGTCTTGTGGCCTCTTCTCTGGCATCACATGCCCCCGAGTCACCACTGAGGCCAAATCCCTGGGGTGTGACATTGGAGAAGAGGATGCAAGAAGACCAAATGCTGGAAAGCTGACCATAGGCCCAGGTAGGTGAGGTGCACCAATATCATGATGGCGGATTGAAGCCTAGTCACGGGCCTCAGCGGTGATTTAGGGACGTGTGACATTGGAGAAGGTGCTGGAGCTGCCGAAGGGTGAGGACTGAACAATGGGAAAGAAGACCAAACACTCAAGAGAGGCGAGAATCTGTGTACTTTATTTTCTCCGTATTTGCCCTGGGCTTCCTCTTGATATACTCTATATATACTCTTGATATACTCTATATATACTCTTGATATACTCTATCCGGTTCGGACCAGCATTATCACCAAATATACAGAGCCCAGAGCGCCGCTTATTCCAGGTCTCATATGAAGTTCCTTTTATATTTGAGCTTTGAATAAAATACCAGAACTGCAGTAAAGACTGACACAAAGATAGAGCAGTACCCTAGATGATAGGAATGTAGTTCTGTGTCTCAGTGCCAATGTACATGCCATTCAGAGTCTGTAGAAAGCTGGGTGACCGGATAGCCTACGATATAACTGTATTCTGATCAGGAGGACGTCACTGTTAGATCTAATAAATATTTGTCTGTTCACACAACAGGCAAGAAAAGGAACTCTTAGACTTCTCCTTCCCGGGAGCTTCTCCCCGGTCTCTGAGCAGCACCGGGTAGGGTTGCGGTATTTGCAGTCAGTGCAGGACCTTCATTTCCAGCCTCCGATGCCACGTCCTCCTCCTCTCACGTCCTGGTGATGTGGATCCCATGGACAGGTTAGACTTGTTCCCCTGCGTGTTACTATTAGTAGCAGTTACTGACCCCCATGTATCATTAAGGCTCCATACTATACACAGGGGGCGGTCTAGGCTCCTCCCACTTCCTGTGACAGATATCGTCCACGGTAGATGTGATCCTGAGGTGCCATGTGGCAGGATAAGTCACGACGTGTTCCTCTTTCTCTTGCAGCCGAATTCCAGAGGGGTCCTGTATCTGGGATACTCATCGCCTGCCGGGTCCGTTCTCCAGAAATACTTCACCAACTCCTCTTATAACATCAGGCTCGCGAGCCAAGTATCTCTCGCCCCCGCAGTCCTGTCCAGCGTCTGATGATAGTACAACATGGAGGTTTATATGCCATTATACATTAGTTATGCCTTTTACCACCTGTGTCATTTCCAGTCCTTTTCAACCTTTCATAGTTGCCCCCCCACTGAATTTTTTCTCTAGCCCTCACCATTCCTGAGAAAAAAGTGCTATAAGTTTTGGTGCCTGCCTATAACTAGACTCCCTAATGTCTAGTGGGTGGAGTCAGGCAGGAGCAGGCCAGGGGGTGTGACTCAGAGCCCCAAATATGGGAAGACAATGTCAGGGCTCTGAGTCACGCCTCCTTGCCTGCTTCTGCCTGACACCACCCACTGGGCATTAGGGAGTCTAGTTATATATCAGACACCAAAACTATCAGCACTGATTGCTCAGAAACAATGGGGGGCCAAAGAGAAAATTACAACTTTGAAGGAAACAGTAAAGCAGATGTAAAGAACTTGAGTTGGTGATTAATTTCTTCAAATATCTTTTTAGCAATGTTTCCCAAACTGTGGGTCAGGACCCCATGAGGGCCATGTGAAGACCTGCCGGGAGTCGCAAGCCAGGTTGAGAAATGTCTTCTCTACACTGCAGGACTGCAAACTGCCGGCACAGGCACTGCAAATGGAGCTTTAATGATGTCACAATCATGTGACCAGTCACATTCGGGGGCAGAACTTGTACAGTAGCTACGTGTATGGACCAAGTGGTAACAGTGCTAAGTGTGAGGGAAAGGATAAATGTAGAAGGGCTGAGGTTGTGGGGGAAAGGTTGGTGTAGAAGAGCTGTGTGTGAGAGGAAATGTGGACGTCACAGAGCTGAGTATGTAGAGGAATATGAAAGTAACAGTGTTGAGTGTGGGGGAAGATAACTATAGTAGAACTGTGTGTGGGGAAATGGATGTAGTGGTGCTGAGTGTGTGTGCTGTGTGTGAGGGGAAATGTGGGGGAAGATAACTGTAATAGAGCTGTTTGTGTGGGGAAGTGGATGTAGCGGAGTGTGGGTGTTTGAAAAATGAATGTAGCAGAGCTGAGTGTGGGAAGTAAATGTAGCAGAACTGAGTGTGGAAAGTGAATGTCGCAGAGCTGAATGTGGGAAGTGGCTGTAGCAGAGCTGGCACGTGGGGGGAAATGTGGATATATCAGAGCTGAGTGTGGGAAGTGGATGTAGCAGAGCTGGCACGTGGGGGAAAATGTGGATATAGCAGAGCTGAGTGTGGGAAGTGGATGTAGCAGAGCTGGCACGTGGGGGAAAATGTGGATATAGCAGAGCTGAGTGTGGGAAGTGGATGTAGCAGAGCTGGCACGTGGGGGAAAATGTGGATATAGCAGAGCTGAGTGTGGGAAGTGGATGTAGCAGAGCTGGCACATGGGGGGAAATGTGGATATAGCAGAGCTGAGTGTGGGAAGCGGATGTAGCAGAGCTGGCACGTGGGGGAAATGTGGATATAGCAGAGCTGAGTGTGGGAAGCGGATGTAGTAGACCTGGCAGGTGGGGGGGCGGGGAAATGTGGATATAGCAGAGCTGAGTGTGGGAAGCGGATGTAGTAGAGCTGGCAGGTGGGGGGGCGGGGAAATGTGGATATAGCAGAGCTGAGTGTGGGAAGCGGATGTAGTAGAGCTGATCATGTGGGAGAAAGGTAGAGTAGTATAGGTGAGTGGGTGTATAAGTAGGTGGAGGCAGCAGGGCTGTGGGTGCGGGGTAGAACACAGAGGTTGCAGTGAATGACTAGGAAGCAGAGCAGAGACTATATAGAGCTGCTTTTATAATAGGACTAACTATGGGGACCTCTGCTATAGAGATACACTGATAAAGTTATAGGATATTCTCTCATAATAGTCATAGGATACTCACATAATCTCACATTGCTGACTGCTGTAGGAACGCCAGCGAAGTCTGCAATCTGCTCTTCGGCCACTAGGTGTCAGCAGGTGCCATTCATTTATTTAGAATGTTTTTATAGCGGAGGATGTGCTGTGTGCCATCTAGTGGTAGCCATGTATAATGCAAAGACTCCTGGCTTGCATATTTTCTTGTATTCTGTTTAGGTGCCACAAGATGGCAGTAAATGGTGATTAGAGTTTATTGCATTCATGTACTCTGTCTCCCCCTTGTGGCCCCTTACAAATCAAATCAAATCAAAAATGCTTTATTGGCACGTCCGAATAGTTATTTGGCATTGCCAAAGCTAGTAAAGTGGGCGGGGGGTTGGGTTGGGTTGGGTGGGTGGTGGGTATGGGAAGGGGGGGGGGGTTTTTGGGTTATAACAGTCCATGGAGTCTCATCTTCCACTTCGTTGGTGGCTGCTATATGGGGGGGTTGGAGGTGGGGTGGGGCGGTTGGTTTGGGGTATAACAGTCCGTGGAGTCTCGTCTTCCTCTTCGTTGGTGACTGCTATATGGTGGGGGTGGGGGTGGGGGGTGGGGCGGGTGTTTTGGGATAAATATAACAGTCCATGGAGTCTCATCTTCCTCTTGTTTGGTGACAGCTGGACACGTATTGGGCAGCGATCTCCACAGTGGCTTCTTCTTCTCCCAGTAGGATGTAGAGTTTCCTCTTCTCGTCTGCAGATATGAAGTCTGGGATGTGGGCAGAGAGTCTTTGGTAGTAGACGGCCCTCACAGCTGAGTATTTGGTGCAGTGTAGCAGGAAGTGGGTCTCGTCTTCTAGGGCCCCCTGGTCACAGTGCTGGCACAGTCTCTTCTCCCGTGGCTTGTACGTCTGTCTGTATCGCCCCGTCTCTATCTCTAGGTTGTGGGCGCTCAGTCTGTACCGGCTCAGGGTCTGTCTGTGCTTGGGGTGGCGTATTCTCTCCAGGTAGGTGGCCATGGTGTAGTCCCTTTGTAGGGATTGGTACACATTGGTGAGTTTCTTGGAGTTATTTATTTCGTTTCTCCATTCTTCAATGTACCGCTCTCTGTTTGCCTCTGTGGTCGCCTTTATTTCGGCCTTGGTTATCATCTGTTGGTGTTTTTGGTTTGGTGGTTGGCTGTTGTTTGGTTGGTGAGTGTCTGGTTTGCTCAGGTGGCTTAGCCATGCTTGGTGGTGGTAGGAGTCGGGCTTGCTCACCTGGATGTATGCCTGGAAAGCTAGCGCCCTCTTCTGTATGGTGAGCCATAGGGGGAGTCTGCCTAGCTCTGCCCTGCAGGCTATGTTGGTGGTGTTGCGATGGACATGGAGCAGGTATTTGCAGAACTCCAGGTGGAAATTCTCTGTTGGGCTGGAATCCCACTTTAACTGGTCTGGGTAGGTGGCTGGGCCCCAAACCTCACTGCCATAGAGAAGGATCGGGGAGATGACTGCGTCAAATATCTTACTATAAAGCAATCAGATGTCAGCTCTCTTCTAGGATTGAAGATCAGGGGTTTCCTTACCGTGCATGCTGGGAGTTGTAGTTTCACACCAGGTGGAGAGTCACAGCTTGGAGACAATAACCATGGATGATGGAGAAAGATACAAACAACATAGTCATGTATTTGTATTTAATAAAATAAGTAAAAAACACATTGGTATCAAAAGAAAATCTGTTATTAGTGGTCTCTTCCTCTGGAAGTCGTCCCTGTCGCTGACATCATCACTGTGCTGACATCATACACACTCAAGTATATCTACATTCATACACTGGTTTATGGGGTTAGAAAGATCTGTCACAGCGCCCCCTTCCATGGTATCTGGTACTCGCATGAATAGGGCTGAGCTACGGCACCACACACAACCCATATTCCCTGGTCTGAAGAGATCCCAAAGTGTAATATAAGTATGATTTAGGCTGAGGCGGACGACCCCTGAGGTATTCACGTATCCAGTCTAGGGGCATGACATGACTTTTTGGGATTTTTGCTGATCTATTGGCCCCATTAATGCAGCCCCCCCCATTATACACTGCACAGCTGACATGGACTCTCTAGGACCCAGCAGCCACCTGTACCTGGTGGGTCACATGACCGTAAGCCCTTGAGGAGAATCACTGTGAGGTAAAGACGGTAACCAGAGGGGTCCAAGGCCAGACAAGGCTTCTCATAAGGAAGAACACCCTAAGTGACTGCGAGACCCCCACATACTGGATGGGAGACCCCCGCCCACCAGGAAAGGTTGGTGAAATGACAGTAACTTAGGGTTTATAATGGAAGAACTAAATAGGGAAAATATGAGGTGAAAAGTCGTAGCCATTGAAACCATATTACCACACTCCTTAATAGCGGGGTGTAGCATCCAACATGAGGTAACTTCTGGGGGTTTCGGCCATATTTTACCTCAGAATCTCTGTATGCGTCGGCCGATGTTGTGTAAGTCACCATGTAGTTGTTCTGAGGCCACAGGACGGGCGACTCCAAAACCAGAAAACAGAAAAAAAGTGATGTATTGTGTAATGTTTTATGTATTTCTGTATAACTGACCTATGAGGGTACGTTCACATGTAGGAAATTGCTGCGGATTTGTGGCCCCTGAATCCGTCCCGAATCTGCCTCCCATTGTTTTCAATGGGAGGCAAAGATGGCAGTAGGGCGCTGAAAAAACAGCGTCCTCCATTTTGCGGGATCAGGACTTCCTGCCGTTTAGGTCCATTAAGTCGCAAAGGCATGCCAATGTCCTGTCACGGCGATACCGCAGCCGAATATGGCGGCGGATAATGAAGAGGAATATCTTTTCATTTTCCGCCATGTGAAAATACCCTAAGGGCTCGTTCACACGGGGGCGGATTTTGACACAGAGAGTGACGCGGGAGCCGCATCACTCTCAGGTCAAAACCCGCCTGCCACAACCATCGCGGTTGCGGCTTTCCCCTCCAGAGCCGGCTCAAATGAACGAGCCAACGTGGGAGGGTGCTGCCGCTAGGCTTCCGCCTGAAGAAAGGGCAGCTCGCTTCTTTTTTCGCCTAGTGTTAAAAAAACGCTAGCGAAAAAAAAAAAAAGAGCTAGCCCTCTACATAGGCTAGCATTGTATGGAGGCGGATTATGACGTGGATTCCACTGTCCCCGTGTGAACTAGCCCTTAGAGTTTAGAATTTTTTGCAGGCAGATTTTGAGGCTTGCAAAGCTCATGAAAATGAATGGGAGGCAGAAAAAAAACACTAGCATTTTTGGGAAAAAATGGCTGGGAAAATCCGCTAGTGTTTTTTTTCTTCCTCCCATTCATTTCCATGGGCTTTGCATGACAGAATCCACCTGAAGATGGGTTAGTTGGAGAGTTGGGAGGTGTTTTTTTTTTTTTTTTTTTTTTAGATGGATTTTGCCTGCAAAAATCTCTGTGTGAACTTACCCTAAGAGGTGATGGTGGAACATTCTCCGAATACTGGTGTCTGCCAGAAGAGGGAGCCAGAATCATTGTGCAGACAGCAGAGAAAGGAGGATCTTTTAAGCAGAATTAGAGGGATGAGTTTCTGAGCAGAACAGGAAGGGGAGGAGGTGGACAGGTGGAGCTGAGTCAGGGTCATCTACTGGACCCATGCCAAGTGAAAACCACCTAGGAGCTCATTCGTTCTAGGAACAATCAATTGTTCTTAGAACGTATGGGCTCCTAGGTGGTTTTCACTTGGCATGGGTCCAGTAGGTGGCGCTGACTCAGCTCCTGATGTGTTCACATGATGGACTATGCAGATTTCCCACCCCCATTCACTTCAATGGGAAATTTGGGTGAAATCTGCCCAAAGATTGGGTAGGACACTCATATTTTCTGCTAGCTGATTTTTTTTTCGTCTGCCTCCCATTGAAATTAACTCAAGGAGGAATTTTTATGTCAGATTCCACTGTAAGAAATCCGTTGTGTGAACTGGACACATGGGGTGGTTCCTAATGCTGTCAGTCACAGGCAGAGGCGTAACTGGAGCTCCTGGGCTCCAATGCAAAAATTGTAATGGGGCCCCTGCCTACTTTGTTGCTTTGAGAATAGTGGTACATTTTATGTGGCAGAGGGACTGTAGGGCCCCCTTCAGGGCTGGTTGGTGACTGCTACTACCGCACACCCCCATAGCTATGCCCCTGGTCACAGGAGGTTACATTGACATAGCAGGAAATGCTTAATACTAATCCACAGGAGTACACATGGACTTGGGGTGGTTCCTATTATCAGTCACAAGAGGTTACATGGACAAAGGGGGTGGTGCCTAATACTAGCAGTCACAGGAGGTCACATGGCCATGTGGTGGTGCCTAATACTACCAGTCTCATTGGGTAATGTGGACATGGGGTGGTGCCTAGTATGAACTGTCATAAGAGATCACATGGACACACAGGGTGGTGCCTAATACTAACAGTCACAGGACGTCACATGGACACAGGGGGTGGTGCCTAATACTTACAGTCACATGGACACAGGGGGTGGTGCCTAATACTTACAGTCATGTGGACACAGGGGTTGGTGCCTAATACTAACAGTCACAGGAGGTCATGTGGACACAGAGGGTGGTGCCTAACATCAACAGTCACAGGAGGTCACGTGGACCAGGCATTTTTGGACACAAGGATACTTAATGTGTATGTATTTAACTTTATTCATGTACTTTTCTATATGTTCTAAGGAAAGGGGGTGATTTTGTTTATTTAATTGTTTTTTAATTTTTTAAAAACATTTTTTAAACTTTTTTTTTCTATTATTTTTAGACCCCCTAGGAATCTGAGCACTATTTCAATACACTAATTCAATACACTGCAATGATAATGCATTGCAATGTATTGAAAAATACTGAAGCTTATATTACAGGCTGCCTATATAGGATGCCGGCTTTCATAATAATGGATCGTGAGTCCCGGATCTCACAGTGCCCATATGAAGCCAGCAAAATGGCTCTTGAGCAGCTTTGAACAAGGCTTTAGGTAAGTTAATGCCCATGATCAGTGCAGGTCATGGGCCCCACCGAATTTATCATCAATGATGATACAAATCTGATGTCAATAGGAAATGTATGTCAGCGCCGGGGCTACGATAACTGACGTGGGTAACACCAGTCTTTATAAAAATGCCCCATTGCCTTTACCATGAAAGATTTCTTGTTATGATTACTAATATTTATGCAGATCAAATTATATGCACAGTAAATGTATATTACATTACACAGGCTTGGAGAGAAAAAAATCTTACATGCCAGGATTGACAGTGGACTTACTTTAATCTCAACAGTTATCTCTGTTTTTACATCCAGAGATAACAGATATTGAGGAAGCCCATGTCCTTATCAGCAAAATGCAATTTAGCTGACCTGATTGCCCAGGAACTAAGATCAGGAGATAACAGCTCTGAGAATAGGTGCGATCCCGAGAACTCAGCCCTCCTCCCTCTAGAGAGCATAGAGCCACTTTGCAGGTCCTGAGATAAGATACCAGACCAAGGGCCTAGGCAACATTGTGTAAACAATAGGGAGGAATGATCAGTCATAGCAGGTAAGCAAAGTAGCATTTCTAAAGCGATGTATTTTGGAAAACTCTCGAACTTTCAGATGGGTATACCTCCTTCAAGCTACTTTAAAGGGGCTCTATCAGCAAAATCATGCTGCTAGAGCCCCATATATGCGTGCATAGCCTTTAAAAAGGCTATTCAGGCATCGGTAATGTTATATTAAACTACCCCCCCCGTTTTAAAAAAAATAACCTAAAAAACAATGTGCTCTACTTACGGATCGTGCACGCTGGGCGGGCATTCTGGGTGTGTCTTCTTCTTCTTCCCCGCCTCTTCTTCCTCCGATGTCCTCCGGTCCTGTCTTCTTCCAGCGCTCGCTCGCGGACACTGATATGAAAAAACGGCCTGGGCGCATGCGCAGTAGCATGCGGCTTCTACTACGGCTACTGCGCATGCGTCCCGGCTATCACTGGCCATTCGCGAGCGCTGGAAGAAGACGGGACCGGAGGAGGAAGAAGACGGGACCGGAGGAAGAAGAGGCGTGTATGAAGAGGAAGACACACCCTGAATGCCCGCCCAGCGTGCACGTTCGGTAAGTAGAGCACATTCTTTTTTAGGTTATTATTTTAAAACGGGGGGGTAGTTTAATATAACTTTACCAGTGCCTGAATAGCCTTTTTAAAGGCTATTCACGCATATGTGAGGCTCTAGCAGCATGATTTTGCTGATAGAGCCCCTTTAAGAAAAATCATCAGAATATGGTGATTTCGGAAGTGTTTTCTACAAAAAAAATATTAAAACCTAAAAACTTTATAAATTTAGTATTGATGTAATTGTACCAACCTGTAGATTAAAGGTAGAATGTAATTTTGTATTCCAACTTTTTATTACATTGTATGGAATTTTAAATGGTGTTATTAGGAAATACAACTTGTCTTGCTTATAAAAAAAAACAAAAAAAACCCTCATATGGCTATGTAAAAGGAAAAATAAAAAAATATAGCTTTTGGAAGTCTGGGTGTAAAATGAAAACAAAAAGTAAAAAGACCACATTAGGAATGGGATAACATTCCCAATTGCATACTTTACCATATAGATCTCTTAGACCGATGAAGCTGCCGTATGACTGTACTATAACAGGGCAAAATGGTGGTATAATACTTTTTGAAAGCTTTGCTGTCTAATATTAAAGAGAGTCTATCAGGTCCAAAATGCTTCCCGAACCAATAGTAGTGCATTGTTTGGGCCCTTAAAGGGATTCTATCATTAAAAACGTTTTTTTTCTAACTAACATGTCGGAATAGCCTTAACCCCTTCCCGCCGATGGCATTTTTCGATTTGTTTTTAGTTTTTGACTCCCCTCCTTCTAAACCCCATAACTTTTTTTATTTCTCTGCTCCCAGAGCCATATGAGGTCTTAGTCTTTGTGGGACAAATTTTTCTTCTTGATGCCACCATTAATCTGTATAATGTACTGGGAAGCTGGAAAAAAAATTCAGAATGGGGTGGATTTGAAGAAAAAATGCATTTTTGCGACTTTCTTACGGGCTTCGGTTTTACAGCGTTCACTGTGCAGCCAAAATGACCTGTCATCTGTATTCTATGTTTCGGTACGATTCCGGGGATACCAAATTTATATGGTTTTATTTACATTTTAACCCCTTAAAAAAAATCCAAAACTGTGTTAAAAATTTTTTTTTCTAAAAGTCGCCATACTCTGACAGCCGTAACTTTTTTATACGTCTTTTTTATACGTGCATATGGCGTCTTTTTTTGCGGGGCCGGGTGTACTTTTTAGTTCTACCATTTTCGGGAAATGCTATTGATCACTTTTTATTCCAATTTTTATCAGAATCAAAACAGTGAAAAAACGGCGTTTTGGCACTTTTGACTATTTTTTCCCGCTACGGCGTTTACCGTAAAGGAAAAATATTTTTATAGATTTGTAGAGCGGGCGATTTCGGACACAGGGATACCTAACATGTATGTGTATCACAGTATTTAACTACTTTTATATGTGTTCTAGGGAAAGGGGGGTGATTTGAATTTGTAATACTTTTTAAATTTGTTTATTTTTTTTTACTTTTTTTTTTTTTCATTTATTAGACCCCCTAGGGGGTCTTGAACCCCAGGGGGTCTGATCAGTAATGCAATGCATTACAATGCATTGCAAAAAATAATCATTTCTTTTGCAGGCTGCATAGACCAGCCTGCAAAAGAAAGAGACTGCAGACCGGCCGGGAGCCTTTACAAGGCTCCCAGCTGTCATGGAAACGTGACGACGGCCCTGGAGCTTGCTCCAGGCACCTGCGATCACCGGCAAAATGGCGGCGCCCATGCGCTGCCGACAAAATGGCACCTCCGGCGCTTTTGACCGAGGCGCCGAAGGGGTTAATGCCTCCGATCGGTCCGGGGACCAATCGGAGGCATTAGTGCTGGCTGTCTACTGTGTAACATAGTTAAACACCCGACATGCGCCGTACTAGTATGGCAGATGTCAGGAAAGGTTTAAGAAAGGCTATTCTTCTCCTACTTTTAGATATCTTCCTCGCCCCACTGTTCGTTTAAAAATCCGTTTTCCGTCAGGATGGAAATTAGTTCTCTCGCAGCAGTGGGGGCGGGCCTCAGCACTCAAACAGCACTGGGGTGTCCCCAATGCTGTGAGAGAACTCTCTCCAGCACCGCCTCCATCTTCGTCAGCAAAGGCCTCTTCATCTTCTTCTTCCAGCGCTAGGGGTCACTCTTGTGCGCCTGCGCAATTGGCTCTGCCATCGGGCCACAATAGTGCTATACTATAGAACTACAGGAGTGTACTGCGCATGCGCAAAAAAATGGCCACCGGCATGTGCACTCGGCTCTGCCTGCGGCCGGATAGCAGAGCCGAATGAGCAGGCGCATAAGTGTGATCCCTAGAGCCGGAAGAAGACGATAAAGAGGCCGTTGCTGACAAAGATGGAGGCGGCGCTGGAGAGAGTTCTCTCGCAGCATTGGGGATGCCCCCCCAGTGCTGTTTGAGTGCTGGGGCCTGCCCCCAGTGCTAAGAGAGAACTAATTTGCATACCGATGAAAAAACGAATTTTTAACCAAACGGCGGGGCGAGGAAAACATCTAAAGGTAGGAGAAGAATAGCCTTTCTTAAGGCTATTACGACATGTTAGTTGGAAAAAAAAAGTTTTTAATGATAGAATCCCTTTAATAAGAGCAGAAATATATCTACTGGCCATAAACTGAAGAAGCAATGAAGAGAGGACCTTCATCTCATAAATATACAAATCAGCCTGCAAGTGCACTGGGAGGGGCCTGACATGACGACTCAAAAGCTCCTCCCACTGTTGTGTTCTATAGGCCAAATGCTCCACCAAAGAGATTCTTCCATTTTTTCCATTTGCTGATCCCTCCTAATATCTTTATAGAACCTCCCCAAACATGCAGTGCGGCATGAAGGGGCTCGGTGAAGGTGTCAGTGAAGGTGTGTAAGTGTCTGATGGGGTCACACAGCTCATAGAAGGACAACTGCCCGGCCTCATAATTCAGACAGATCCTGAATCTATTACTGGAGATCTGATGAGGTAACTGGATCTCTTTACTGCCATGTCTCACTGAACACTGATTATTATACCTGCACTGCCCTCCACATAAACTCCAGGACTTGTTATTATCTCCAATGACTGACTGATCTGCCCTCCTGTCTATGCTGGGATAACACATCCCCACCATCCACATTCCACTGATCTCCACATCCCAGTAATGTCATCCTGAGGTAAATCCCCTGATACTTATCACCTGAGGACCCCCCTGGAATCTCTCTGCTGTTTTTGGACGATTCTGTCTTTTTTCTGTCCAGGTTGCAGTTTTCTGGTCGTCTGATATAAGAATATTATTATCCGCGGTTTTTACATCCAGTAATATGTCTGCAGAACCATGCCCATAGATCCCTCCCTCCCCTGCAGCCGTTACCTCCCCCCCAACACCCCAGTCCTGACTATTACATCATCACCCCCATATTCTGTACCTGACACAGGTAAATCTTGGGTGTGACTGGGCAGAGATCGGGCGCTGGGGGGTTGTGGCCTCATTTCTTCTGGCTTTGGGGGTGAGATGGTCTGTAGATATGTCATTATATCAGAGAGACCTGCATGTAACATCCCTGTAATTTCATCCACATCTACATCATGTGTCTTATCATCTCCCCCTGTGTCCTCATCACCTCCCCCCTCCTCAGGATCACACAAGTCACCTGTGTCTGGATCCTGTAAGACAGTCAGTGGATCAGTCATATTACACAGCTCCTCAATGTGGCTCATCTTCATGGACAGCTCGGCCTTCTTTATCTCCAGCTTCTGGATCACCACAGATAGTGACAGTGACTGATGCTGCTCCTGCCTGGAGATCTCACTCAGGACCTTCTTCTCCAGGTCGTCCAGTCGTCTCCTGATGTCTATAAACAGGGCAGTGACTCTCTCGGCTTCTCCAGATGCTTTTTCTTGAGCTTTTCTCCAGCACTCCTCCAGATTCTGGACTCTTTCCTCAGTCTCCTTATTCTTTGTGGTCAGTTTCTGGAGAACATTTCTCAGTTTCTTCTTCTTTTTCTCAGAGGTCTCATCCAACTTCTCCAGCTGATGTCCCTGATGTTCTCCAGCCAAACGGCAGGACACACAGATGTAAACAGCGTCCTCGATGCAGTAAAATCTTAACACTTCCTTGTGGATGGAGCATTTCCTCTTCTCCAAGTTAGTGCTGGGATTAGTTAGGATGTGTTCGGGTCCTTTGTTGTGGACTCTCAGATGGTTATCACACAGAGAAGCTTCACAGTGTAGACAGGACTTCACAGCAGGTACAGGAGAGTGAATACAGTAAGTGCAGCAGATCCCAGTGATCTCCTCCTGATGGGGCTCCGTAGACAGTATACGTTCTACTACATTACGTAGAGTTATGTTCCTCTTTAGTACAGGCCGCTCCTGAAACTCTTCTCTACATTCAGGACAGGAATAAACTCCAGACTCGTCCTGTGTATTCAGGTGCTGATCGATACAGTCTCGGCAAAAATTGTGTCCAGATCTCAGGATTACAGGATCAGTATAAATGGTCAGACAGATGGAGCAGAGCAGCTCAGCTCTCAAATCAGCGGACGCCATGGCTTCAGGATTTACAAAAAAAACCTGGAAGAGCATATAATAGGGCGTGTTTCTCATATGACGCTGCATTTGGTTTACAGCTGAGAGCAGACTATTAACGCTACAGCCTTCTAGATGAGAACAGATCAGTCAGTAACAAGTTTAGTTGATTTTTTTCAGCTGTTCTCAGTTCTTACCAGGATTATTGCTTTCAGGGCAGTATAGAGAGGAACTTATGTAATATTTTATTCTGTTCACGCCATATAATTAACATTTCAGAACACACAGCACTCTTGTTGAGACTGAAAAATTATATATACCATATATACTCGAGTATAAGCCGACCCGAATATAAGCCAAGGCCCCTAATTTTACCACAAAAAGCTTGGAAAACGTATTAACTCGAGTATAAGCCAAGAGGGGAAAATGAAGCAGCTACTGATAAATTTGAAAAATGAAAATGGACGGAGTTTTCGGGTGCAGTAGATTCTGGGTGCTGGGGAAGGCGAGGGGGTGTTTTGGTTGTCTGACTGCCCCTTCCCTAAGATTGAGGATTGTTTTTTTTTTTTTTTCCCCACTTGGAATTCAGCCTGGCTCATTATAGGGTGTCTGCAGTGCACCTATTAACCCCTACCTGACGGAATAGGAGCACTGCAGATACCCTGTATTAAGTAGACCGAGCACTTTCAGACACAGGGATACCTAAGGGCGGGTTCACACCAGTGCCAGATCTGTGTTTTTAGGTTTCTGTCTTCTGCCGACAGGAGACAGAAATCTGGCTTTCAGTGTCTGCCGGTGAGCGTCTTCTGCTCTCCGCAGTGAAACCATTTTTTTTTTTTTTACCGGACACAAAGTCCTGCATGTCCGACTTTGTGTCCGGTTAAAAAAAAAAACAACAGTTTCGCCGAGAAGAGCATAAAACGCTCACAAGAGCTCACTTTTCAAACCCAAACCCATTCATTTGACACATGAGTCGGCAAGACACCTGTGGACCTGTGATTTTTCAAGTAGCATCGCCAAGCTCCTGCCGCCACTGGTTTCCAGCAGAGGCAGGACCGTGGCGATACTGCGGGCTTATACACGAGTATATAGTTATGAATATATCATTGGGAACATCATAAATCTTAACAGACTTAAGAGAATATTAAAAAGATAAATGATTTATCCCTAGCGTTAACCCCCCCCCCCCCCATAATAATAATTAAAATAATAATATTATACCAAAATTCTACATTAAATTCCGGGTATCTGACATCCTGGAGAGCATTATATAATACAAAGCTTTGAGAATCACTATCTTTATAATGAAATATATCACAAAGTTACAGTAAATCCTGCTATATACCATCAAATAGAAGGCCAGACCCAGGTCTGACAGTATTGACCTTACTGGAACTGGAAAGAGCATGTGGATCGTTCGGCCACCTAGATTAACCAGGTAATAAGGCAGGATCTTCTGGGGGAGAAGTTGGGAGAAGATGCCCAACTTGTGTGTCCACAGGAAGAAAGTTCAGCAGACATCTTGTAGACCTGTCCTGGCAGCTGATACTATATCTTGAATGAGCCTATGGGCATGATTGAGAAAAAAAAGTGTCTAAAGATGGCTGCTGAAGGTGTAATGGGTGGGCTAGTTAGGGAAAAAGGGAGGAGGCAGTGAGTGAGAGAGGGAGGGGTGGTGATTGCGAACTAGGAGTCTACAGATGGCTGCTGAGGGTGTTGTGGGCGGGCTAGCTAGGTGAACATGGACGGGGAAGTGTGTGAGAAAGGGAGAGGGTCAGTCAGTGAGAGAGGTAGGAGAATTGAGGCATCATGGAACGTGTAGGAAACAAACCACAGGAAGATAGGGATGTAAACCAGTGATTCCCAAAGTGGTCCAGGTGGACCCCCAGGGAGCTCAGCCGCGATGCAAATTTCCATTGTTAGATATAATCTTCACATTTTTTGACGAGTTTTGGGAACATGGTAGAAATGTAGCAGCAGTGAGTCCACCGAAACCAGTAAAATTTTGAAAGTGGTATACGAGAAAAAAAGTTTGGGAACCTCTGATGTAAGCAAATGCAGAATATGACAGAGACCCCCAGAAATCACTCAAAACGCTGCCAAAGTTATTTGGTGGCATTTATTAACCCATTAATAGCACTAACTGACACCCCTAATACTACAGTGGTAGCTTAGGGATGTAGCCAGAAGACCAGAGGAACCAATGGAAGGGAGCAGGAAGTAAGCGCCGTTCCAGGGAAATATGGATGAGGGGAGAATTAGTGGAGACTAATTCTAGCCATCTCGACAGGCGGATAGCCTTATAGTACGATTGTATGTCGGGGAGTGTGAAGCCACCTTTCATTTTCTGCCAAGTTAGTGAGGAATAAGTTAGACTTGGGTGGAGTTTTTCCACAGGAATGAGAGGAAAAGACCACGGAAGCTTTGTAACAAAGAGTTAGGAAGCAGGATAGGAACTGTTTGCAGGACATAGAATATATTAGGGAGGATATATGTTTTAAGAATATTTTTCCTGCACATTCTGGAGGCAACACGGATGTGAATTTTAGATAGCGTCTGCTGTGAGGTCAGCCAGGAGGGGGCGTAGTTGAGAGAGAGGTGGAGGTTTTCAAATGTTGTACGTTAAGTATCTCAGAATTGTCGAAATTAATCCTAAAGTTAGACACTTGTCTGAAAAGGGCGAATATACGGAGAACCTCGGGGATAGCAGAGGAAGGATTAAAGAGATCGAGCACTAAGTCATCTGCGAAGGCAACTGTGATGTGGTAGAAGTCGCCACTTGTGATACCCTGCATGGAGAGGGACTATCTTAATTTTTGAATGAGGGTTTCAATCACCAGCATAAAGTGGGCAGGGGACAAGGGGCTCCCTGCCGGGTACCATTATTGATACTGAAAGGCTCAGAGAGAGATCCATTGACCTTGATGCAGGCAGTGGGGCAAGTATTGAGTGAAAAAATTTCTGTGATAAATGCAGGGAGAAATTTTTCCCAAACTGCTTTCATAACTGCCCAACTAATCCTGTCAGGGTCGGTACCTAAGTGGACAAGAGGGATGTTTCTACTCTATGTCACGTAAAGTAGGCGAATTAGCCGAGAGGTGTTAAATTTCCCCTCTTTTCCAGGCACAAACCCTGTTTGTTCCTGGCCTATTAAGGATGGCATCATGGACCCTGGAACAAAAAAGACGGCATATAATGTCCCAGTGGGGGTTAGAGGGACAAGGTTTAGCTCTTAAGGCTCGTAGCCCACGTTCAATCTCAATCTCTTCTCGAAAGTCAGGGCCCAGTAGGTCTGAGAAAATTGACTTCACCGTGGTTGTTTTCTGTAAGGTTTATTGAAGTGACACCCACAGGTTTAGGGTCTATGTAGGAACGGATTCCAGGACTGAATCACTGAATTGACTCCATATCTGAGGCTTAATGGGATCATGGAGTGGGATTTGGTGGAATGGCACAACTTTGGAAAACACGTGCCATGGTCACAATGTAGCAATCCAGAGGAGGAATGCAAGGAGAATGTGAGGAGTAAGTCAGTCACGGTTGGGCTCAAGGTGGTTATAGTCAGCTCGATCAACACTTCAGCATTCTTCAGGACTGGCACAATGTTGAAGTGGCCTGCAGTGTGGAAGATGGCATTAGTGGTATCCCTCAGGGCACTTTCCTGTAGTAAATCTTCCTGAGCCTGATGGTGGTTGGAGTGTCCTTCATGGTCAAGTAGTTCACTAAGGCTAGATTTGGCGTATTGAAGACCCAGGGTAGTTATTATAGAAACATGTTCATACCTTGGGGTCTGGGGTGGGTGGGGGGGGGGTTGGGGTTTGTACTACTAACACGCTCAGCACGGCTATTACACTAAGGAACAGCCGAGCTGAGCGTGTTAGTAGTACTAAGGAGTGGCCAAGCTAAGCTAGTCGTGTTAGTACAGGAGGAGTAGCTGGAGGGATGGTTGGGTGTAGTGCAGAGCTCTTTCATCTATCCGGAGTAGCCGGGCTAACCGCACTGGCACTGCTATATCTCGCCATAGAAATGCATTGACCAGCGTTGATTGGCCAGTCTATGGGATTCGGCCAATCAACGCTGGTTCTGCCGGAGGAGGCGGAGTCTAAAATCGGACCAGAATGGAAACTGCTGTGGATCGATTTTAGACTCCGCCTCCTCAGGAGAACCAGCGTTGATTGGCCAAATCCCGTAGACTGGCCAATCAACGCTGGTCAATGCATTCCTATGTGAAAAAGTCAGCTGCGGCATATCGCAAGCTGACAGGGATCCCGACATAATAAAGGTACTTGATGCACCCAGACATGCTTCCCCTGCTGTCCCAGTTGCTTTCCAGGGTGTTGGCTTCATTTCCTGGGGTGTGATAGTGGACTTGGTGACTCTCCTGAGTCGAATGGTGGGATCCCCTGTAGCGAAGCATTTTCTCCCATAGACTATAATGGGGTTCGATATTCGATCGAATAGTCGAATATTGAGAGGCTATTCGAAACGAATATCGAATCTCGAACATTTTACTGTTCGCTCATCTCTAATGACCTTTTGTTTACAGTTTTTGATAGGTGATACATAGAGAAAGACAACAATTTGGCACTTTTGAACTTTTTTTTTTTATAAATTCTAAATCACGGGCGCAAAATAACGTGGCGTATATGCTTGTAACTCCCATTGAAATCAATGGGAGCTTTTTGAGCGCGCAAAATGCTGGCACGCGTATACGTGCCAGATTGCGCACCATTTTTCATCGTGTGAACTTGCCCTAAGACTGGTCTGAAGAGACCCCAAGGTATAAGAGTGATTTGTTGGTGGTGAACCGCAAAAATTTTGGGTTTGACCAGACCTGAAATTTTTGGAAAATTCCCTCATTCCTAGTTTTCAATCTAACATTTTAAAATGACTTTAAATGGCTACAAGGACATAGTAACAAGATGGCTTCTTACAGATTCTTGTGTCAAGCTTAAAAAGTAGCTTCATAATTATCTCAGTTTTCAGCTCAGGTTTTTTGTTGTTTTTTTAAACTCGTTTTATTGAAAAGTGCATAACAGAGCAAATAATACAGTGGAATATAATCGAATGTACACACAAATCAAACAAACAGAAATAAGTTACAAACAGAAACAAGCCACAACATCATCACCTCCCGTCCCCAAACCTCACCCGCCGCCCAAACAGTTCAGAACAGGATATTACATATCATACTGACAAAATGAAGCAGTATCATGACAGGGGAAGCCGTGAGCCTAACCAGCACCAGCCACCCCTTATGGAGTGAAGGCATCAATAGCTGAGAGCATTGAAGGGGCAGAGATTCAGCTCAGGTTTTTAAAGATATTTTCAACAAGTTTTTTGGTCTCGATGGGATTTCAAGCATTTTTTGCTTTTGGAGCTGTTTTTAAGGCAAAAGATTCAGCCAGTTATTGATAAAGCTCTTCCCACTGCTGTGTACTACAGGCCGAATGCTCCACCAATGAGAGACTTCCATTTCTCCCACATGCTACTCTGTCCACATATCTTTATGCCACCAAATAATACATATAATACAGCTGAAGGGGCTCGGTGAAGGTGTTATTGAAGGTGTGTAAGTGTCTGATGGGGTCACACAGCTCATAGAAGGACAACTGCCCGGCCTCATAATCCAGACAGATCCTGAATCTATTACTAGTGATCTGGTGAGGTAAGTCAATATATTTATTGTCATGTACCACTCCATATTGAAAGGCATACCAACCTCCACACAAACCCCAGGACTTTTTATTACATCCAATGCATGACTGTTCTCCCTTCCTGTCTGCACTGGGGTAACACATCCCCACCCTCCAATCCATTGTATTTCCGATCTCCACATCCCAGTAATGTCGTCCTGAGGCAAATCTCCTGATACTTATCAGTTTATCTCCCTTAAATCTCTCGGCTGTTTCTGGACGATTCTGTGGTGTTTGTGTCCAGATTGCAGTTTTCAGGTCATCTGATACAATTATATTATTACCAGCCGTGTTTACATCCAGTAATATGTCTGCAGGACCCTGCCCATAGATCCCTCCCTCCCCTGCAACCGTTACCTTTCCCCCAACACCCCCAGTCCTGACTATTACATCATCAGCCCCATATTCTGTACCTGACACAGGTAAATCTTGGGTGTGACTGGGCAGAGATCGGGCGCTGGGGGGTTGTGGCCTCATTTCTTCTGGTTTTGCGGGTGAGATGGTCTGTAGATGTGTCATTATATCAGAGAGACCTGCATGTAACATCCCTGTAATTCCATCCACATCTACATCATGTGTCTTATCATCTCCCCCTGTGTCCTCATCACCTCCCCCCTCCTCAGGATCACACAAGTCACCTGTGTCTGGTTCCTGTAAGACAGTCAGTGGATCAGTCATGTTACACAGCTCCTCAATGTGCCGCATCTTCATGGACAGCTCGGCCTTCTTTATTTCCAGCTTCTGGATCACATCAGACAGTGACAGTGACCGCTGCTCCTCCTGCCTGGAGATCTCACTCAGGACCTTCTTCTCCAGGTTGTCCAGTCGTCTCCTGATGTCTATAAAAAGGGCAGTGACTCTCTTGGTTTCTCCAGATGCTTTCTCTTGAGTTTTTCTCCTGCTCTCCTCCAGACTCTGGACTCTTTCCTTAGTCTTCTCTCTCTTTGTGATCAGTTTCTGGAGAACATTTCTCAGTTTTTTCTTCATCTTCTCAGAGGCCTCATCCAGTATCTCCACCCGATGTCCTCGATGTTCTCCGGCCAAACTACAGGTGACACAGATACATACGGCATCCTTAGTACAATAGTACTTTAAAAGTTCCTTATGGACAGAACATTTCCTCTTCTCCAGGTTGGTGCTGGGATCACATAAGACGTGTTCTGGTGACTTGCTGTGGACTCTCAGATGTTTATCACACAGAGAAGCTTCACAGTGTAGACAGGATTTCACAGCAGGTACAGAAGAGTGAATACAGTAAGTGCAGCAGATCCCGGTGATCTCCTCCTGATGGGGCTCAGTAGACAGGACACGTTCTACTACATTACGTAGAGTTATGTTCCTCTGCAGTACAGGCTGCTCCTGAAACTCTTCTCTACATTCAGGACAGGAATAAACTCCAGACTGGTCCTGTGTATTCAGGAACTGATCAATGCAGAACCGGCAGAAGTTGTGTCCACATCTCAGGGTTACAGGATCGGTATAAATGGTCAGACAGATGGAGCAGAGCAGCTCGTCTCTCACATCAGCAGACGCCATGGCTCGCAAGAAAATGAAAGTGAATTCTATAGGCTTGTTCAGCACATGTGACTTTGTACAGCCTCCATCTGACAGCTGACTTTTAACCCTATAATGTTGTAAAAGAGAGCAGATGTCTTGTCTTTGGCCAGTTATAAGGAAGAAACTTGATTTCTTCAGATTTATAAAGGGGTGATTCCTTACCAAGCTTATTGTTTTCCAGAAGGTAGAGACAGGACACAATAAGGTTATCTGCTTAACAGTCATCATATGTTATTCTGTTCACTGGTCATATGGTAATGCAGTGTTTAGGGTGACACTTCGGGCTGCGAGCATTTATATATATATTTGTAAAAATAACTCATATTAGATCTCAAAAAGATACATATAATGTCTGACACTGATATATAATAGTAGACAGGAAAGCATCATATAATACACAGCATCAAGAATAGTGGGAAACCAAAAAGCGCTCCATTATCCAATAGTACCTGGTAGAATGTCTTACTACCCTTGTTGTGATAACATATACTATACATGTACCTATATACATTAACGTCCTTCATGAGTTAAAGGGGTTGTCCCATCACAAGGATCCTATCTATACTGCTTGTTAATGTGGATGTAAGACTTTTCCTAAATACATTGTTTCAGTAAAACTGCTTTGTTTATCCACTATATTACTTTATTCAATTCTTTGTGGCCACAGCCCTGACTTAGCTGCTCATGAGTCAAGTGATGTATCTGCTGCTTTCAGGGGAGAGGGAGGAGGGGCTAAGTGCAGGGGAGCGAGCCTGTGTATCTAGCTATTCCTGTGTCTACACCACCTGACCTAGGTCCCTGCACTCAGATAGAGGAGAGGAGCTGCTTTCATTTCTTCTGTTCTCCCAGTTATCAGGCTAGCTAATTCAATTGTGTTCATGATGGCAGAGACAGGCAGTCTCTGTATGTAACACAGAATGGAGTTGCTGCTGCCTGTACTTCATAGTCCAATTTGGGTGGGCGGAGCTACACGTAAATTTGGGGGTGGAGCTAAACAGCAGGTTGCATGTGAAACCCCGCCCACCAAATGATGCAAGAAACCAGGAAGAAAGAAGATTTTACAGCAGTAAAGACTGATGAGTATGTGAGGTGGGAATACCCCTTTAAGAGCTCTCCTCCAATCTGCACCATGTCTAGGGCTTTCTCAACAGCGCACATAGACATTTCATTAAAGCATCCACTATGTAGATCTCTGAGGAACCCCCAATAAACTCCCATTACCAGCTTGCAACGTGGGATCAGTGCCTGCTATAGGTTCAGCAAGGCAAAGTTTTACCTTACGTACGGTACAGCCAATATAATATTGTATGCAAACATTACATAGAAGGAGATATATAACCTGAGAAGTATCTTAATAGGGTAATGAATAGATGTAACAAAAGATTGATATAGTGGTGGCCACTGTGCATATAGCGACAAAGCCCATGACTTTTACTACCATAAGGTGCTGCAACCACATCTCCCTTGATGCCCCGACTGATCCATACCGACCAAGTTGGCTTCATCCCCGGCTGTGAGGCCAGAGATAATGTCTCCAAAACTCTCTTAATTGCGGGTGTGGTGCGTTCTAGAGGTTCCCCCCTATGCCTTCTATCTGTCGACGTGGAGAAGGTGTTTGACCGCGTCCACTGGGATTTCTTACGAGCTACTTTGGAACAAGTGAAAGTCGGCTCCGGATTCCTGCACAAGGTCCTCTCTTTGTATGGTGACGCCTTGGCGAGGGTCTGTTCTAACGTTTTTTTATCTGACCCTTTTCCTGTGCGCAATGGTACCCGGCAGGGTTGCACCCTGTCCCCTTTATTGTACGCCCTCGTAATGGAGCATCTTGCAATCGCATTGCGTTCCCGCTCGGATGTATCAGGTTTTCCAATTGGCAAGTCTCAGGTTCGGCTGGCTCTTTACGCTGACGACCTGCTTATGTATGTCACCCAGCCTCGTGTATCCTTCTCTGCAATTCTTGATGAATTCCGGCACTTTGGCAATGTGTCCAACTTTAAAGTTAATCTCTCGAAAAGCGAGGCACTCAACATTTCCCCTGAGTAATCGGAAATTACGCACCTAGCCACAAGCTTCCCCTTTAAATGGCAGCCTCAATCAATTAAATACCTGGGTGTTCAGATCCCTCTACCCTGGTTGCCCTGAATTACCTCCCTCTACTCGAGAAGACCACGGTGCATTTGCGGACCTACGGGTCTCTTGGGCTGTCATGGTTTGGCCGTATAAATGCCTTGAAGATGGACGTTGTGCCCAGGCTTCTATACCTATTTCAGGCCATTCCGGTTCCTGTACCTAGTCACTTCTTTAGAACCCTTCAGACAATATTCGGTAGATTCGTTTGGGGCCCCTTGCGCAGCAGGATTAGGTTCCGTTCCCTCACTCATCGAAAGGCCAACGGGGGGGGGGGCTGGGCTCCCTGATCCCTTCTTATCTTATCGGTTGGCGGTCCTGCTACGTCTCTTTGATTGGTGTTTCCGGGCCACGGATAAACAGTGGGTCTCGATAGAGGCAGACCTCCTCTCTGCCCATCTCGCTTCTCTCCCATGGATTCCCCCTCATTATCGACCAGCCCTAACCCATGTCTCTTCACTCTCTTGGCACTTTCTATCTACATGGGATACCGTCTATCGCGCATCCTCCTTGGCTAGGGTCCCTGGCCCCCTGACCCCTCTCTTTCGGAACAATATGTTTTCCCCCCCTGGTTGTACTGCTCGCCGTTTTCTCTGCTGGTCAGCCACTGAGGACGTTAGGTTGGGGTCTATTGCGGGGTCCTCCCCCTTACCATCTCTCAGTTCACTCAGTGACTCTTCCCCTGGCTCCTCTTTGTCATGGTTGGAATATAATCAACTCACTGCGTTTTTCCGTAAGTTTTCCCTATAGCCCGTACTCTCCACTGCCCTGACTGTGTTAGACACCGCGCTTCATCAATCGGCGGTGCCAACCCGCGTACTTTCTTTCCTTTATGACATCCTATTGACAGCTGCTATCCCGGGCCTTCCCCCCTTCACCAGGGCGTGGGACTCTGATCTGGGCATCCGTTTGTCTGCTGCCTATTGAGAGAGATCCTTCCTGTTTGTACACAAATTGCCTCTGCCCTGTAGTGCCCAGGAGAAAAACTTTAAAGTCTTGCTGGTACCGGTGTCCGACCCTTCTGCATCGAATCTACCCGTCTGTGTCTGACGTGTGTTGGCGCTGTGGAGCTGCCGTGGGATCTTTCTTCCACATTTGGTGGTATTGTGGAGAGATACAGGTATTTTGGTCCTCTATTTTCTCCGTTTATTCTAAGGTCAGTGGTCGCTCCGTGCCCCCCTCCCCTCAGCTGGCCCTCCTTTCCCTTATTCCGGGGAAGATCTCCGCAGTCAAGGGCGATCTGCTCCGACAGTTTCTCACGGCCACCAGGACTGTCATCCCCCGCCACTGGCGTAGTACCGTGACACCCTCTTTGACGGAATGGCTCCAGGAGTTTCTCCTCATTAGGATGATGGAGGCCTTGGTCGCAGAAGACTCTTTGGACCCTTCTAAATTTGAGACCCTCTGGCGGCCATGGGTTGTGTTTCAGGAGTCGAGTGAGTTTTCTTCCCTTTTCGCTTGAATCCCCCCTGATAGCCCCCTTTCCGGGTCCTCTGGGGACTCCTGTCACTTTTCTTATTTTGTAGCCTACCCCTGTCTGTTGCCCCCCTCTCGTTTCGTGTCTTCGTATGCTTTGTCTTTCTGTTGTTTTCTTTGTTGTCTTTAAGGATGCATTCACACTACGTATACTGAAGCTTATTCTGAACGTAAAACACGTTCAGAATAAGCGGCGTATAAAGCAGCTCCATTCATTTCTATGGGAGCCGGCATACGAGCACTCTCCATAGAAATGAATGGGCTGCTTCTTTCACTACGAGCGCTCCCATTGAAGTGAATGGGATGTGCCGGCGTGTACGGCTCGGCATGAGCAGAGCTTACCGTACACACCGGCACTTCCCATTCACTTCAATGGGACTGCTCGTACTGAAAGAAGCAGCCCATTCATTTCTATGGGGACTGCTCGTACTGAAAGAAGTTTGCATTCTATGGCTTGAGAAAGCGCACATAGCTGCGCGAAACGGCTGTTGCCTTTTGCCTTTGCATGCTGTTCTTCCCTCCCTGCACTTATTGCTTTTAGATATGTATTGCCTCAAATAAAGAAGTTTTTTACAAAGACGAGCCTCGATGTGGGTGAGTGCCCTTCCAATTTTTCTACTATTTTGTTAGTATACGTAGTGTGAATGCACCCTTAGTGTTGGATTTATATTTTATATGGTTGTTGTGCAAGTCTCTGTACCTGCCCCTCCTGGGCGCTGATTTACAATGCCACTTAAGTTTTGTGACATACCTTGGACTTGCCATTACTCTGCATTATTATGTTATTGTTGTTTCGTTTTATTTCTTTGAAAAATTACTAAAATTTGTTTACATCTAAATCTATGCTGTTATATACTGTATTCACTAAACTAGGCACAATTTTCACTCGGGACTCTAGAAAAGCTCATTGACAACCAATATGGTGTCCATCACAGCTCACCCAGCTTTTCTTAGAGTCCTAAATGACAAATGATTCCTTCAATTGATCCACTATCACTGGACAACTTGATCTTTTTGCCATTCAGCTTTTTTGGAGTCCTGAATGGCAAAATGGTAGAGCGATAGTAGAGGCAATGGTTTATAAATAGGCAGATTTTCCATTCAGTACTCCACAAAAGCTGGGTGAACTGGGTGTTACTTGAACCTTATTTACAGCATAACGAGACTTGTACCATGCAGGACTCTAGGAAAGCTGTGTAAAACCCCAATGATAGCTAAGACTGGCTAGATAGCTAATGATACCTTCCTTAGGCGGCCCCTAAGGAAGGCTTAAACTACCATATTGTCACCCAGCTTTTCCAGGAACAGATGTAATTAAGAGTAGAGTTGACAATACCTTCAAAGCAGAGGTTAACGCAAAGACTGGAAAATTTGGGGATTTGAAGTAAAATGTTTTTCTATCCTTGGCCCATATTACCCTTTGGGGTACTAACAGAGCTGGCAGCCATTTTGCCATCTCTGGTATTTACAGAAGATTATCAGAGGTGCCAATGACAAGATGTTGTCCCAGTTGCTAATGGAACGAGGGGCTGTCGCAAGAGGTTCTAGAATCTTCCTGTATTTTCAGCATGGCAATCAAATCAAACAAGCTTTATTGGCACGTCCGAATAGATATTTGGCATTGCCAAAGCTAGTAAAGTGTGTGGAGGGGGGGGGAGTTGGATTCAGGTGGGTGAGTGGTGGGTATGGGGGGGTGGATTGGGGTATAACAGTCCGTGGAGTCTCATCTACCTCTTAGTTGGTGACCGCTATATAAGGAGGTGGGGTGGGTGGTTTGGGGTATAACAGTCCGTGGAGTCTCATCTTCCTCTTGTTTGGTGACAGTTGAACACATATTGGGCAGCGTCTTCTCCCAGTAGGATGTAGAGTTTCCTCTTTTCGTCTGCAGATATGAAGTCAATCTCTCCTCTGATCCACTAGGGGGAGCCTGTGCTCTAATTTATGGATGGAAGACCCAATGTGAATACCAGAGAGGGGAGGTTGGGACTCATTGTGGTGTCAGCAAAGGAAGACAATAGGGCAAAGCAGCAGATCTCTCTGAGAATGGAGCAGGCCTCAGGGCATAGACATCAAGGCACCCAAAGTTTAACATAAAAAGAACTCCTACTCACCTCTCCTCACTCCCCTGCTGTTCTGTTTGCATTCCCAGTTGCAGAGTGCTCTGGGAGCAGCAGGACTGATGTGAGTGACGTCATTACATCTCGCCCTACAGCTCCCCGGGCCAGAGGACATGGGGAGCACAGCGGTAAAGCAGGTTCTGTCCACAGATTGCTCCTGCTTCACTCACTGTTGTATTCAACTCATTTGCATCCGGAGTCAAATGCAGGACCCATAATCCGGAAATGTCCCACAGATTCCGAGACGGTTGGGAGGTATGTTACACATTCACTTCAAAATGACATTTTGCGGCTGCAAAATCACGGCCGCAAAATAACGCGGCGTATACGAACCCACCTCCCATTGAAATCAATGGGAGCGTTTACGGCGCGCAAAGTCTCACACGCCGTATACGTGCCACATCACGCGGCACGTTACATCGTGTGAACTCCCCCTTATTGGGTGGACATGTAGGGGGTACAAGGTTTATGTGACCATCCAAAAACATGCAGAGAAACAGATCTGTGCAAGGTAGTCTTCAAAACCGTCCGCCAGTCTGCGTTTGGGAGAGCTTGGGAGTATGAACTCTATAGTCACATCTACTTTGCAGCTTCTGTTACTGATTCTGTCATTTTTGTTAGAAAAATACATTAAGGCTAAGGCCCCACAGGACAATACGCAGCGCTAAAGCGTTGCGGCAAAAACCGTGTCAGGAATGCATCGCGAGTCTTCACGGAGTTTTCCTCTATGGACTTTCTATTACAATTATATCTATTGGAAAGTCGCTGGCGTTTCTGTAGATAGAATTGGCATGTTGCGATTTCCAAAACCGCGCTGGTTTTGTAAATCGCAGCGTGTTCGCGCTGCAGATTTTACCTCAAAGTGGGCATGGGATTTGCATGAATCCCATCCGCTTTGCTGGTACTGTATAACGCTGCGATTTCCCCCCCAGCGTTTCTGGAATGGGATTGTTATCAATGTACCACTCACTGAACATGGCCAGATACTAGCGACACCTCCAAGGTTGTGCAGTTCAGGTTTAGATACCAGGTGCTAATCCATTAATTGACATTTTCCCATACCCGGCAGTACCACCTTGTTATCTTACATCTGATGGGCCTGGACAAGGGAAGCCACAAAGTGGATCAGCTGATGTTCTGTATTGAGCAACAAATTTCCCATTGAATGTCTCCCCACCAACTACAACTGGGGAACATAGTCATCTACAATAGCAGGAAGATAGTGGCCGCACTGCAGTTTGGGAATATAACACACGCTCCCCGTGTAGTTCATGCCATAAATTTAGTGGTGAAAAAATTGACTAGCCAAATTTTTTAGAATATGCTCTGCAGTGGCCCCCACAGAGTACAATCTGGTCCATAGTGGCTCCCACACAGTAAAATATGCTCCACAGCTTCCCCCCCCCACACAATATAATATGCTCCACAGTTGTAAGCAACAGCTAGATTAGTTGCACCTAAAGTCAGCAGTGAAGAGGGGCAAGAACTGCACCTTGTGGTGCCCCCGTACTACAGATCACAGTGTCAGACACACAGTCCCGGGCTCTCACATACTGAGGGCGGTTTGTGAGATAGAGGTGTGTTTCTGGTAGGACACTTATTGTAGTGCACCTCAGATAACAAGAAGAGGGGAGGTCCTAATCTCCATGTTTGATGCATGTCCCTTATTATTACAGATGAATGTTAATAAAGAATATACCCCCCCCCCAACCACCCCAGTGTCAATTCATTAGGTGTGCAACATAAGGATCATAACGAAATTCTACCATATCAGCAGTTTTTAATTAGACACTATCAATGTAAACTGGGGTCTTCACAATTAGTATTTTATCTGTTGAATGTTAAATTTAACATTTGACTAAAAGGATGCAATAAAATAAACACATATATCACCTGAAGAAAATACAGCCACATTATACTGTAAATGACACCAAATTGTGGGAAGACTAGAGGTTGTAAACTCTACTCCCTGTGATATCACCAGTCTCTAGGCAAATTAATTCTATCATGGTGGACCCTCACAGCCGCTGATCCCCCAATATCTTTATAGAACCTCTACAGTATATACCCATAATACAGCATGAAGGGGCTCGGTGAAGGTGTCAGTGAAGGTGTGTAAGTGTCTGATGGGGTCACACAGCTCATAGAAGGACAACTGCCCGGCCTCATAATCCAGACAGATCCTGAATCTATTACTGGAGATCTGCTGAGGTAACTGGATCGCCTTACTGTCATGTATCACTGAATACTGAATTATATCACACCACTGCATTCTGCATAAACCCCAGGACTTGTTATTATCTCCAATGTATGACTGCTGCCCCCTCCTGTCTATACTGGGATAACACATCCCCACCCTCCACAGCCATGATTCCCTGATCTCCACATCCCAGTAATGTCGCCCTGAGGTAAATCTCCTGATACTTATCACCTGAGAACACTGGAATCTCTCATCTATTTCTGGACGATTCTGTCTTATTCCTGTCCAGGTTGCAGTTTTCAGGTCCTGTAATATTCGGATATTATTACCAGCCGTGTTTACATCCTGTAATATGTCTGCAGGACCCTGCCCATAGATCCCTCCCTCTCCTGCAGCCGCTACCTTCCCCCCAACACCCCCAGTCCTGACTATTACACCATCACCCCCATATTCTGTACCTGACACAGGTAAATCTTGGGTGTGACTGGGCAGAGATCGGGCGCTGGGGGGTTGTGGCCTCATTTCTTCTGGTTTTGCGGGTGAGATGGTCTGTAGATATGTCATTATATCAGAGAGACCTGCATGTAACATCCCTGTAATTCCATCCACATCTACATCATGTGTCTTATCATGTCCCCCTGTGTCCTCATCACCTCCCCCCTCCTCAGGATCACACAAGTCACCTGTGTCTGGATCCTGTAAGACAGTCAGTGGATCAGTCATGTTACACAGCTCCTCAATGTGCTGCATCTTCATGGACAGCTCGGCCTTCTTTATTTCCAGCTTCTGGATCACATCAGACAGTGACAATGACCGCTGCTCCTCCTGCCTGGAGATCTCACTCAGGACCTTCTTCTCCAGGTTGTCCAGACGTCTCCTGATGTCTATAAACAGGGCAGTGACTCTCTCGGCTTCTCCAGATGCTTTCCCTTGAGCTTTTCTCCTGCTCTCCTCCAGACTCCGGACTCTTTCCTCAGTTTGTTTTTCTTCTTCTTAGAAGCCTCATCCAGCATCTCCACCTGGTGTCCCTGATGTTCTCTGACAAATCTACAGGACACACAGATACATACGGGATCCTTAGTACAATAGTACTTTAGAACTTCCTTATGGACAGAACATTTCCTCTTCTCCAGGTTGGTGCTGGGATCACATAAGACGTGTTCTGGTGACTTGCTGTGAACTATCAGATGGTTATCACACAGAGAAGCTTCACAGTGTAGACAGGACTTCACAGCAGGTACAGGAGAGTGAATACAGTAAGTGCAGCAGATCCCGGTGATCTCCTCCTGATGGCGCTCAGTAGACAGGACACGTTCTACTACATTACGTAGAGTTATGTTCCTCTGCAGTACAGGCCGCTCCAGAAACTCTTCTCTACATTCAGGACATGAATAAACTCCAAACTCATCCTGTGTATTCAGGAACTGATCAATACAGACCCAGCAGAAGTTGTGTCCACATCTCAGGGTTACAGGATCGGTATAAAGGTTCAGACAGATGGAACAGTCCAGCTCGTCTCTCAAATCAGCAGACGCCATGGCTTTCAACAAATGAAACTAAGTTGTATTTTACAGGGCGTGTTCCAGCATATGTGACATTCCAGTATAGAACACAACGTGCGGCTGAGACTTCTCTATTGTCCCCATAATCTACTAGCTGAGAAATGATGTCTTGTCTTGATTCATCAGAAAATGTTAACAAAGGACACTTAACAAATCTGTCAAAACTCCATTAAAAATCGCATTGATTACATTTCAAATAAAACAAACACAAAGCGCCGAGCGGCACATAGTGTAGTACCCAATGATAAGAGCAGAGCTAAACGTGTGGGTGTAAGAATGCCTCTCACTTTTAAGGGTTGTGAACCCCCGCAGATAGACAATAGAACCGATTGTTCAGATGGGTCCTCTGTGAGTGGATTGTAGTAGCAGGAACCTTGTCATCTGAAGGTGTTGGAGAAGGCGTCCGACGTCAAGCCGAAGAAGGAAGGGGAGGATGCAGAAGAAGACAGAGGAGGCGCTGGAGTCGGTTTTTGAGCAGCAATGGGGACGCCCCCATCGCATCTCCTGCCCTGGGGGATGCCCCCATCGCTGCGAGACAACTAATTAGCATACCAGTACAAACCGGTATTTCGAACGGCGCGGCGGAGATCACTTCCAAAGGTAGGAGACGAATAGCCTTTCTAAAGGCTATTCCGACGTGTTACCTAGAAAAAAAAGGTTTTTAATGGTAGAATCCCTTAAGTTTCCTAAGAATATATTTAAAATTTTTATGAACAATAAAATTGCATCTTTATGATTGCAAAAGTCACAATTATAAATCTATACAACAATTTACATGACAGCAAAATGAGAATTCTTCGGTATCATTACCTACTTCCCTGGGCCTGCTCACTGCCGCCCCTCGCTTCCCCTTCTACTGTAGGACGCAGGGACAAGCAGGCCCAGGCCGCGATCCTACTACCGCTAATATTATACTCGATAGATAGATTCAAAGACATTTTGCCCAGTGCGCAGACTTTGATGCAGACTTATCAGCAAACCTTTTTAACCCCCCACCCCCCAAAAAAACCCTAGAGCTCTGTTACCTGAAGACAAGACGTCAGAATGAGGAAGTATAGAGATGTAAATATACCGCCATTGTTAAGCATTCCTTCTGTCCTCTGCCCTGACACCTAACTGCTTCCTCTTAGCAAGCTTTGCAGCCAGAAAACAGAGGCAGAAAATGGACAGGAATACCTCAACATTTTCTGCCATGTGATCTAACCCTAAGATCAGGTCACCACATGAAGTAATCCACACACAGCGGTAAAATCTATGCTGCGGATACACCACACTTTCCATAATCGTTGCAGCCTGTCAATTATACCTACAGAAATGCCGGCAGATTCTATATAGGTATAACTGAAGCAGAACGTGCACAGAGGAAAGCTCTGCGAACTAAGTCAGTCCCACATCACGTTTTTTGCTGCAGGACGCTAAATGGGGCCTTAATGGCCGTGCTGTGAGCAGCTCTGGGCCTTTGTTGCCAGGATTAAGAGATGGAGCAGCCCTTGCCCTCTGCCCCTAAAGGATTTAAGTATATGGACTGTCACAATGTCTTATTAGTGGGGTTTTAGTCCCTGAGCTAAAGATGGGGGGGACACTGGTTTTAAAAATGGTCTGATTAATTTGGGTGGTTTTTAATTATATATTGGTAACTTATTTTATTATTATTACGTGATATTTATTATCTGTATTGGTAACCCATTAGTAACGGTATTGTGGCCAAATTTACTCCGTAACATAAGCGTGTGCCGTTACTATTTAGCTGCTTATTGTGTTCATAGCGGGAGCCATTGGGACTTGTAACACCAGGATCCTTTCTCTTACTGGGCCGCTGTCTCCTACAGAAAACAGAGTCTTTAGGTTTCCCAATGATATGAGAACTGCTTGGTAACACAGTCCATAGACGAGTATTATCAGGAGGGGAGGGGGGCGTTCCTCCTCGCTCAGACAGCACAGCACGATAGGCGCTGCTGTGAAGAAGGACGTTCCTTACAGACTGTCAGAAACGCCCCTCTGACTGTACAGAGCTACGGTACCGGCACCGATAGCTCTTTACCCGGGGCACAGATCGGGAAAGCCGACAGTGCGCTGAATTCAGCAGTATATAGAACTGCCTGTGCCCCAAACCATGAAAGGTCCTCTTTAACATAAAATAAAATTCAGAAGATAAAAATGTTCCTTATACAGCAGGAATAACTATGAGGTCAAACTATAACATCGGAGGAGCCGATATAGGCCTGAGATACGGCCTGTATATAGTGGTACAGTGTTGGCCAAAAGTATTGGCCCCCCCTGCAATTCTGTCAGATAATCCTCGTGGTCTTCCAGATAATGATTACAAGCACAAACTCTTTGGTAATATCTTCATTTATTTTGCTTGTAATGAAAAAACACAAAAGAGAATGAAAAAAAAGTCAAATCATTGATCATTTTACACAAAACTCCAAAAATGGTCCGGACAGAAGTATTGGCGCCCTCAGCCTAATACTTGGTAGCACAACCTTTAGACACAATAACTGCGCACAACCGCTTCTGGTAACCAGCAATGAGTTTCTTACAAGGCTCTGCTGGAATTTTAGACCCTTCTTCTTTGGCAAACTGCTCGCAGTCCCCCCTGAGATGTGAAGGGGGCCTTCTCCAAACTGCCACCAAGAGATCTCTCCCCCTCCCCCACAGGTGTTCTATGGGATTCAGGGCTGGACTCATTGCTGCCACTTTACAAGTCTCAAGGGCTTTCTCTCACCACCATTTTCTAGTGCTGACCTGAAGTGTGTTTTGGGTCCTTGTCCTGCTGGAAGAGCCCTGACCTCTGAGGGAGACCCAGCTTTCTCACACTGGGCCCTACATGATGCTGCACAATGTGTTGGTCGTCTTCAGACTTCATAATGCCATGCACACGGTCAAGCAGTCCAGTGCCAGAGGCAGCAAAGCAACCCCAAAACATCAGCGTATCTCCGCCATGTCTGACTGTAGGGGGCGTCTTCTTCTCTTTGAAGGCCTCTTTTTTTTCCTGTAAACTCTATGTTGAGGCCTTTTCCTACTTTTGTCTCCTCTGACCAGAGAACATTCTTCCAGAACGGTTTTGGCTTTCTCAGGTAAGTTTTGGCAAACTCCAGCCTGGCTTATGTCTCTGGGTAAGAAGTGGGGTCTTCCTGGGTCTCCTACCATACAGTCCCTTCTCATTCAGACGCTGACGCTGGATAGTACGGGGTGACACTGTTGTACCCTCGGACTGCAGGGCAGCTTGGACTTGTTTGGATGTTAGTCGAGGTTCTTTATCCACCATCCGCACAATCTTGCGGTGAAATCTCTCGTCAATGTTTCTTTTGCGTCCACATCTAGGGAGGTTAGCCACAGGGCCATGGGCTTTACACTTCTTGATGACACTGCGCACGGTAGACACAAGAACATTTAGGTCTTTGGCGATGGACTTGTAGTCTTGAGATTGCTCATGCTTCCTCACAATTTTGCTTCTCAAGTCCTCAGACAGTTCTTTGGTCTTCTTTCTTCTCTCCATGCTCAATGTGGTCACACAAGGGCACAGGACAGAGGTGGAGTCAACTTTAATCCATTTCAACTGGCTGCAAGTGTGATTTAGTTATTGCCACCACCTGTCTGCTGCTAAGACTTCTCTATTATTCCTATAATCTGCTAGCTGAGAACATATGTATAGTTAGGTTGTGTTCACACTACTGTTGCTAGCAACTGTCAGAAAATATTAACAATGGACACTAATAGATCTGTCAAAGATTCATTAAAAATCCCAATGATTACAATGGGATTTGATCTGCTGTCTGTTAGTGTATGTTATATTGGATGACATAATAGTGCAGGGCGCTGGACTTTGAGGTTGACTAATAATAATGGACTTATGAGGGACGGTAAGTGTCTGTTATTTCTTAAGCATTTATTATTTTGGCTAGCAAATGTATGAAGAATGGAAACAGACGCAGAATACTGTGCGTTATTCCTGGACATTCTTTATTTGCACAAGCTCAGAAAGGAGAACAATAAAACAACCAAAGAAACGGAGAATATTATAAGCGATACATTAAGTGAATCAGGTAAGGCAGGGTTCACACTAGCGTTGGTGTCCGCTCACAAGGTGTCCGTTTAAATTCCCCCCCCCCATAAAAACAGACACCTATCATATCGGACACAAATGGACAGTAATTGATGGCTATCAGTTACTGTCCGCTATATGTCCGTTGCCCATAGACCTCAGTGTTAAAAAAAATAATAAATGGACACTTGGGGCCCCTTCACACGGAAGTTACGCTCTGTGTATTCGGTATACGCGCCGTGAGTTCTTTCCATTTTACACATGTAAAAATACACGTGTAGAATGTAGTTAGCCATTGAGTTCAATGGCTCTTTCGTTTAACGTGCATCTTTTTGCGCGCATAAAGACGCACGCAACAAGACGCACGTTATATCTTTAAGGGGCCCTTAATGTCTATTTTTTTCAAACAGACAGAACAGTCCTCCATGTAGGATTTTTCAGATTCTTCTCTCACAATATCTCAGATTCAAATAATTTTATTAACGTAAAGTAAAATTACAGAAGATAAAAATGTTAACTATGATATCAAACTATAACATCGGGGGAGCCGGTATGGGCCTGTATATAGTGGTACGTAGGGAAGGAGAAGAAGAGATACTTCAACTTCTTAATATTAGTTTAAGAACAGCCATAAGATAAGATGTCAGGAGCCGAAGGAAGAGAAGATTCATGGCGGACAAACCTTCAAAGCCAGCTCTATAATATCTTTATAGAACCATCCAATGCCCATAATGCAGCATGAAGGGGCTCGGTGAAGGTGGCAGTGAAGGTGTGTAAGTGTCTGATGGGGTCACACAGCTCATAGAAGGACAACTGCCCGGCCTCATAATCCAGACAGATCCTCAACCTATTACTGGAGATCTCGTGAGGTAACCGGATCTCTTTACTGTCATGTACCACTGAATACTGATTATACCACTGCTCTCCATATAAACTCCAGGACTTGTTATTATATCCAATGTATGACTGCTGCCCCCTCCTGTCCATACTGGGATAACACATCCCCACCATCCACTCCAATGATCTACTGATCTCCATATCCCAGTAATGTCGCCCTGAGGTAAATCCCCTGATACTTATCACCTGAGACCAATCCTGGAATCTCTCAACTGCTTCTGGACGATCCTGTGTTATTCCTGTCCAGGTTACAGTTTTCAGGTCGTCTGATACTCGGATATCATTAGCAGCTGTATTTACATCTAGTAATATGTCTGCAGGACCCTGCCCATAGATCCCTCCCTCTCCTGCAGCCGTTACCTCCCCCCCAACACCCCCAGTCCTGACTATTACACCATCACCCCCATATTCTGTACCTGACACAGGTAAATCTTGGGTGTGACTGGGCAGAGATCGGGCGCTGGGGGGTTGTGGCCTCATTTCTTCTGGTTTTGCAGGTGAGATGGTCTGTAGATATGTCATTATATCAGAGAGACCTGCATGTAACGTCCCTGTAATTCCATCCACATCTACATCATGTGTCTTATCATGTCCCCCTGTGTCCTCATCACCTCCCCCCTCCTCAGGATCACACAAGTCACCTGTGTCTGGATCCTGTAAGACAGTCAGTGGATCAGTCATGTTACACAGCTCCTCAATGTGCCGCATCTTCATGGACAGCTCGGCCTTCTTTATTTCCAGCTTCTGGATCATATCAGACAGTGACAGTGACCGCTGCTCCTCCTGCCTGGAGAGCTCACTCTGGATCTTCTTCTCCAGGTCGTCCAGTCGTCCCCTGATGTCTATAAACAGGGCAGTGACTCTCTCGGCTTCTCCAGATGCTTTCTCTCGAGCTTTTCTCCTGCTCTCCTGCAGACTCTGGACTCTTTCCTCAGTCTCCTCTCTCTTTGTGATCAGTTTCTGGAGAACATTTCTCAGTTTCTTCTTCTTCTTCTCAGAGGCCTCATCTAGAGACTCCATCTTATGTCCATTATGTTTTCCAATCAGACAGCAGGACACACAGACACAAGCAGCGTCCTCAGTACAGTAATATTCCAGGATCTTCTTATGGACAGAACATTTCCTCTTCTCTAGGGACATAGTGGGCTCAGTTAGGACGTGTTCTCCTGCCTTGATATGAACTTTTAGGTGACCATCACACAGAGAAGCTTCACACATCAGACAGGTCTTCACAGCAGGTACAGGAGAGTGAATACAGTAAGTGCAGCAGATCCTGGTGATCTCCTTCTGATGTTGCTCAGTAGACCGGATACTTTCTACTACATTACATAGAGTTATGTTCATCTGTATTACAGGCCGCTCCTGAAACTCTTCTCTACATTCAGGACAGGAATAAACTCCAGACTCGTCCTGTATATTCAGGACCTGACCAATACAGACCCAGCAGAGGTTGTGTCCACATCTCAACATTACAGGATCGGTATAGGTTCTCAGACAGATGGAGCAGAGCAGCTCTTCTCTCAGATCAGCAGACGACATGGCTTCCAGATCTACAAGAAATGAAACTGAAAGAGAGGAGACTGGACTGAAGGCACCACCTAGAGGGAGGCCTGGACTCGAGTGGACTGCAGCGATTGGCCAGGTTGTAGGATGCTGTTGTAGGTTGCATCCTGGTTAGGTTGAGGCTCAGGGCTTATAAGAAAAGCCCGGGAAAGTTGCACTGGTATCACAATAGAGAAGCTTTCCCCTCCCCCACTGCTGCTGTTAATGAGATTCACTTCACAGACCAGTGTGATGGCAGCTTTTGATAAGATGATTGCTCAGCTCAGAGCATTAGCAGAGGTGAGAGGACAGCAGTGGCTTCAGGAGCCACTGCAGACTCTGCTTCAGGGGCCTGGGGTGACCCCTGCTGTGGCTCCTCATACATTCCCCAGACGGCCGCCAGTGGACCAGGCCTCCGCGCACTTCAGCCCTGAAAAGGCCCCAAGAGCACAGTGCACAGAAGGAGCCCCTCTATGGACCCTCCAACTTAGGCTGCCGGTAGGTCAGTTTCCTCCAGGCAATCCTGGAGAAGGAGAAATCCTGTGGTGCGGCAGGCCGCGTTTCCCCCATTACAAGATGGCGGCAGGTGTTCGGATCAGGTTCGGCTGCACAGGCATCAGCCCAGCGTGATATCGGTGCTCTTGGGACGGGGCTGCAATCCGCAGGCCCCCTGCATGGTGGTGATGGCGGGCTAGGTACCCTAGGCCTTGGCAGCAGCATGAGAGATTTATCACAGTCTCCAGCTCAGTCGTCTTCTTCCTCCGCTGGGGATAGAAGGGCGCAGTCTTCAGTTGGTGCTGTCTCCTCTGCCATTCAAGTACCTGTCGTTGGCCTTCAGAGGGATCTCGTGATGACACCACAACTGGAACGGACAGAGAGGAGGCTGGACAGAAGGCATAGCCTTCCATGACGTGGACTACAGCGATTGGACAGATTGTAGGATGCTGTGGTAGGTTGCATGCTGGTTTGGTTGAAGCACAGGGCTTATAGGAAAAGGCCGGGAAAACGAGTGGCTGTTGCGCTGGTGTCACAACAGGGAAGCTTCCACCCTTGTGATAGAAAATACTCGCCCACCGCCATCTTGAGCTTTGATGGAGCCGGAAAACAGCAAATAAATGAAGAAGATTCTGCCCATGTTATAAGTTGTCACCATGGCTATACTTACCTGTATATGTATGGATTGATGGAAGCTATACAGGGTTATACCTGGTCAGTGCTGGCATGGTAGACTCCCTGATAACACTGGGTGTTACATTGGGGTGATCCAGTGGCCGTACAAAAGGAAATAATGGTAGTGTTGTAGTAAGTTATCACATGGCGGGGACAATGTCCAAAAATAGGTTATTAGGTGGGCCATGTCCACTGTGGGATATCATATCAGGATAGGGAAGTCTTACTAGCTGCAGATTCTGTGACAATTTATATCATTAATTTTTTTTATTTTCATTTTTTTTTTTTAATAAGATTTTTAATTTGTTTTTATTTTTATCACAATTCTCTATTTCCAACCATTTCCGTGCGATCTTGATTATATATTTTATGTTCCCAGCACTTTCTCATATATATTCTGAACCTGTATCTTTGGTTGTTCAGTTAAGGAAATGCAGATCTCAGACCAGACCCGGTAAAAAATAATGACCCCGAACCAGATGTACTGTCCACATCTCAACATTACAGGATCAGTATAAATGGTCAGACAGATGGAGCAGAGCAGCTCGTCTCTCAGATCAGCAGACGCCATGGCTTCCAGATCTACAAGAAATGAAACTGAAAGAGAGGAGGCTGAACTGAAGGCACAGACTGGGGGAGGCCTCCCATGACCTGGACTCGAGTGGACTGCAGCGATTGGCCAGGTTGTAGGATGCTGTGGTAGGTTGCATCCTGGTTTGGTTGAAGCACAGGGCTTATAGGAAAAGCCCGGGGAAAGTTGCACTGGTATCACAATGGGGAAGCTTTACCCTCCCCCACTGCTGCTGTTAATGAGATTCACTTCACAGACCAGTGTGATGGCAGGTTTTGATAAGATGATTGCTCAGCTCAGAGCATTTGCAGAGGTGAGAGGACAGCAGTGGCTTTATGAGCAGCTGCAGACTCTGCTTCAGGGGCCTGGGGAGACCCCTGCTGTGGCTCCCCATACATCCCCCAGACGGCCTCGGAGGACCAGACCTCTGCTATGAAGAGGCCCCAGGAGCACAGCGCCGCAGAAGGAGCCCCTCTATGGACCCTCCAACCCAGGCTGCCGATAGGTCCGTTTCCTCCAAGCAATCCAGGAGGGGGAGGAAACCTGTGGTGCAGCAGGCCACGTTTCCACCATTGCAGGGGTCCGGACCAGGTTCGGCTGCACAGGCAGCAGCCCAGCGCAATGTTGGTGCTCTTGGGACAGGGCTGTAATCTTGAGGCCCCCTGCATGGTGGTGATGACGGGCTAGGTACCCTAGGCCTTGGCAGCAGCTTGAGAGATTTGTCGCAGTCTCCGACTCCGTCGTCTTCTTCCTCCGCCGGGGATAGAAGGCTGCAGTCTTCAGTTGGTGCTGTCTCCTCTGCCATTCAAGTATCTGTGGTTGGCCTTCAGAGGGATCTCATGATGACACCGCAACTGGACGCAGGATAGTCGACTGATGGGGTCACGGCAGTCAGATGAGTGTGCATCTGTCTTATCTTCTACCATTCCCCTGTTACCAACTCAGAGTGTGATAGTACATGCTGGGGAGGTGGGCATGGGAAGTGTACAGCCGTCGTCAGCGTCTTCTCCGGTTTCAGCGCGGGTACCTGGGCTTCTCCCACCATTTTTGGCCCCAGGGAGTAGTGTGGTGAATTCTGTGAGAGGGGGTACAGCCAGGGCCTGCTCCAGGTGTTTATGGGCCCTTGGGCGACAGAGCCTCAGTGGGCCCCTTTGTGGAGGAGGCAGGGGAGTTGGGACACTGCGCGTTGCAGATGAAGCGAGTGATGCCACACAGAAGTGTGCTGTTACCAATGCCATACCTCCCAACTTTTGAAAAGTAGAAAGAGGGAGAAAATGTGCTGTGCGCTCTGCGCGCAGCGACAAATTTTGCTCCGCCCACTTTTCTGTTGACTCCGCCCATTCTCATTCATTTTTCATGTGCTCCCACACAGTATAATCCTCCTACAGTCACCCGTAAATTATATGCCCCCCCTCATCTCTCCCCCAGTTTCATATATACCCTTCCTCTACCCCCAGTTTCATGTCCCCCCTTCCATCTCTGTCCCCAGTTTCATGCTGTTCTTCCCCCTTCAACTGCCCACTGGTGAGTGCGTTCTTAAATGCGAGAACTGCCTCTTTGTAACTGAGGAAATCCTCCTGGGAGGGTTTTTTCTTCCAGAGGCGCTTTGCAACCCGCACGGTATGTCTCAGGTTTTTGGTCAGGTCAGTGTGCCAGGGTTGCCTGTTGATAGGTCGGGCTCTAGTGGTTGTGAAGGGGGCCACAGAGTCAAGCACTGAGGTGATGGTGGTATTATAGAAGGCATCAGTGTCCTGGAGTGAGGCTATATCAGCGAGTGGTAGGAGAGAGTCTGAGAGCGTGTGGATGTCAAGAAGGTTTAGGTTCCTTTGGGGGCGTGTTGGTTTAGGGATTGGGGGATCTACTGGAGAGGGCAGAGAATGTCAGCAGGTTGTGGTCAGAGAGCGTGGATGGAGAATTAGAGAGGCTGCATATGGAGGTGAATGAATATGAGGTCTAGTGTGCCCCCCGTTATGTGGGTGGCAGAGGAGGACCATTGGGAGAGACCAAAGGAGGCGGTGAGAGACTGGAGGCGGGGTGGGTGGGGGGGTTGGTCTTTGTTAATGGGGATGTTGAAGTCCTCCATGATGATGGTGGGGGTGTCTGTGGCTGTCACCATGGCTATACTGCCCTGTATATATGTGGGATGATGGAAGCTATACAGGGTTGTACTTGGCCAGTGCTGGGATGATAGACTTCCCGATAACACCGGGTGTTACATTGGAGTGATCTAATGGTCGTACAAAAGGAACTAATGGTAGTGTTGTAGTAAGTTATCACATGGCGGAGACAATGGCCAGAAATAGGTTATTAGTAGAGATGAGCGAGTAGTGTTCGATCGAGTAGGTGTTCGATCGAATACTACGGTATTCGATCGAACACTACTTGATCGAACACTGCTAGCTGTTCGAAGTTTAATGTTCGATGCAGAACCAGCGTTGATTGGCAGAATGCTATACATTCTGCCAATCAACGCTGGTTCTTCTCTTACCTTTAAGAGAAGGCGTCCCCGCGGCGTCTTCAGTCTGGAATTCACTCTGCCTAGGCATCTGGCCTAGGCAGAGCCGAATGCGCATGCACAGTCGGCTCTGCTCAGGATGTCGGGCCTAAGAAGAGCTGACTGCGCATGTGCAGTCGGCTCTGCCTAGACCGGATGCCTAGGCAGAGTGAATTACAGCCGGAAGACGCCGCGGGGACGCTGCGCCGGAAGAAGACTTCAAGCAGAAGCCAGCCCGACCATCACTCGTGGACTAGGTAAGTATAATTTTATCGAATGTTGCGTACCCCTGAAATGAGCATTTCCCCCCATAGACTATAATGGGGTTCGAAATCCGTTCAAACAGTCGAACAGTGTGCGGCTGTTCGAATCGGATTTCGAACCTTGGACATTTTAGTGTTCGCTCATCTCTAGTTATTAGTAAGGCCGTATCCACTGTGGGATATCCAGGGCCGGCTCCAGGTTTTTATGGGCCCTTGGGCGACAGAGCTTCAGTGGGCCCCCTTGTAAAGGAGGTGGGGGAGTCGAGACACTGTGCGTTGCAGATGAAGCGAGTGACGTCATGCAGGAGTGTGGCGTCACCAACGCCATACCTCCCAATCTTTTAAAGAGTAGAAAGAGGGGCAAAATGCTCTGCGCGCCGCTGCAAATTTAGCTCCACCCACTTTTATGTTGATTCCACCCATTCTCATTCATTTATTATGTGCTCCCACACAGTATAATCCTCCTACAGTCACCTGTAAATTATATGCCCCCCCTCCATCTCTCCCCCAGTTTCATCACGTTCTCCCCATTCATCTGCCCACAGTTTCATGTCCCCCGTCTCTGCCCCAGTGTCATGCTGTTCCCCCCTCCCCTTCATTTGCCCCTTCAGTTTCATTGGGCCCCCTCCATCTCTGTCCCCAGTTCCATGCCGTTCTCTCCCCACCCCCTTCATCTGCCCCAGTGTCATGCTGTTCTCCCCCCTCCATCTGCCCCAGTGTCATGCTGTTCTCCCCCCCTCCATCTGCCCTAGTGTCATGCTGTTCCCCCCCTCCCCTTCATTTGCCCCCCAGTTTCTTTGGGCCCCCTCCATCTTTGTCCCCAGTTTCATGCCGTTCTCTCCCCACCCCCTTCATCTTCTCCAGTGTCGTGTAGTGTCATGCCGTTCCCCCCCCTCCCCTTCATTTGCCCCCCAGTTTCATGGGCCCCCTTCATTATGTTTCACCTTAATATGTAATACAAAACAAACACTTACACTCACCTTCTATCACTCACCTTCCATCGTTCCCCCGATGCTCCCATCTCCAGTCACATACGCGATGCAGGAGCTGTGAGATCAGCTCCTGCTTAGCTCCGGACCGGCTTGCGTGTGTAGGCGTGATGCGATGACGTCATCACGCCTACACACGCAAGCCGGGCCGGAGCTTTAAAGCAGGAGCTGATCTCACAGCTCCTGCATCGCGTATGTATTCCAGCTCATCGGCGGACGGACGCCGATGAGCTGAAATTGTGACAGGCAAGTGCCGGGGGGCCCCCAGAGGCTCTGTGGGCCCCGGCACTTGCCTGACTATGCCGTGCGCTGACGCCGGCCCTGGGGATATCTTATTATTTCAGGATAGGGAAGTCTTATTAGCTGCAGATTCTGTGACAATTTGTATCATTTATTTTTGCTTTTTCATTTTTTCTATCTTCATTTTTTTTTAAATAAGATTTTTAATTTGTTTTTATTTTTATCACAATTCTCTATTTCCAACCATTTGTGTGCGATCTTGATTATATATTTTATGTCCCCAGCACTTTCTCATATATATTCTGAACCTGTATCTTTGGTTGTTCAGTTAGGGAAATGCAGATCTCAGACCAGACCTGGTAAAAAATAATGACCCCGAACCAGATGTACTTTCAGCATCTCTATAAAAGTTTTTAAGATCTGACGTGCTGTCGCTGGATGAAAGTTCAAGACCTCAAAATAAAATAACCTTGAAAGTCTGGCAGCTGGTTATAGTACTGGCGTTATACGTGTGTCATATGATAACTGGTGTAATGGCTGAATTCACTAGCCAAATTACATCTACTCCATACCTCCCTATTGTCTTAGTGGGACAGTCCTGGATTCCAGGTCCTGTCCCATCTGCGTCTGAGGATAACTTTATCTTTTATATATATATTAATTAGTTTTGGATAGCACCAATTTTATCAAAGGGCTCATGTGGTAGGATAAAAGTAGCCCAACACAATGAACGACACAAAAAATACCGACCCCGGATAGAAATGTGGGATTGCTGCAAATCTCATCCTGCAGTTACATCTTAGGTAGATAAGTAAATGATTAAATCAGATCAGACATTTGGTCTCACCAAGAAGGTGTAAAAGTGCTTCCTATTTGCCCTATATACAGTCTCTCAGAGGCTACTTTTGGGTAGTGAAGTCAATAAAGCTATCACAACTTACTTCACTTCAGTCAATTATTAATGTTTATTTGTAAAATGTTGTTTTTGTTCCTATAGGGTCATTGTGGCCTTTATGGGGGCCTTGTGACTATCACTGCTACTGGTTGTACTGTTATGGGGGCCTTGTGACTATCACTGCTACTGGTTGTACTGTTATGGGGGCCTTGTGACTATCACTGCTACTGGTTGTACTGTTATGGGGGACACTGTGACTATTAAAATTATAAACCTACTGTTAATAATACTGTTACACACTAGTTATTGTTGTTTTTAAGTACACATTATACCGTATACCATTGCCATATAGTACGTAGATATTACTGCCTAATACAATCCACATAATACCACCATATGGAGGCCAATATACAGAATCCATATCGTATGTTCTTAAAAAAAATCTGAAAAACCCCTGGAAATGTGCAAAAAATAAAAAAAACAGAGGAAACGTTCCTGTCCCTAAGGGTAAGTTCACACGGGGTTTTTTGGATTGGAACAAAATACGGGTAGCACTGCACAGGCCTCCAGCTCCGCACTCCGCTCCGGATTAGGCCCAATGAATGGGCCTAGTCAGGCCAAATCGCAAGGCGAACACTTCTTTTTCTGGGACTCTGAACAAACCAGAGTGACAATGACCGCTGCTCCTCCTGCCTGGAGATCTTACTCAGGATCTTCTTCTCCAGGTCGTCCAGCCGTCTCCTGATGTCTATAAATAGGGCAGTGACTCTCTTGGTTTCTCCAGATGCTGTTTGAGTTTTTCTCAAGCGCTCCTTCAGACTCTGGACTCTCTCCTCAGTCTTCTCTCTCTTTGTGTTCAGTTTCTGGAGAACATTTCTCAGTTTCTTCTTCTTCTTCTTCTTCTCAAAGGCCTCATCCAGCATCTCCACTTGATGTCCTCTATGTTCTTTGGCCAAACTACAGGACACACAGATACAAGCAGCTTTCTTAGTACAGTAATATTCCAGGATCTTCTTATGGACAGAACATTTCCTCTTCTCCAGGTTTGTCCTGGATACAGGACGTGTTCTGTTGACTTTATATGAATTTTTAGGTGACCGTCACACAGAGAAGCTTCACAGAGTAGACAGGACTTCACAGCAGGTACAGGAGAGTGAATACAGTAAGTGCAGCAGATCCCGGTGATCTCCTCCTGATGGGGCTCAGTAGACAGGACACGTTCTACTACATTACGTAGAGCTAGGTCCCTCATCAGTACAGGCCGCTCCTGAAACTCTGCTCTACATTCAGGACAGGAATAAACTCCAGACCCATCCTGTGTATTCAGGACCTGATCAATACAGACCCGGCAGAAGTTGTGTCCACATCTCAGGGTTACAGGATCAGTATAAATGGTCAGACAGATGGAGCAGAGCAGCTCGTCTCTCACATCAGCAGACGCCATGGCTTCCGGATTTACAATGAACGAAACTGAAAGTATCTTACAGGGCGTGTTCCAGCACATAAGACATTACACAACCTGCAGTGAGAGCTGACTATTAACCCTATAATCTGCTAGATGGGAACAGAGGTCTTGTCTTTGGTTACAGTTAAAGGGAGGGAATTGGGTTTCTCCATGTCTATACTCGGCCCCCATTAGAGTGTAAGCTCCTGTGATCAGGGGCATCTCTCTCACTTCTTCTCCAGTATTATAGTCTGTTGTGCAATGAGGAGAGCAGAGAAATAACACTGTAAAATACACATCAATCAGCCATTACATTAAAACCACTTCCAGAGCAATACATTACATCTTGATACAATGGCACCTGTAAAGGATTTATATATTAGTCGGCTTTTCTTTAAGTTGATGTGTCGTAAGCAAGAAAAATGAGGAAGCAAAAGGATTTCTATGACTTTAAGAAGGGCCAAAAGGTCCAAGGAAGGACAATCTGTGAACTGGTGACAGAATCATTCACTGCAGGATGAAGATAAGTCACAACTAGAGATGGGGGAACTTTACGGGATTCATTTTGCAAATATTCGTGAAGTTTGGGGATTGGGGGGCGGTTTTTGGCACTGAGAGTGATGCAGGGAGCCATGTCACTCTCTGGTCAAAACCCGCCGCTACGACTGTCGAGGCTTCCCCCTCTGGAGCAGGCTCAAATGAATGGGCCGATTCTGGAGGTTGTGGACGCCGCAGCTCAACGAGTTGCCTGAAGAAAGGGCAGCCTGCTTTTTACGGAAAAAAGTAGCCTGGCGGTCCACATAGACCACCACTGTGAGGGGGCGGATTATGACATGGATTACGTGCCATAATCCGCCCCCTCTATGCCCGTGTGAACTAGCCTTAGGGTAAGTTCACAATGAGTTTTTCGGTCAGGGTTTTGAGGCCGTAATCCCCTCAAAAACCCTGACCAAAAAGACGGCTCCTATTGAAATCAATGAGAGCCGCTCAGGAGCTTTTTCCAGGAGCCGTTTCTTCCAGCTCCCGAGGTGTTCATTCTTCTGGCCTCTGAATCACCTTGCGATTCGGCCTGAAGAAACTCCACCACCTCCGGACAAGGCCATTCATTGGGCCTAATCCGGAGCGGAGTGCGCGGCTATATGCCAGTGTAGTGCACCGGCTTTCAGTTGCGGCGACCCATCTTTTGGATCGGAACCTGAGGCGGCCTCCGCCTCAGGTTCCGATCCAAAAAAACTTAGTGTGAACTCAGCCTTAAGGCTATCAGGAGGGAGATAAAATTGGTGAATGAGTAATTGGACAATGTTTTGCAGAGAACTCTGCTCAGTCATTAAAAGGATAGTCCCATATCGCTCAGGGTACCTGCAGTTCTTCGAACAATACAGAAATTGGTAAATTAAGGATGACTTTTTTATTTTTGTGACAGCCATTTCTATTGGCTTAGGTTAACCCCTTAAAGGGGTTCTCTGGGCAAAACCCTCCCACATTTTTTGAAAAAGGTCTGTTGGTGATATTGGTGCCGCCCCCTGAGTGGCTGGCTGCCTGATACAGAGCTCCAAGCTGAGAGCAACCGTTATTTTTCCTTTTTCACTCTTTTCTCTGTATCGTCAAGAATCCTGTAACCAAGCAAACTAGCACTATGAATTAGCAACTATAAATCGAATGGAAGATCCTGTGGAGTATTTTGTTCCTTTTGTTTCTATTGTTAAGCATGGACAATGATTCAAGACCTGGACATGTGCACATGTGCCTGTTACCATCCCCCCCAGGGAGCTAAGGACAGCATGGAGGAGAACCTACATGGAAGTGTGGACTTCTTCTGTTCAAGGAGATGATTTTTGGCGTCTATTGCTGATGTGTGAAGATGCTACAGCTGACTGGTATTTCTCTCTATTACTGTGGACACGTGGGACTCTGTTACAACCTGGGAACCTACCATCACCCACCTACCCATGTGTTTATGGAAGCTCGGCAAGAGAGCAGCACCATGTATACCTGGATGGCTTTAGACCTCTCTGGGCAGTAGAACACAGTGGTAAGAAGAAAGGAAGAGGAGGAGGAGGGCTTGTGATGAAGGATATTTGGGGCATTTTTTTGTGGTTAATGGACAATAGCGCTGATGCAAGATACCAAACTATCAGCTGTGAGCAGGAGATCTCACTACCTACCAAAGGAACTGCCACATGTTATCATGATAGCTGCATATGTCACCCACCTCTGCAATAAAAAAACCAACGTTTTTTGCCTGTTATATCTACATGCTGTGACCCCCCTCCTCATGTCCTCCAACCACATTCGGCTGTATTATTAACATCACTCCGCACAGAGAACTAAATGATCCTGCAGTGTGTCTGTGTTTCTTTCTTTTTAGTTGCTATGATTCCTAGGATTTCTCTATCTGCCATGAGCTTGTATGTGTTTTTCTCTCTTGTTATATACTACTGTATCACTGAGTGTACCCATTGTGGGACTATTAAAGGAATATCTTATCTTAATGGATTAATAAGTGCAACCAAATACATTTAGCGGGGTTTGAGTGATTTCTGGGAGCTCCTGGCATCTTCTGGATTGGTTTACATGGTGCAGCTTCCTGTTCTGTCCCTCTCCTTATGTTCTGGGCAGATAACGTCTCCCATTTACAAGTCTTTTAAAGATTGATATTGACATCATACATGCATTGATTCTATACAACCAATTCCCCCCCCCCCCCTATACATCTCTGACCTAATATTCATAGAAGCAACATGGAATGAATCTAATAATGTCCAGCAGTATGAAAGGATGTGTAAAAGTAATAAGTTTAACATGAAGCAAAGTAAACGACAATATTGGATTTGCTCTACTGAATTTTTATTAATTATTCAAAGCAAAGAAATTCATGAAAATGTTTCCTCTGATACACACAATACATTGTTATAGATTAGTAATGTGATCACATCACCGGTGATTCTCGTGCTCCCAACCCATTTATAAGGCAAGAAATCCCACTTATTAAACCTGACAGGGCACACCTGCGAAGTGAAAACCATTACCGGTGACTACCTCATCAAGAGAATGTTAAGAGTGTGCAAAGCAGGAATCAAAGCAAAAGGAACCGAGAATATAAGACAGATTTTCAATTGTTTCACACTTTTTTGGTAAGTATATAATTCCACATGTGTTACTTCATAGTTTTGATGCCTTCAGTGTGAATCTACAATTGTCATAGTCATGAAAATACAGAAAACTGAATGAGCAGGTGTGTCCAAACCTTTGGTCTGTACTGTATGTTGGGATCTTACTCCTCACAAGTTGGAAAATTTTTAGGCGCGCTTGTTTACGAGATGCCGAAAAGAGAAGAGATTGCGTCTACTGGTTATATGTGATTGAAGAAGTCATTGTATCGTGTTTGGAGCTGGTGAGACGACCTTCATGTACTGGGTTCACTTGGTGGTTTTACTGTAAGAGATATAAACCATAACTTCAGTGGCGTAACTAGGAATGGCGGGCCCCGTGGCGAACTTTTGACATGGGGCCCCCCCTGACCGACACCGAAGACCTCGACTGACCCCCTCCTACGCATCCCTGTGCGTTCTATTATGCCCCATAGTGGCCCCTTCACACAGTATTATGTCACTTAGTGGCCCCTGCACACAGTATTATCCCCCATAGTGGCCCCTGCACACAGTATTATGTCACTTAGTGGCCCCTGCACACAGTATTATCCCCCATAGTGGCCCCTGCACACAGTATTATGTCACTTAGTGGCCCCTGCACACAGTATTATCCCCCATAGTGGCCCCTGCACACAGTATTATCCCCATAGTGACCCCTGCACACAGTATTATGCCCCATAGTGGCTTCTGCACATAGTATTATGTCCCATAGTGACCCCTGCACACAGTATTATCCCCCATAGTGGTCCCTGCACACAGTATTATCCCCATAGTGGCCCCGGCACAAAGTATTATGTCCCTTAGTGGCCCCTGCACACAGTATTATCCCCTATAGTGGCCCCTGCAAACAGTATTATCCCCCATAGTGGCCCCTGCACACAGTATTATCCCCCATAGTGGCTCCTGCACACAGTATTATGCCCCATAGTGACCCCTGCACACAGTACTATGTCCCACTGTGGACACCCATAAACAATTATTATACTCTGGGATCTTTTCAGACCCCAGAGTATAATCATTGGAGACCCGGGGGAATAAAAACATAAAAAACTACTGTTTCTTACCTGTCTCCCGGCTCCTACGCTGTCGGCTTTCGCTGCCGTCCTTCTTCAATGACGTCGGACGTCACATGACCCGGGACGCGGGCCGGGTTCATGTGACGTCAGAGAACTAGGAAGGAGGCCTGGCAGGATCGTGGAGAGGTAAGTAACAGTGTTTTTTATGTTTCTTACCTCTCCCGGGCCTCCGATCATTATACTTGGAGGCCGAGCGGTAGTGGCTATCACCGGCCCCCTAATGTATGCTGCTATGGCAGTAGTTACGCCACTGCATAAGTTACTACTGTGTTACTATTATAGACACTCCCCGGGGCAGTGACTGACAGCTCCGAGCAGACGGATATTCCTCAGTGCTCAAGGGGAAGGGATATGTGAATGGTTGTCCACTGACATGTCTATTACTGCAACATATCAGCCAACCTGGACCCCGGGAGAGGTGAGTATAAGATGTGTGACTGGGAAGTGGTCGTCATTCATGGTGGACATCATATATATGAACTGATCTGCTATAGCATTATACAACCTGTTTAATATTCTGTAGGTCATGAGGTCTGGGAAAAATGAATCCCACTCTACCCTAAAGTAAGTGGTTTATGGGTGTTCCTGGCTGAGTCCCATTCCATGGATGGTGCACGACAGTGGCGGATCCAGGGTTTGCGGGGCCCTGGGCAATTGACTTTGGCGGGACCCTACGCGCAGCGCGCCGCAGCAAATTAGGCCCCGCCCACTTTTATGTTGACTCCACCCATTCTCATTCATTTTTCATGTGATTCCACACAGTATAATTCTACAGTCACCCATAAATTATATGTCCCCCCTCCATCTCTCCCCATTTTCATATACACCCTTCATCTACCCCTAGTTTCATGTCCCCCCCTCTATCTCTGTCCCCAGTTTCATGCCATTCTCCCCCTTTATCTGCCCACAGTTTCATGTCCCCCCCGTCTCTGCCCCAGTGTCATGCCGTTCTCCCCCTTCATCTGCCCCAATGTCATGCCATTCTCCCCCCCTTCATCTGCCCCAGTGTCATGCCATTCTCCCCCCCCTTCATCTGCCTCAGTGTCATGCCGTTCTCCCCCCCTTCATTTGCCCCAGTGTCATGCCGTTCTCGCCCCTTCATCTGCCCCAGTGTCATGCTGTTCTCCCCCCTCCATCCACCCCAGTGTCATGCTATTCTCCCCCCTTCATCTGCCTCAGTGTCATGCCGTTCTTCCCCCCCTTCATTTGCCTCAGTGTCATGCCGTTCTCCCCCCCCTTCATTTGCCACAGTGTCATGCCGTTCTCCCCCCCTTCATCTGCCCCAGTGTCATGCTGTTCTCCCCCTCCATCTGCCCCAGTGTCATGCCGTTCTCCACCCTCCATCTGCCCCAGTGTCATGCTGTCCCCCCCTCCATCTGCCCCAGTGTCATGCCGTTCTCCCCCCTCCATCTGCCCCAGTGTCATGCTGTCCCCCCCCTCCATCTGCCCCAGTGTCATGCCGTTCTCCCCCCCTCCATCTGCCCCAGTGTCATGCCGTTCTCCCCCCCTCCATCTGCCCCAGTGCCATGCCGTTCTCCCCCCTCCATCTGCCCCAGTGCCATGCTGTTCTCCCCCCTCCATCTGCCCCAGTGTCATGCCGTTCTCCCCCCTCCATCTGCCCCAGTGTCATGCTGTTCCCCCCTCCCCTTCATTTGCCCCCCAGTTTCTTTGGGCCCCCTCCATCTTTGTCCCCAGTTTCATGCCGTTCTCTCCCCACCCCCTTCATCTTCCCCAGTGTCATGCCGTTCCCCCCTCCCCTTCATTTGCCCCCCAGTTTCATGGGCCCCCTTCATTATGTTCCACCTTAATATTTAATACAAAACAAACACTTACACTCACCTTCTATCACTCACCTTCCATCGTTCCCCTGACGCTCCTCTCTCTCACTCCAGTCACATACGCGATGCAGGAGCTGTGACCTCAGCTCCTGCTTAGCTGCGGCCCGGCTTGCGTGTGTAAGCGTGATGTGATGACGTCATCGCGCCTACACACGCAAGCCGGGCCGGAGCTTTAAAGCAGGAGCTGAGCTCACAGCTCCTGCTTTAATCGTCTATGTATTCAGCTGATGAGCTGAAATCGTGACAGGCAAGTGCCGGGGGGCCCCCAGAGGCTCTGTGGGCCCCGGCACTTGCCCGACTATGCCGAGGCTGACCGGGACCATTTTATTAGGGCCGGGCTGCATGGCCCCGCTAAGCGCGGGGCCCCGGGCGGTTGCCCGGCTCGCCCGGCCCTGGATCCGCCCCTGGTGCACGATGATCGTGCAGACACAGAAGCTTTGCCTATGTGACCACCAGCAGGAGGTCGGCTGTGACCCTCCTGTACTAACCATGTTATTCACTTTGAATGAAATTCTTTATTGTATTGTACTCAAGTAATAATGACATTAATAATAACACTCCAGGTACCAGGGATTACTTACTAATTGCTAATTACTGGCTCCAAAAGTTCCACCTAAAACAGAGAAAACCGTATTAAAGATCAGTTACAATACGGGTCTATCGTAGTTTTGCATAAAGTGGTCAAAACACTTACCACAGGACACAAGTTATTATTGAGAAAATCAGCAACTTTCTGCAGAAAGAGAAAGGAATACAATAATAATTTCTCAATAGATTCATGAAAACAGGACACAATGGTCACAGCGGGAATCTTATCATTGCGGATTCCTTTGCACTTTGATAAATCTGGTGCAGCTTAACTGTCCAGGCTAAATTTGCAATGTGTAAAAGACAATATCAGTAAATCTGCCCCATTGTGTAGTATCAGATTATGTAGGGACACCCCTTATAGGTCATCATCCACTTGCCAAATTTGTTCCCAAATTTCCCAGAGAAATAGCAAAGGAGCGGCACAACTTGTTGTTGAATATGTTTTAGATTCAGAGGCGATTAAAGGGATCCCATCATTAAAACTTAATTTTTTTCCTCACTACCACATAGGAATAGCCTTAAGAAAGACTATTCCTCTCCTACCTTTAGATGTCTTCTCCGCGCCGCCGTTTGGTATATAATCCGGCTTTCGTCGGTATGTAAATGAGTTCTCTCGCAGCACTGGGGGCGTCCCCATTGCTGCCAGAGTACTCTCCAGCGCTGTCTCCATCTTCTTCAGGAATGGGTCTTCTTCCAGCGGAGGCTTCAAACTTCTAGGCTTTGGGCAGCCGACTGCACATGCCTGCTGGCCACAAGAAAATGGCCGCTTACAATACTGTGTAAGCGGCCATTTTCTTGTGGCCAGCGGGCATGCACAGTTGGCTTTGCCCTAGGCCTAGAAATTTGAAGCCACCGCCAAAAGAAGACGCCATGAAGACCCGTTACTGAAGAAGATGGAGACGGCGCTGGAGAGTTCTCTGGCAGCAATGGGGACGCCCCCAGTGCTGTTTGAGTGCTAGGGCCTGCCCCCAGTGCTGCGAGAGAACTCATTTACATATCGACGAAAGCTGGATTATATACCAAACGGTGACGAGGAGAAGAATAGTCTTTCTTAAGGCTATTCCTACGTGGTAGTGAGAAAAAAAAAATTGTGATTGAATGATAGGATCCCTTTAAAGTTTTTACTAAAACAAACAACCCATTTATTCACCATTAAATAGGTTTTCTGGGCTTATATACTGATGACTTCTCCTTATCCCCAATGTGATCAATATGCAATTTGTAGGGGGTCCGACGCCAAGCACCCCCACAGATCAGCTGCGGCCTCCTCACGGATAACCAACCACAGCATTATACATGTCGTGGTGCAGTTCAGCCCCACTCACTCGAGTCGGGCTGAGCTGCTGCTGTACCATGTGACCACTGAACATGACATCATTAGCAGAGGGACGAGGCCACAGTGCTAGATCACACATATGTAAGCCCCAGGAAATCCCTTTAAGTACGTATATGTGGAGTAAAGAGAGAGACGGAAGTGGACAAATAAGCAGCACTTACCCCTTTAGGGTCCACGATGTCACCTGTCAATTTGTCAATGGCCTATATAAAGAATGCAAGTAGTGAGAAAGCTTCACGATACAAGTATTATTTATAACACAACATCTATGTATTGGCCTCTTACAACATAAGATTATATAAGTAACACCCAACATCCCGCTGTGACTGTCAGGATCAGAGATGACTTTATAATTCCTTATAGGTCATAGTCTAAGGAGCCGAATAACGGGAGGGGGTCTCGCTATCTCACCCCATCAACTAACGGCACCGATATCTCCAGCCCTGGGGGACAAACCGGGAGTTCACTGTCGGGTTTCTAGTGGTGTATAAAACCGCATATGCATGAAGACATGAAACGTCCCCTTTAAGAAGTTGAAGATTTTAAATGGACTTACCTTATTAAGGAGACGCAAAGTTGTCTTATCAATCAGACAGTGAACTTTATTCTAAAGAAAGAAACAAAACTTAAACACTGTACATGACGGTCTACGCCTGACATAACAGGACTATAGTGGCCCAGTCACCCCTCCCCCATGTTTGTTTTAGCACTGCAACGGCATCCAGTCGCTCGCTCTGGATTAGGCCCAATGAATGGACCTAGTTGGGAGTGTCCTCAGGCTGAATCGCGAGGCAAATCGGCCTGAAGAATGAGCATGTCGCTTCTTTTTACGGGAGCCAAAACAAGTCGGCTCCTGGAAAACCAAAAAAACCCTGAAGGGCTCCCATTCATTTCAATGGGAGCCGTCTTTTTGGTCAAGATTTCAAGGCGAGTACGGCCTCAAAATCCTGATCAAAAAACCCCCTCAACTAGTCACATCACTCTTCTAAGTTAAAAATCCACTAACTTAAAGCTAAGGCCCCACGTAGCGAGCCGCGGCCAAAAAGAGCTGTGGAAAAAACCGTAGCGGAAACTCCGCTAATCATACGAGGGCTTGATTTTTGCATGACGAGTTGTATTCAAAATGGCACCATTTATTATTTTGTACAATGTCCTGGGGAAAAGAAAACTCAAAGTGAGGTGGAATAGAGAAAAAAAAAAAAAACGCCTTTTTCTTATGGGTTTTGCTTTCACGGCTCCCAATCTACTGAAGCCTGCGCTACAATAACAAACCATTCCTGTCTTCTATATGTCCTAGTAGGGTTAGAGGTGGACCACGTAGACGTGTATATAGTCTATAGGTGGTTCAGAACTGGTTACATTGTAAAACTTTCTACAAATTCCTTTTCCCCTCATTTTTTTCATTAAAGGTATTCTACCATTAAAGCAACTTTTTTTCTAATTACCACGTCGGAATAGCCTTAAGAAAGGCTATTCGTCTCCTACCTTTAGATGTGGTCTCCGTTGCACCGTTCTTTAGAAATACTGGTACTTACCAGTATGCTAATGAGGTCTCGGCAGCAATGGGGGCGTCCTTCTTCTTCATCTGCCTCCTCCCCTTGTCTGTCATCTTCTTTCTTCATCATGTCTGACGCCTGAGCAGTCGGCTGCAATTGCGCGCATGCGCAGTATGTTCCTCACATCTTCGCCGAACAGAGTGTACTACGCATGCTCAGTAAGGTCCATACAGCCCTCCGACGCCTGGATGAGTTCACTCACGCATTAGAGGGCTGTACGGACCTTACTGAGCATGCGCAGTACACTCTGTTCGGCGAAGATGTGAGGAGCGTACTGCGCATGGGCGCAATTGCAGCCGACTGTGCAGCCGTCAGACATGACGAAGAAAGAAGATGACCGACAAGGGGAGGAGGCAGATGAAGAAGAAGGACGCCCCCATTGCTGCTGAGACCTCATTAGCATACCGGTAAGTACCGGTATTTCTAAGGAACGGCACGACGGAGACCACATCTAAAGGTAGGAGACGAATAGCCTTTCTTAAGGCTATTCCGACGTGGTAATTAGAAAAAAAGTTGCTTTAATGGTAGAATCACTTTAAGAATATACAATTCTGGCGATGGATCAATGCGTATAAAACAGGTTGTCAGATGTCATCTCCAAGATTATAATATGAGATATTCTGAAGGACACAATCTTACCACAATCTCTTTAAGGTCTTTAACAGTAAGGTCTTGGATTCCCTATGAAGGTAACATAATAATAACAAGTCATTTATAGGAAATTGGTTTTATGTATAATATACAATGCACTATAAATTATACAAAAATTATCCGCAGGGTCGTCCGGACATGTTATATCATTGTATGAGGAGATAAATGCACTTACATGGGATCGGTCGCCTCTCCTGACATGTCCGGCTTAGTAAATACAATTCTACATCATCTTTCTTATGACTCTGTATTGTACTGTCCCTCTGTTATTCCTCATAGCAGTGTCTGAGTAGTTAGCCAAGTGGGTGTTACCAGTTGGGGGTTGTCCCTCTACAGTCTGCCATAGTCAGTGGATAAGATCAGACTGTGCAGGGACCCCCCCCCCATCCCCCAACTGGTAACACCATGCTGGCTAACTACTCCTACATTTCTAGGAGGAATAACAGAGGAACAGCACAACACAGAGTTATAAGAAAAGATGGCCCAGAATTGGTATATTATGGAGAATACAAATGTCAGGAGAGGTGAGAGGTCCCCTTTAAGACGTACCTGTCATGTGCACATTTGTCACTTTTGGTCTCAAGCTCTCCTATAGGGTCACACAGTTAGATTTGTCTTTTTACTAAGCAGGTCCGTTCACAAGATTGTCAGAACTTTCTTTACTTACGTCACAAACTTTACTCTCCAGGACAAGAAGGTGCGTTATAATTTGTCCCTAGAAATGAAAACACCACATCACTATCGGTCTGTCTATAGGTATGTACAGAGGGTCCTTACCATGGAGACAGACCACGTAGCCGATTTGGGGCTGAGAGGGGGAGCAGGCCCTGTGTTGAACCCCTTCTCCTGTTTCCTGACATATAGTACGGTCAAGGTTTTAGGCAGGTGTGAAAAAAAATGCTGCAAACGAAGGGTTAATAGTTTTTTTTTTTTTGTTGTCAAGTAATAAAATGAACCGGATGAAGAATATTTGGTGCGACCTTTGTCCATTGGTGGAAGAGTCTGGAAGGGATGATCCCATAATCATCCAGTCTGTCTGGGGTTACATGGCGAGAGAGAAGGATTGGAGCAAGCCTACACCCACAGAAGATCGAAGGATTATGAAGATAATCTTGTTTCCCTTAGTCCTAACAGCGGCACAAGATCCATATTGTGCTGCTGTAGGACAACAGGGAACTGAGATTAGTCCTCCAACATGGTGGGAACAAACTCCCTGCTGAGCTCCATTAAAAACTGTCTGCAAGTACCGAGAAGAACTGATGGAAGGTAAACGGCCAAGGTCACACCGAATATTGATGGGATTTACATTTCTCTTCATTAGCGCCACGTTGTTAATTGACAAAAAATAAACTATAGGAGTTGTCACTGTGTTTTGGGATCCCAACGATGACATAATCAGTAGAGAAGATCACAAGGCCAATCCTGCGGCCGCTCTGACTGCTCCCTCCTCCCCCATACTGGTCTATGCAGACACAGAACTCCTTACATGATGTACCGGATGTTGCAATGTGCTTGCACTTGGCGTATAGCGCACACGACTGGAGCATTACTCACCTTCTGCATCCCTTGCCACTCCGACGCTCGGCCTCTGAAGTTCTCCGCCAGTTGTTAGTTGATCTGCTGCAGCGGTGACATCAGGTTGACGATAAGTTACCACTGCAGCCGATCACTGGCAGAATTTCCTAGATATCACTACTTGGCTAAGTTCACAACATTAAGGTTGAGAGATTGTGATCGGGAATGATCAGATTGAGCAAATTTCACGATTGGCAGGAAAATGATCGGAAACTGGATTTTGAAATCTCAAGATCGGCTCAACCCTACAGTATATATAATATACAAATAGGTTTGAGCGATCGGGAAAGATCGGATCCCGATCGAGCAAATTTCACGATCAGCTGGAAAATGACCGGAAATCGGATTTTAAGATCGAGCCTGAAATCTCAAGATCGGCTCAAGCCCACACGACATACATTGGAGCGGATATTAAGACAGATCCCAACTCAAAAATCAAATCCGAATTCCAGCCACCCTCTGGTCAATCATTTTTACTCACCAGTCCACGTTCCAGTCCCGACCACCCTCTGCTGCCGCCAGCAGGGTGCGCTCTAACCAATCCTTCATCTTCATGACGCAAGTATAGCACTGCCTAAAGGAAGCAGTAGAGGGCGGCCATGACAGGGGGGAAATGAGTGAGTAAAACGTATCGGAAGCTTCTTATTGCAATAACACAATAAGTAAATGTGGGTCACGCAAAATGTCTTGACGTGTCACCTTTTACACACACACACACGTCATAGGTTCGCCATCACTGCTTTAGGTGGTGTTCACAAGTGGGAATTTGACACTGAATTTGGAGAAGAGTGCCACTGTTTTGCCTAGTTTGCTTTTATTAGGTCGAGCGAAGTCCCGTAATCGTTTTGACAGATTCAGAATCCAATTCCGCACCGACGGAAAAGTTACATTTTCCACCTTTCATTGATTTTAACGGGGTTCTCCCTCCCAGAACGAGCCTTCTTTTGCTACTAACTGATTTCAGACATTGTGTTCAATGGCAGGCAGAGATCGCAGCAAGACGCTGAAAAATTAGGCTTCCTGCTCGGTCTTGAGTCCACGGGTTGAGATTCCCCACTCGTAAGGCCAATTCACGAGGGTCGTGGGAAGCCGGTGGAGGGAAAATGAAGTGGATTTATTGTTTTTACTGTCCTATCCTGTGTTATTTATGTCAGTCTATCCTTCCACACGCAAAGTCCATTTCCTATGCCATATAATCCCACCAAGCAGTGGTACATGTGTCATACCTACCCCTAAGATCAGAGGCAAACAATCCTCTGTCAGTGCATTTTCTACCTGTAAAATAAATTCATTTGAGTCATGGCTTTCAGGTTTTTTGATACAGTTATGTAAACCAAACCCAGGAGTGGATTTAAAGAAGGAAGAAAAGCCCCCCATGTGTCCTTCATAGATTCTCACCCCAACGTGCGTCCTTCATAGATTCTCACCCCAATGTGCGTCCTTCATAGATTCTCACCCCAACGTGTGTCCTTCATAGATTCTCACCCCAACGTGTGTCCTTCATAGATTCTCACCCCAACGTGTGTCCTTCATAGATTCTCACCCCAACGTGTGTCCTTCATAGATTCTCACCCCAACGTGTGTCCTTCATAGATTCTCACCACAACGTGTGTCCTTCATAGGTTCTCACCCTAACGTGTGTCCTTCATAGGTTCTCACCCTAACGTGTGTCCTTCGTAGATTCGCACCCCAACGTGTGTCCTTCATAGATTCGCACCCCAACGTGTGTCCTTCATAGATTCTCACCACAACATGCGTCATTCATAGATTCTCACCCCAACGTGCATCCTTCATAGATTCTCACCTCAACGTGCGTCCTTCATAGATTCTCACCCCAACGTGCGTCCTTCATAGATTCTCACCCCAACGTGCGTCCTTCATAGATTCTCACCCCAACGTGCGTCCTTCATAGATTCTCACCCCAACGTGCGTCCTTCATAGATTCTCACCCCAACGTGCGTCCTTCATAGATTCTCACCCCAACGTGCGTCCTTCATAGATTCTCACCCCAACGTGCGTCCTTCATAGATTCTCACCCCAACGTGCGTCCTTCATAGATTCTCACCCCAACGTGCGTCCTTCATAGATTCTCACCCCAACGTGCATCCTTCATAGATTCTCACCCAAACGTGTGTCCTTCATAGATTCTCACCCCAACCTGTGTCTGCACGCTCAGTCTTACTAGGATGAACCCCATCTATGTTTGCTCATTATAATATAGTCGTGTTTTATGGAAATTCTAGAACATGTGTGTATTATTATATCTGCATATATCACTCCATTGACTGCCATTATAGATATACATTACATAGAGGTGTCTCTGATGTATGAGTCTTTAGCGCTGTGTATGTACATTAATCCTATAGAGAGTAAACAGATCCATCAGGAAGATCTTCCTATATGTCTTATATTAGTGTGGTGGGGAAGAAGCCTTATTTATCTACAGATATCTACATAGTGATAGAGATTTCATACCAGATGACAGAGGGGATCCATCAGAGTTTTAATGAGTCCGACCTCTTCCTACGAGTTACAAGAAATGTTACAAATATCCTAAATAATGGCAAGCAAGAAACAGAAATCTTTCAAGCAATTGACAACAGCAAGTTCTTCTCTTCAGATAGCCATTGAGTTCATTAAAAGGATCCTATCATTGGATACCCTTTTTCTCTCCCTAACACGTAGGAATAGCTTTAAGAAAGGCTATTCTTCTCCTACCATTAGATGTCTTCTCCGCGCTTCCCTTTAGTAGAAATCTGGGTTTTCTTTGGTATGCAATTGAGTTCTCTCGCAGGACTGGAGACGTCCCCAATGCTGCGAGAGAACCCTCCAGCGCTGCCTCCATCTTCTTCAGAAACGGCGTCTTCTTCCGTCCTGGGTTTCAATCTTCTAGGCCTCGGGCAGAGCCGACTGCACATGCCCGGGCGACAAGAAAATGGCCGCTTACACCAAATCACTGTGTAAGCGGCCACAAGTAAATGGCCATTTTCTTTGTGGCGCGGGCATGTGCAGTCGGCTCTGCCCGAGGCCTGGAAGGTTGAAACCCAGGACAGAAGAAGACAGAGGGAGAGGGCATTCCAGAAGAAGGTGGAGGCGGCGCTAGAGAGTTCGCTCGCAGCATTGGAGACATCCCCAGTGCTGTGAGAAAACTCATTTGCATACCAAAGAAAACCCGGATTTCTACTGAACGGCAGCACGGAGAAGAGATCTAAAGGTAGGAGAAGAATAGCCTTTCTTCAGGCTATTCCTACATGTTAGGGAGAAAAAATGTATATCCAATGATAGGATCCCTTTAAATGGGTATCCAGGACTTTGGCACTTATAAGACCTTGTCATTCTCAGAATGGTAGTGGTCCACACAACTGCCACCCCCCCCTCCATATTGGACAAGTGCTGCGGCATCGTCACTGCCATAGATTGTATAGTGGCTGGGCTCGGTATTGCAGCTTATTCCCATTCACTAGAATAGGACTGAGCTAATAAATTATATTTTATACTCCAGACACTATACACAAGTAGTGATGTGACTGCGGTATACAATTACGTGCACAGTATGGCGTGTTATAGAAGATAACTTACCATGGCTGGTGTCATGACGTGAGTAACAGCAGTTCTAGCTGAGCTTTCCACAAGGTCTTCGGCAGACTAAAATGACAAACCGCAATACATTTTCACAACGGTTTTCCTGCGGCGCTTTTTCACTGCGGCCCGCTATATGGGGTCTTAGCCTAAAGGAGTATTCCTATCACAGAGAGAATATACCATAAATGACTAATAGATACCTGGCCCACCCCTCCGACTTGCCCTTCATAATAGAATAACCCCACACCCTGTCCCACCACATCCACTCTCAGACTGTCCGCCATGGTTGGGTTTACAGGAACGGCCGAGCTCACTGAACTACGCTGTTTCTATAACACAGAAGTGTATGGAACCGGGAACAGAGTAGACGAGCGGGCTCTGATGTACCGACGTAATGGGGCGGATAATGGGGACTTTGGAAACATATTAGAAAACGGATATAAAATGTGTCACATTTACCATGGTAACCGATTGTGGCACATGCTGACACACCTTACGTCCAGCCCCCTTTTCAAAAGCTCCACCCCTTTCAAGACAGTCTCCTCCCATTTCTTGGACAAGGTGCAGAAAGGACAGACTCACTATAGTGTGAACACCGCCTTATACGGGGTAACCTAAATCTACGGTAAGTATCTGGGTGTTAAAGACACAAAGTCATTATATAGTGGCCCTGTAAATATAAAGCTGCCATCTTTCTGAGATACAGTAATTTGTAGAAAACTGGTGTAAATCTTCCCCATATCAAGGCTGAGCAGTACAAGGTCTCCCTGGATGACTATATAGCTATTACATAGGACTATTTACCTCAGTATCAGAAAGCAGCATGAGGACATCAGTGCTACATCCAAAATTTTGCTGTAAAATAATGAAAATGTATATTTAGAGTTGTAGGACATTATTAGGTATTATGGCTAGGGTTGAGCCGATCTTGAGATTTCAGGATCGATTTTAAAAACCGATTTCCGTTCATTATCCAGCCGATCCCGATCGTGAAATTTGCTCACTTGCTGATCGGGATCCGATCTTTCCCGAACCCGATCGCTCAACCCTAATTGTATATTATATAGACAGTAGGGTTGAGCCAATCTTGAGATTTCAGGATCGATTTCTGATCATTTTCCAGCCGATCCCGATCGTGAAATTTGCTCGATCGCCGATCGGGATCGGATCTTTCCCAATCGCTCAACCCTAATTTTGGCAGTAATAAAATATTCTGCACAAACTCTTGTCTAGCACATTAGACCGTATACTAGAAATCTTACCAAAGCTATTTTCATATTCGAAAGAACATTATCCCACTGCTCCACTGTCACAGCTTTCTGGAACATAATAGAAAGATGATGAGAGATCTTATTCCTATCTGTAAGGCTGGATTCACATCTAAGCATAGGTTTCCATTCAGGGAGTTCACTTGAGGAAACGGAAACCTAATCCGCATAAAAAAGCAGTTACCTGGGAAAATACTCGGACCCCAAAGACAGTAATGGGGTCCGTGTGGTTTCCAAACGAAAAATACAGAGAGAAAAGTGCTGCTTTCACCCCTTCCTGACATCTGCTATAAAAGTACAGCAGAAGTCCAGTATTTAAACATGGCGGCTGAACAGCAGGAGCTGAATAGCCATCAGATCCGCCAGGTCTCTGCTGTATTATACAACAGAGAACCGGCGCTAATGCCCATGATCAGTGCCCACACCGATTGCAGTCATTAACCCACCCAGCGCCTTGGTCAAAGCTGGGCGAGGCGCCATTTTGCTGGCATCCAGAGAGCACTCCAGGGTCAGCACCCCTTTACCATGGTAGCTGGGAGCCTTTTGAAGGCTCCTAGGCTGGTCTGTAATTGCTTTCTATTGCAGGTTGCTCTAAGCAGACTGCAATAGAAGAAGCGATTTTGTGCAATGCGTTAGCATTAATGATCAAACCCCCCTGGGGGTTCAAGACCACTAGGGAGTCTAATAAGTTTGACCGGGACTGGCCTGGATTATATCTGACACCGTTCCTCAAAGGAACTACACCCATGCGGTGCCAGTCCTGCGCCCCCTGGAATGCTTGTATTGTATTTACTGACTCACATGGGCCATACATACTGTACCAGTTTTTCTTCCTTATTTGTTATTGGTTGTGTAGGGATCAGCTCACACGGTGGGGGTCAGCAATGACATAGTTCACACAGGCAGCGGGTTAAAAACTCCATTGGTGCTTCAGCACAGAAAATCACCGTACAAACAAAATAACAGCCTAAGCCTGCCCAGCTCTAACTAAACAGCAGCATGGCTCACTAACCTAGTGCAAGTCCATAAGTGTGTCACCAAACGCAGTAGCAAACGTCCAATCCAAGGGTGCTCAGGCTGCAAACCTACAGTACCAGCCCTCCTTCCCCAGTAATGAACATCAGGAAGCCTCACCTGGGATTAGGGAAAACCTGTAGTGGACTATAGGGTGTGGAATGTAAGACTCCCACTACCAACCTGTCCTCCAGTCCAGAAAATTCAGCCCATGTAACTGAAATAAAAGATTACATTCTGCTAAAACATGTATCCTTCTGGATTTCTGCTATCCCACCGGGCTGAGGAAACCAGGTGAGATATACTAATGGTAGAATCCCTTTATATGTTGTAAAGAGCTGGACTTGTTAGTGGTGGTGAAAGGTCCTCTTTAATTCTACTCTCTTAGGGATCTGATCCCATTTTGTTTCCTAAAATATAATATCTACAAGACCTTCGCTGTATGAACCGGACCCACGTGATAGACTTTGATATGTTTTATGAATGAAGATATTTACCTGGTCTTTCTTATCGGCGCAGTATAATATACACGTGTCTAGGGCAATATCTTTGGTCTATTAAAAAAATTAAAAACATAAATGTCACTCGGTGTCGTCTATAAGTTGTCAGCATTACACAATCCATCCTGCAGTGAGATCATCTGTAAGACATGTAATATCTACCGGCAGGAGGAAATAAGAGAGAAAAATCAGAGGACATGATACAATACATGATTCATGTTGTATATTCCTGCACAGTAGCGCCTACCTCTGGTATAAATACAGTACATGTACATGAGGACACATATAGAAATCATATTATTGTAGTGTTTACATGATATTCTATTACAGCTCAGATGACTTATTACTGATATACTGGATAACACGTTACTTATAGGAGAATAAACACGTAATAGATAATAACATGTATGACAGCAGATCCCACATATACGCAAAGGAATCTAAGAAATTGATACAGAACCTTAAGTGCGTAACTTAGACAATAATTAGACGTCCATCCTACAATGATAAGCAGAGATAACAGGACAGAATAAGAACATGACTATTCCGCTGTATCATAGACAATGGTAATACAATAATAAGAATTACGATAGATTTCTAAAAGATTTTCGTGTTGTGTTCTTACCTCCACCAAGTAAACCATTAAGAAATCTTGCACTGCTGCTGGTTACAGCCACCAGGAAGAAGACAACAGCGATCTTCATGTCCAGTCTTTGGATCTCAAATCTGATCAGCGTATAAAGTCAGTATAAGACAGATGTGAACAGATGGGAAGTGAGCGCTCAACGTACTCCCTCAAGTATTAAAAAGGAATACGCGTACACCAAACCTTCTAGAGTCTGTTCAAACACTTCTAAGCAAACAGCAAACAGCACAAATTTGCGAGTGACTGTGGCATCATCTATAATGTCCAAATATTAGCACAAGGAGGAGACAATAACAATTATCTTCTGCACAGACGACAAAATATGTCAACCTTGCCAAGATGGAAAAGAGCCATCGACATGGATCCCTCGGCTCTGGAGAGGGAGACGCAAAATGGGCAGACGGAGAGATGATTGCAGACAGTCTGTCTGACATGGATTATACTGTAATAATAGGAATAAATAACCCATTTTAAATCACTGGATTCGCCTTCTTTTAACCCCTTCCCTCCCCATTTTTTACATCTGACGTAACTCTTTATACGGTAATAAATCTGGAATACTTTACTATACACAAGATTGTTTTTTTGTGACATATTGTACTTCACGTCAGTGGCAAATTTTGATCAATGTGTTTTACATTTATTTATGAAAGAATGGGAAACTGGACCCAAACATTTTTTAAAAAAATCTTCAATGTTCAAAATGTCCAGCTTTGCCGACAGATAGTCATAGCACCCAAACTAGTTAATAAATAACATCTCCCGTATCTCTGCCTTAGGTTGGCTTCAGTTTGTACAAGGGCGTTACAAGACGTACAAACCTAAGAACAATTTTACAAATTTCCAAAACCAATTTCTTATTGACTAGTTTGGGGCTGAAGGGGCTTTAATATGTATGGGGCCATAAAAAAAGGAGTTAGGGTATGTTCAGGTTCCGGTCCAACCGGCATCCAGTCGCGCACTCTGCTCTGGATTAGGCCCAAATGAATGGGTCTAGTCGGGAGGAGCGAGTGTCTTCAGGCGGATGTCGCGAGAAAGAATGAACATGTCGCTCCTTTTTTCCGGGAGCTGGAACAAACGGCTCCCGGAAAAAAAACTGACCGGCTCCCATTGAAATCAATGGGAGCTGTCTATTTGGTCAGGATTTTGAGGCGGATAAGGCCTCAAATTCCTGACCAAAAAACCCAGTATGAACTTACCGTCAGTGTGCTACCCGGGAGAAACCCGGATAGCACACTGAACTAGCACCTTCTGACCTTCTGACCTGGACACCTTCAAAGCTTCCACCTTCCACTATACTCCACCGACAAACTGAAGAAGGTCTGTATATGACCGAAACGTTTTTGTCGGATGTAAATAAAAGTTCACAATATTTTGGAAGCATTAATTTGAGTGCAGGAAATTTATTTCTGAACTAGCACACAGTCATGTGCATAGGCCCTAATTCCTAGGGTGGGGGAGGCATTCTAGGGGGTCATCCTGGAGTGTATGATGTACTCCTGCACAGCTTATACATTACTTATACATCCCCTCTCTGCCACAGACTGATTCACCTAAAAGCATGCGGCCAGGGGCCTAAATAGCAAAGACTGGGCCCCTAGCAAAGGTTTCCTGGCCCCAGTAAAACGTCCCTTTTACACACACTGTAATGTCCTAAAGTGGCCTCCAGATTATACTGTGTGGAGGGGCCACTATAGGACATTATATTGTGTGAAGGGGCCACTATAGGACATTATACAGTGTGCACCATGGGACACTATTCTCAAAGAGGTTGTCCAGGAACTCTCTCCAGCTCTCTCAGTTTTCACGTGGGGGTCATGGTTTCCTAGGACTGAAGCACGGTGTGTGACTGAGCGTGGACACCAGAGTGCCAAATAGTATGATTTCCTTTTTTTATGTTACACCTATCCTTTGCCCTTTCAGAATTTGGGACATGAGAGTGATGGCTCCAGGATAGAAGGAAAGAAAGTCAGATGAGGCAACGTTCTGTAACTTTAACGTGTGCCACCTATCGAGACATGGCTGCAGACCAGGTACATTCCATCATAGATCATTGCCAGACGCACTTAACAGCTCAATTTAATGAACAGATTAATGAAAGACGCCGATGCCTCTAAGCAAGATCATATTCTGCAGAATTGTAAGAACAATGAAGCTCTGCAGATCCACGTGCACAGGTAGCCAGGTGCAAGGATTGCATGCTCAGTATCACTTTGATGTTCTTCAGTACTTTACCTCGCTCATTTCTCTAGATGACAGTCCGACGACAATACTTTAATTTATTTACCAGAAAGGAAAGTCCAATAAAATCTTTAACATGCCAACAAAACGCACATACTGTGCTATATGCTATGTACATAGTGGCAGGTAGACGTCAGTAAGAAAAAATCATCTGCAAGTGACTCTTGAGGGGTGCACGTAACAAAATGAGAGAATGAGCACAAAACGCACCTGAAACTGCCGAAACGCGACAAAAGGCAAAGCACAAGTCGAAACTCGGCAGTCCCATTATAGTCTATGGGGTCCATGGGTTTCTGCATGTACCTGCTTTTTTAGTGGACAGAGTCTCCATCTTTTGGGTCCCCATGCGGAGCTGAAAGATGGAAATCTGAATACAAGTGTGGCCCTAGTGTCAGATGTCTCATCTATATTCTCCTTACCGTATAATTTAAGGGATCGATAGACGTAAGATTAACAAGTGCCTTTGGGGTGTGGAGAATTATTGCCCAGCTATTCTTTTCTTTTTAGGTCTTCAGTCTCCTATAAATGTATTTATTTTCCTGTAATTTTTTTGCTGCTTGTGGCGGCCTCTATATACTATACTTTCTACGTCTGCCCAGCTATAATGACGCGTATAATGGCCGTGTCTCACTGTCCGCCAGGTGCTGACAGACCATTCCCTTCCATCAGCCCCAGACAATCTTCTGTACCTGGGAATGTTCCCGCTGGCCTGCGCTGCAGATGAAACTGTGGCTTGTCTATTTTAATACCTGTAATTGCTTTGGTTGCTGCTGTATCCCAAACTAGTTTTTCCTCCTCCTGAATCCTGCCTCTGGCCATTCATATGTATATATGGTGGTACATAGGAAAGGAGAAGGAGAGATAATTCAACTTCTTAATATTAGTTTAAGAACAGTCATAAGATAAGATGTCAGGAGCCGAAGGAAGAGAAGATTCATGGTGGACAAACCTTCAAAGCCAGCTCTATAATATCTTTATAGAACCATTACATACACATACTGCAGCATGAAGGGGCTCGGTGAAGGTGTCAGTGAAGGTGTGTAAGTGTCTGATGGGGTCACACAGCTCATAAAAGGACAACTGCCCGGCCTCATAATCCAGACAGATCCTGAATCTATTACTGGAGATCTGATGAGGTAACTGGATCACTTTACTGTCATGTATCACTGAATACTGATTCTTACACCACTGCATTCTGCATAAACCCCAGGACTTGTTATTACTTCCAATGACTGACTGACGCTCCCTCCTGGCTATACTGGGATAACACATCCCCACCCTCCACCTCCATTCTGATCCCCTGATCTCCACATCCCAGTAATGTCGCCCTGAGGTAAATCTCCTGATACTTATCACCTGAATCTCCTGGAATCTCTCGGCTGTTTCTGGACGATTCTGTCTTTTTTCGCTCCAGGTTACAGTTTTCAGGTCGTCTGATACTCGGATATCATTAGCAGCTGTATTTACATCCAGTAATATGTCTGCAGGACCCTGCCCATAGATCCCTCCCTCTCCTGCAGCCGTTACCTTCCCCCCAACACCCCCAGTCCTGACTATTACACCATCACCCCCATATTCTGTACCTGACACAGGTAAATCTTGGGTGTGACTGGGCAGAGATCGGGCGCTGGGGGGTTGTGGCCTCATTTCTTCTGGTTTTGCGGGTGAGATGGTCTGTAGATATGTCATTATATCAGAGAGACCTGCATGTAACATCCCTGTAATTCCATCCACATCTACATCATGTGTCTTATCACCTCCCCCCTCCTCAGGATCACACAAGTCACCTGTGTCTGGATCCTGTAAGACAGTCAGTGGATCAGTCATGTTACACAGCTCCTCAATGTGCCGCATCTTCATGGACAGCTCGGCCTTCTTTATTTCCAGCTTCTGGATCACATCAGACAGTGACAGTGACCGCTGCTCCTCCTGCCTGGAGATCTCACTCAGGACCTTCTTCTCCAGGTCGTCCAGTCGTCTCCTGATGTCTATAAACAGGGCAGTGACTCTCTCGGCTTCTCCAGATGCTTTTTCTTGAGCTTTTCTCCTGCTCTCCTCCAGATTCTGGACACTTTCCTCAGTCTTCTCTCTCTTTGTCATCAGTTTCTGGAGAACATTTCTCAGTTTCTTCTTCTTCTTCTCAGAGGCCTCATCTAGAGACTCCATCTTATGGCCATTATGTTTTCCAATCAGACAGCAGGACACACAGATACAAGCAGCGTCCTCAGTACAGTAATATTCCAGGACCTTCTTATGGACAGAACATTTCCTCTTCTCCAGGTTGGTGCTGGGATCAGTTAGGACGTGTTCTGGTGACTTGCTGTGGACTCTCAGATGGTTATCACACAGAGAAGCTTCACAGAGTAGACAGGACTTCACAGCAGGTACAGGAGAGTGAATACAGTAAGTGCAGCAGATCCCGGTGATCTCCTCCTGATGGCGCTCAGTAGTCCGGATACGTTCTACTACATTACGTAGAGTTATGTTCCTCTGCAGTACAGGCCGCTCCTGAAACTCTGCTCTACATTCAGGACAGGAATAAACTGCAGACTCGTCCTGTGTATTCAGGGCCTGATCAATACAGACCCGGCAGAAGTTGTGTCCACATCTCAGGATTACAGGATCTGTATAAATGGTCAGACAGATGGAGCAGAGCAGCTTATCTCTCACATCAGCAGACGCCATGGCTTCAGGGATCACAAGAAACGAAACTGAAAGTATCTTACAGGGCGTGTTCCAGCACATATGACATTACACAACCTGCAGTGAGAGCTGACTATTAACCCTATAATCTGATAGATGGGAACAAAGATCTTGTCTTTGGTTACAGTTAAAGGGAGGGAATTTAGTTTCTTCTAGTCTATGCTCGGCCCCCATTAGAGTGTAAGCTCCTGTGATCAGGGCCATCTCTGTTGTTATTTCTCTGTTCTCCTCATTGTACAATCCTACTAATATTATAAAGGTGAAAGTTTACGAGTATGTATGTTTGTGGGTTTGTGTGTTTGGATGTTTGTGAGTTTGGATGTTTGTTCCTCAATCACAGCCAAACGGCTGAATGGATTTTGGGGAAATTTCACACACACATACACAAATATTGCCCAGGAAAAGGTAGTAGTCTACTTTAAATGTGGGTCACTCACCCCCAAATCGCCACCTTGACCCTCCAAAAACCCCTCTGGCTCGGCTGTAGAAGCTGGCATTCCGCCAGAGCTGGTCTGTGCACGCACCTCTTATTGGTGAATGGCAGGCTGTTGGCGGGCTCTGGAGCCAGGGCTGTGGCACCATAGATTGGGGGCTGAAGGTGGGCGTGCCAAGTCAGCAGGGACACAGTGAGCAAGATGGTGGAAGCCCACATGGTCCTGGTGCTGCAGATATCCCAGGCCACCTACACACTTCGCGGATGGCTAATGAGGAGGCTGCTGCACCCGACACACCACATACAGGTCAGTTCAGCGGGTAGAGGGGGTGTCCGGGGGGGGGGGGGTCCCTAGGTCGGTGTCCCCAGGGATCAACCACATTCCCCAGCTTCATGTCCCCCCCTACATCGGCCCCAGTGTAGTTGGACTCACCTTGCCATGCTCCCCCGTCACTCTCTCCGCTCGCTCACTGCACATAGGTGTCGGGCGGCTGGCTGCGTATGGCAGGTAGACTTCAATAGAAGAAACTGGGGGCAGAGATGGGGGGACAAGAAACTGGGGGCAGAAGAAGGGGGACATGAAACTGGGGGAAGAGATGGGGGGAAAAGAAACTGGGGGCAGAGATGGGGGGAAAAGAAACTGGGGGCAGAGATGGGGGGAAAAGAAACTGGGGGCAGAGATGGGGGACAAGAAACTGGAGGCAGAGAAAGGGGGAACGACAAATTGGAGGCAGAGATGGGGGACAAGAAACTGGGGACAGAGATGGGGGGACAAGAAATATAAGCGGTTCAGCGCCACCACCAACCCGCAGACGAAGTCGTGGGTAACTGCTAGTACTGTAATATACACATCAATCAGCCATTACATTCTAACCACTTCCAGAGCAATACATTACCCCTTGATACAATGGCACCTGTAAAGGATTTATATATTAGTCGGCTTTACTTTGAGTTGCTGTGTCGTAAGCAAGAAAAATGAGGAAGCAAAAGGATTTGTATGACTTTAAGAAGGGCCAAAAGGTCCAAGGAAGGACAATCTGTGAACTGGTGACAGAATCATTCACTGCAGGATGAAGATAAGTCACAACTAGAGATGGGGGAACTTTACGGGATTCATTTTGCAAATATTTGTGAAGTTTGGACCAAATTTCAGAGGGCACTTGTTTGGTCTTTTGTTCTCTTCAGACCCCAGAGGGGAAGTGCAGAAAAATAATAAACACCAGAGGTCAATAGAGGAGGATGACATCCATGATGGAGCGCCAGACGCCGCGAGGAGCCCAGGACAGAGGAGGGAAGGTACCAATATTTATTATATGTCCTCACTTTCCCTGGGCCCCTCCGTATACTCTGGGGTCTGATAATAAATAATGAAGTAAACACCAAAAATTTGGTGTTCATAACAAACAAGTCCATTCCTTATCTGTTCTCTCATCTCTGCTGAAGAGCAAATCACCTCTTTTTATAACAAAAAAACAAACAAACCCAAAACAAAACATTATGATGTGTTAGGGTTCATTCACATGGGTCAAGAGGGGGTGGATTTTGGCGCTGAATCCACGTCAGAATCCACTCCCTCACAATGGAGGTCTATGTAGACCGCTAGCCCTTTCTTCAGGCGGATTCCGCAGCTGATTCAGCCCCGGCGACCACCATTCATTTGGGCCTACTCCCGCGTCACAATCAGGACCAAAATATGCCATATAGCCCCCCCCCCCCGTGTGAACTAGCTCTTATGTTGTCAAGATCAGAAAGTCTTATGAACACCAACCATAAAGAGAAGGAGGAAGAGGACTTGAGGACAGAAGGACCATGTATACGGTAACCTTTTATCACTATACTTATCCTTTCTGGTTACACTTACACCTTCGGTGTCCATGAAACTATTTTAGTCTTAACCCCTTCATGCCAGAAGCATTTTTCAATTTTTGTTATTCACTCCCCGCTTTCCAAACCTCATAACTTTTTTTTATTTTTCCGTCCACAGAGCCATATGAGGGCTTAATATTTGCGAGACAAATTGTTCTTCGTTATTGTACCATTTATTATTCTGTACTATATACTGATAAATCACTGACGGGCAAATTTACTCAAATTGTTACAGGTGTCACCGAAGGAGTAAATATAAAAGGTAACTTTTAATAATATATGAACAAAACTATGTAACCCAGTGTACTAAAAAATGAGAGAAGTTTGCGAAATAGTGCTATACACTAAGCGATACACAAAGCACCACTATAAGTAGTCTCCCATACGTACTATGTTTTCCTGTGTATAAGATCTCCGATAGTATGGATGTAAACGTAACTATCACCAGGGTCGGCGTCAGCGCACGGTATAGTCGGGCAAGTGCCGGGGCCCACAGAGCCTCTGGGGGCCCCCCGGCACTTGCCCGCCCCAGCACTTGCCTGTCCCGATTTCAGCACATCGGCGTCCAACGGACGCCGATGAGCTGAATACATAGACGATTAAAGCAGGAACTGTGAGCGCAGCTCCTGCTTTAAAGTCGCGGCCCGGCTTGCGTGTGTAGGCGCGATGACGTCATCACATCGCGCTTACACACGCACGCCGGGCCGCGGCTTTAAAGCAGGAGCTGCGCTCACAGTTCCTGCTTTAATCGCTATGTGACTGGAGTGAGAGAGCGGAGAGAGGAGCGTCGGGGGAACGATGGAAGGTGAGTGTGAGTGTGTTTGTTTTGTATTATATTAAGGTGGAACATAATGAAGGGGGCCCATGAAACTGGGGGGCAAATGAAGGGGAGGGAACGGCATGACATTGGGAAGATGAAGGGGGTGGGGAGAGAACGGCATGAAACTGGGGACAGAGAAGGAGGGGGCCCAATGAAACTGGGGGGCAAATGAAGGGGAGGGAGGAATGGCATGACACTGGGGACAGAGATGGAGGGGGCCCAATGAAACTGGGGGGGCAAATGAAGGGGAGGGGGAAACGGCATGACACTGGGGCAGATGGGGGGGGGGGTGGAACAGCATGACACTGGGGCAGAGACGGGGGACATGAAACTGTGGGCAGGTGAAGGGGGAGAACGTGATGAAACTGGGGACAGAGGTGGAGGGGGGGGACATGAAACTGGGGGCAGAGGAAAGGTGTATATGAAACTGGGGGAGAGATGGAGGGGGGGCATATCATTTACGGGTGACTGTAGGAGGATTATACTGTGTGGGAGCACATGATAAATGAATGAGTGGGTGGAGCCAAATTTGCTGCTGTGCGCAGAGCGCGCCGCACATTTTTCCCCTCTTTCTATTCTTTAAAAGTTGGGAGGTATGGCGTTGGTGACGTCACTTGCTTCATCTGCAACGCACAGTGTCTCGACTCCCCTGCCTCCTTTACACTGAGGCTCTGTCGCCCAAGGGCCCATAAAAACCTGGAGCCGGCCCTGACTATCACCTATGTGTCTGGTGATATCGTTCTGTGTAGGTCGGGGGTAGATGTTATTCATGCAGCCATGGAAGCACAAGGGATGCTAACCTTATCTATGTCAAAATATATTGTGGCATAGTTTTCACGTTCCGTATTAAAGCCAGGTCGGTCCAGATATACAACCGCCTCAGGCAAAAGTGGAACGTGTCAAATAAAAAATCTCTACCGGTCTGGTGTGGGTATAGACCATCTGATTAGTATGCCTCAGCTGTTATAGTGCACACCGGACACCTATGTATGAGATTATAGTAAGGTTATAGCAAGCCCATAGTAGGTGAACAATAACCAATCTCTTATCATGGCTGATGGCCAAGTTAAATTCCCCACCGAACACATGTATATGGTGCTGTCTTCCTCAACGCGTTTCTCTATGATTTCTCATAGTTCATCAGGAGGTATTGTAAGGAAAACCCGATAGATTGCAGTGTGGATGCGTTTCAACCAATATTTACAGAAAGGAGACCTCCACAAACAGCCTTTTAGCCTGGAACAGTTTTCATCCCCGCCCATTGTGAAAGGGTATACAGAGAGGGCAGTACTTGCGCATGAAACACAACTGCTTGTCTTATTCTGATTTCAAGACAGCATGTATCGATCTAACAGAACGCTTCATAGACCGGGATTATCCTCCTAATGTTTTACAGGAAGCGTTCGATCATGCATCCCAACAAAATCGCCCGTCATTGCTGAATCCCCGTCCTAAACAGACAACGAATAATCAGCTTCGTGTTATCGGTACTTTTGACAATCAAAATAAACAAGTCAGAAGTATCTTGACCAAATACTGGGAGGTACTCAGACTCGACCCTGATAGTAATAAAATGTTAACACCTTCTCCATCCATTTCATATCGAGGCGCCTAATTTTACCACAAAAAACTACATACTTTTATATGTATTCTAGGGAAAGGAGGGATTTAGAACTATTATTTACTTTATTTTTTATTATATTGTTTTAAAGCTTCTTTTTTTCCCACTATTTTATGGGAGATTCTATACATTACTATTGCGGCTGGTCATAGACCCCCCCCCCCCCCCCAAAAAAAAAAAAAAAAAAAAAAAAAACTGTGCTGAGAAATTCGGCTTATACTTGAGTATATACGGTATTTCTAAAGGGTCTATCCTTTGTACCCACACCTAAGGAATTTACCTGGGTGAAGGATATCATGCTATTCACCAGGAAAGCAAGGTGGGCAAAATGTATGACAATATCGGATAGACAAAGATGCCTTGAATTAGGCATCAGTGAACAAGATCTACCAGATATCTCATTACTGTACTCTTTATGGGAAGAAAGTGAAGGTGCCCCCAGGGCATTAAGTGATCTTAGACCCAAAAGTGTGAGAAATTGCCCCATATTCGATACTCGCCATATAGATATGTTTGAACAACTGGTTACACAGGATCTATATTGGGCATGCAGCCTTATCATGTCAGGAATAACTTAACCAAGAATCAACTACAGGCCCTTAGGAGCCAAGAGGAGGACGACACCATAATTATCAAGGCAGCAGACAAAGGGGGTAATATCATCATCATGGATTGACCCCAATGTAAAAGAATGTGCCTTGATCTATTACAATACCTGGTGCATATCATACCCTTGATAGAGATCCAACCAAGAATTTTCCATTGAGTTGTGTACCATCTTGGACAGGGCTCTAAATGACGGATTAATTACTAACAGTGCACCGCCATTCAGTCACGGCTACCCGACTTTTGGACCGGAACCTGAGGCAGCCTCCGCCTCAGGTTCCGGTCCAAAATAACCCCGTCTGAACTTACCCTTAGGCTGAGTTCACACGGAGTTTTTTGGTCAGGAATCCGCCTCCAATAAAAGCCTCTCAATAGAGTACTATTAGGGCTATTTCACACGGGGGGCGGATTTTGGCACCGAGAGTGAGGCGGGGAGTCGCCTCACTCTCGGGTCAAAACCCGCCTGCCACGACTGTCGTGGTTTCCCCCTCCGGAGTCGGCTCAAATGAATGGGCCGACTCAGGAGGTTGCTGCCGTGAGGCAGAAGCCGCAGCTCAACGAGCCGCGGAATCCGCCTCAAGAAAAGGCAGCTCGCTTCTTTTTTCCGCTAGCAGCAACATGCCGCTAGCGGAAAAAAGAATGGTAGCGGTCTCCATAGACCACCATTGTGAGGGGGCGGATTATGACGTCGATTACGCGCCATAATCCGCCCCCTCTGTGCCCGTGGGAACGGGTCCTAAGGAGGCTTTTTTTGGAGGCTGATTTTGAGGCGGATTCCTGACCAAAAAACTCTGTGTGAAAATTGGTGGATTGAGTAATTGGAGAAGGTTATGAAGAGAATGCTGCTCAGTCATTAATATGATAGTCCCATATCTTTCAGGGTACCTGGAGTGCTTTAGCATGCTTCAAACAATACAGAAATTGGTAAACTAATAGAGATGAGCGAGTAGTATTCGATCGATTACCTCCCCTGCATAGTTATTGGTGTACTCATTCGAATACCATGTGGTAAACGCAGTAAAAATTCAATACCCCTCCCACCTCCCCTGGCTCTTTTTTACACCAATAACTGTACAGGGTAGGTATTCGATCGAATACTACTACTCATCTCTATACATTAAGTATGACTTTTTTGTGACAGCTATTTCTATTGGCTTAGGTTAGCCCCTTAAAGGGATTTTCTGGGCAAAACAACCCACATTTTTTTTTTTAAAAAAAGGTCAGTTGTTGCTATTAATAGGTTAATACCTTTAGCGGGGTTTTGAGTGATTTCTGGGGTCTCCTGGCATCTTCTGGATTTGTTCACATGGTGTGGCTTCCTGTTCTGTCCTTCTCCTCTCTTATGTTCTGTGTGGAGTTGTTTCGGCAGATAACGTCTCCCATTTACACATCTTTTAAAGATTGATATTGACATCATACATGTGTTGATTCTAAACAACCAATTCCCCCACTGTACATCTCTGACCTACTATTCATGGAATGAATCTAATAATGTCCAGCACTATGAAATGATGTGTAAAAGTAATGAATAAATAATAATAATAATAATAATAATAATAATAAGTTTAACATAAAGCAAAGTAAATTACATTTTTGGATTTGCTCTGCTGAATTTTTATTAATCTATTGAAAGCAAAGAAATTCATGAAAATGTTTCCTCTGATACGCATAATACGTTGTTATAGATTAGCAATGTGATCACATCATCACCGGTGATTCTTGTGTGTTATATGTCGGGATCTTACTCCTCACAAGTTGGAAAATTTTCAGGCGCGCTTGTTTACGAGATGCAGAAAAGAGAAGAGATTGCGTCTACTGGTTATATGTGATTGAAGAAGTCATTGCATCGTGTTTGGAGCCGGTGAGACGACCTTCATGTACTGAGTTCATTCAGAGTGCTGTAACAGATATAAATCATATGTTACTGCTGTGTTACTATTATAGACACTCCCCGGAGCAGTGACTGACAGCTCCGAGCAGACGGATATTCCTCAGTGCTGAAGGGGAAGGGATATGTGAATGGTTGTTCACTGACATGTCTATTACTGTAAGAGATGAGCCAACCTGGACCCCGGGAGAGGCGAGTGTAAGATGTGTGACTGGGAAGTGGTCGTCATTCATGGTGGACTGTGGATATCATATATATGAACCCATCTGCTATAGCATTAAACAATATATTAATATAATAATATTAATATTCTGTAGGTCATCAGGTCTGGGTAAAATGAACACCCCTCTACCCTAAAATAAGTGGTTTATGCGTGCTCCTGGTTGAGTCCTGTTCCGTGGATGATGGATGGTGATCGAGCAGACACAGAAGCTTTGCCCATGTGACCACCAGCGGGAGGTCTTCTGTACTAATAATATCTTGTATTGTAGGCAAGTAATAATGACATGAATAACAACACTCCAGGTACCAGGGATTACTTACGAATTAGTAATTAATGGATCCAAAAGTTCAAACTAAAACAGAGAAACCGTATTACACATCAGGTACAATACGGGTCTATCGTAGTTTTGCATAAAGTGGTCAAAACACTTACCACAGGACACAAGTTTTTATTGAGAAAATCACCAACATTCTGCAGAAAGAGAAAGCAATACAATAATAATTTCTCGATAGATTCATGAAAACTGAAGAACAGGACACAATGGTCACACCGGGAATCTTATCATTGAAAGCGGCCATTTTCTTGTGGCCGGCGGGAATGCGCAGTCGGCTTGCCCTAGGCCTAGAAGTTAGAAGACACCGCCGGAAGAAGTTGGTGAAGACCTTGTTCCAGAAGAAGATGGAGGTGGCACTGGAGAGTTCACTGGTAGCATTGGAGACGCCCCCAGTGCTGTTTGAGCGCTGAGGCCCACCCCCAGTGCTGCGAGAGAACTAATTTACATACTGACAAAAAACGGATTTTCAAGCAAACGGCGGCGCAGAGAAGACAACGAAAGGTAGGAGAAAAATAGCCTCTTAAGGCTATTCCAATGTGCTAATGAGAAAAAATCGTGATTGAATAATAGGATCCCTTTAAGATAACTTTTCCAGGCTTATAGGATTGATCTTTTAGGGTCCATACACATGGAGTTTTGTGGAGCTGATTTGGCCACAAAATTCGAGTAAAAAAGAAGCGCTGTAAGGGTGCATTCACACTGAGTAAACGCTAGCTTATTCTGAACGTAAAACACGTTCAGAATAAGCGGTGTCTAAAGCAGCTCCATTCATTTCTATGGGAGCGGGGATACGAGCGCTCCCCATAGAAATGAATGGGCTGCTTCTTTCACTCCGTGCAGTCCCATTGAAGTGAATGGGGAGTGCCGGCGTGTACGCTCCGGCATGAGCAGAGCTTGCCGTATACGCCGGCACTCCCCATTCACTTCAATGGGACTGCACGGAGTGAAAGAAGCAGCCCATTCATTTCTATGGGGAGCGCTCGTATCCCCGCTCCCATAGAAATGAATGGAGCTGCTTTAGACGCCGCTTATTCTGAACGTGTTTTACGTTCAGAATAAGCTAGCGTTTACTCAGTGTGAATGCACCCTAAAACTGAAACCCGTTGAGTTCAATGGGTTCCGTCTTACGCATGCTGCCCATTGAACTCAATGGAAGGTTATTTTTAACCCATTGATTTCAATGTGTTAAGCACGTTAAGCGTACACGTGTTAACACATTGAAAGAGATAGGTAAAAAAAGCCTTCCATTGAGTTCAATGGGCAGCGCAGGTAAGACGGAACCCATTGAACTCAACGGGTTTCAGTTTTACAGCACTTCTTTTTTACTCGAGTTTTGTGGCCAAATCAGTGCGTGCGTGCAGTGCGTGGACCCTTATGGTTATCAATGAAAGTTTCCTTTGTGGATCAGCTGTTTTAAGTGACGTTGCTCCATGAGTGCGGCCTCAGCTTCACAGGCCGGCTGACATGACAGTCATTGGTCACATGACCTGTGTGCAGCACAACAGAATGGGGCTGAGCTGCAAAATCAGCCAATGTAGCTGTATAATGTATGGGCTGTGCTAGGTTTTCTGGCATTGAAATGCAGTGGTCTCTTCTATCTGCTGATCTCAGCCATCCCGGGTGACCTATCCAAGGATAACAATACTATTACATCTTCTCTTACTACTCTGAGTTGTGCTGTTCCTCTGTTATTCCTCCTATTCCTATTACCCTGCCATTGTCAGCACTGATAGAACAGTATCAGATTAGGTAAGGACACCCCCCCATTTGTTATCATCCACTTGTCAAATTTGTTCCCATATTTCCCAGAAAAATAGCAAAGGCACGGCACAACTTAGTTGTAAATAAATGTAATAATATGTTCCAGATTCAGAGGCGATTAAAGTATTTACTAAAACCAAACAACTCATTTATTCACCATTAAATAGGTTTTCTGGACTTGAATGCTCATGACCTCCTTATCCCAATGTGATCACTATGCAATTTGTAGGGGGTCCGACGCCAAGTACCCCCACAGATCAGCTGTGGCCTCCTCACTGATAACCAACCACAGCATTATACATGTCGTGGTGCAGTTCAGCCCCACTCACTCGAATCAGACTGAGCTGCTGCTGTACCATGTGACCACTGAATATGACATCATTAGCAGAGGGACGAGGCCACGGTGCTAGGTCACACATATGTAAGCCCCAGGAAATCCTTTTAAGTACATATATGTGAAGTAAAGAAAGAGACAGAAGTGGAAGAATAAGCAGCACTTACCCCTTTAGGGTCCACGATATCACCTGTTAATTTGTCAATGTCCTATATAAAGAATGAAAGTAGTGAGAAAGCTTCACGATACGAGTATTATTTATAACACAACATCTATGTATTGGCCTCTTACAAGATAAGATTATATAAGTAACACCCAACATCCCGCTGTGACTGTCAGGATCAGAGATGACTTTGATCCCGGCCTTTATATTTCCTTATAGGTCATAGTCTAAGAAAAGGGAGGGTCTTGCTATCTCGCCCCATCACCGATATCTCCAGCCCAGGGGACAAACCAGGAATTCAGTACACTGTCGGATTTCTAGTGGTATATAAAACCGCATATGCGTGAGGACATGAAACATCCTCTTTAAGAAGTCGAAGATTCTAAATGGATTTACCTTATTAAGGCGACGCAAAGCCTTCTTGTCCATCAGACAGTGAACTTTATTCTAAAGAAAGAAATGAAACACTGTACATGGCTGTCTATGCCTGACATAACAGGACTATAGTGGCCCCGTCACCCCCCGACGTGTCTGTTTTAGTAAATACTATACTCACTAGAGGGATAACAGCTCAGGCTCATCTTCTCATATCTCTGTGTTGTTCTGTTCCTCTTACTCATTCTAGACATTTTTCAGTGTTAGCTAAATAGGTGTTCCCAGCTGAGGGTGGACGCACCTAACTAGTCACATCAGTCCTCTTTAAGTTAAAAATCCGCAAACTTAAAGAGATTCTATCATTACAATCGCATTTTTTAAGACTAGGAATAGCTTTAAAGAGATCCTATCATACAACCACTTTTTTTTCTGAGTAACACGTCGGAGTAGCCTTATGAAAGGCTATTCTTCTCCTACCTTTCGTTGTCTTCTCCGTTCTGTAGGAATCCCGCTTCTTGTCGGTATGCAAATGAGTTCTCTCGCAGCACTGGGGGCGTCCACAATACTGCGAGAGAACTCTCTTCAGCGCCGCCTCCATCTTCAGCAGCATCATCTTCATCCTCTTCTTTCGCATGCACAGTATTCTAAGCGGCCATTTTCTCGTGGCCTGTGAGCATGCGCAGTCTGCTCTGCCCGAGGCTTAGAAGTTACAAGCCACTGCCGGAAGAAGAAAATGAAGAGGATGCTACTGATGAAGATGGAGGCGGTGCTGGAGAGAGTTCTCTTGCAGCATTGGGGACGCCCCCTGTGCTGCGAGAAAACTCATTTGCATACCGACAAGAACCGGGATTCCTATGGAACGGCGGCGCGGAGAAGACAACAAAAGGTAGGAGAAGAATAGCCTTTCTTAAGGCTATTCCGACGTCTTACTCAGAAAAAAGTGGTGACTCGCGCGCTACCCAATGAAAACAATGGGAGGCTTTTTTACCTATTGCTTTCAATGTGATACGCGCGTAAGCTGGCACCCATTGAAGTTAATGGGATCTGTTTTGAAGCGCCTCACTCTTGCCATGTTTACATGTCAGAATGAGCGGAGCGCAAACTCCATGTGAAGGCAGCCTAAAACGGTTTCTAGAAATTCCTTTTCCCCTCTTTTTTTTTTTTCATTAAGAATATAGAATTCTGGTGAGAGATCAATCGATATTAAACATATTTTGTCAAATGTTATCTCCAAGATTATAATATGAGATATTCTGAAGGAGACAATCTTACCACAATCTCTTTAACCTCTTTAACAGTAAGGTCTTGGCTTCCCTATGAAGGTAACGTAATAATAACAAGTCATTTATAGGAAATTGTTATATTTTATATATAATATACAATACACTATAAATTATCCAAAAATAATTTCACAATGTCAACATCCAAAGGGTATATGAAATGGCCTGAGATTATATAGTACAGACCAAAAGTTTGGACACACCTTCTCATGCAAAGAGCTTTCTGTATTTTCATGACTATGAAAATTGTAGATTCACACTGAAGGCATCAAAACTATGAATTATCACATGTGTAATTATATACTCAACAAAAAAGTGTGAAACTGCGTCTTGAATTCTAGGTTCTTCAAAGTAGCCACCTTTTGCTTTGATACCTGCTTTGCACACTCTTGGCATTCTCTTGATGAGCTCCATGAGGTAGTTACCGGAAATGGTTCTCACTTCACAGTTGTGCCCTGTCAGGTTTAATAAGTGGGATTTCTTGCCTTATAAATGGGGGTGTATCCACCTGACTTCTGCACAACACAACTGATGGTCCTACTGAATACACTGTTAGAATTTGTATTATGGCAAGAAAAAAGTAGCTAAGTAAAGAAAAACGAGTGGTAATCATTACTTTAAGAAATGAAGGTCAGTCAGTCAGAAAAATTGGGAAAACTTAGAAAGTGTCCCCAAGTGCAATTGCAAAAACCATCAAGCGCTACAAAGAAACTGCCTCACATGAGGACCACCCCAAGAAAGGAAGACCAAGAGTCACCTCTGCTGCGGAGGATAAGTTCCGAGTCACCAGCCTCAGAAATCGCAGGTTAACAGCAGCTCAGATTAGAGACCAGGTCAATGCCACACAGAGTTCTAGCAGCAGACACATCTCTACAACAACTGGTAAGAGGAGACTTTGTGCAGCCGCCGGCCTTCATGGTAAAATAGCTGCTAGAAAACCACTGCTAAGGACAGGCAACAAGCCGAAGAGACCACAAGGAATGGACATTAGACCAGTGGAAATCTGTGCTTAAGTCTGATGAGTCCAAATTTGAGATGTTTGGTTCCAACCACCGTGTCTTTGTGCGACACAGAAAAGGTGAACGGATGGACTCTACATCAGGCATGTCAAACTCAGGGTAACCCGAGGGCCACATGAGTAACAAGAGGTTGTTGCGAGGGCCGCACACAGCAGCTAATGTCACACACGTATTTTAACAGCAGTCATGAAAACAAGATATGAAGTAGTAATATGTAACAGCAACATATATTTAACAAAAATACAGCAATTAAAAACTAAACATTTATTTGCTATCATTTTTTTCAATCTTTTTTAGATGATAAGTGGTGATCAGTCAGCCTTGTTCTCTGAGAAGATTTTGTTAGTTTCATAAAAGAAAATTATCTGTTTACATATACACCCTTCATCTGCCCCCAGATTCATGTCCCCCCCATCTCTGCCCCCAGATTCATGTCCCCCCCATCTCTGCCCCCAGATTCATGTCCCCCCCATCTCTGCCCCCAGATTCATGTCCCCCCATCTCTGCCCCCAGACTCATGTCCCTCCCATCTCTGCCCCCAGATTCATATCCCCCATCTCTGCCCCCAGATTCATATCCCCCCATCTCTGCCCCCCAGATTCATATCCCCCCCATCTCTGCCCCCCAGATTCATATCCCCCCATCTCTGCCCCCAGATTCATATCCCCCATCTCTGCCCCCCATATTCATGTCCCCCATCTCTGCCCCCAGATTCATGTCCCCCCCATCTCTACCCCCAGATTCATGTCTCCCATCTCTGCCCCAGATTCATGTCCCCCATCTCTGCCCCAGATTCATGTCCCCCATCTCTGCCCCAGATTCATGTCCCCCATCTCTGCCCCCCAGTCTCATGTCCACCCATCTCTGCCCCCAGATTCAGGTCCCCCATCTCTGCCCCCCAGTCTCATGTCCACCCATCTCTGCCCCCAGATTCATGTCCCCATCTCTGCCCCCAGATTCATGTCCCCATCTCTGCCCCCAGATTCATGTCCCCCCATCTCTGCCCCCAGATTCATGTCCCCTCCATCTCTGCCCCCAGATTCATGTTCCTCCATCTCTGCCCCCAGATTCATGTCCCCCATCTCTGCCCCCAGATTCATGTCCCCACATCTCTGCCCCCAGTGTCATGTCCCCCCATCTCTTCCCCCAGATTCATGTCCTCTCCATCTCTGCCCCCAGTGTCATGTCCCCCCATCTCTTCCCCCAGATTCATGTCCTCTCCATCTCTGCCCCCAGTGTCATGCCGTCCTCTCCATCTCTGCCCCCAGTGTCATGTCCCCCATTTCTGCCCCCAGAGTCATGTCCCCCATCTCTGCTCCCAGTGTCATGCCGTCCTCTCCATCTCTGCCCTCAGTTTCACGTTCCACCTCTATGCGTACACACATTAAACTTACCTTCTCCGACGACTCCAAGTCCTCGCTCCCCCGCCGCACTCTCTCTCTCACTCTCTCGGGCTAGTTCACACGTGAACTGCCCGCGCGGGTTTTGACACAGAGAGAGACGCGGTGAGCCGCATCTCTCTCTTGTCAAAACCTGCCGCGACCATCGCGGTCGCGGCTTTCCCCTCCGCTGTCAGCTCAAATGAATGAGCCGACATAGGAGGGTGCTGCCGGGGGAGGAAGCTCAACCCGCGCGGCTTCCGTCTGAAGATTTAGACGCGATGTGACGTCATCACGTCACATCACGTCTACACAGCAGTGTGTAGTAGCGAGTAGCTGCAAGAGTTTTGCACCTCTGCGGCCCGCACAAAAGTCTCAAACTTTGTCTCAGAGACCGCATGTTTGACATGCCTGATGTACATGGCTGGTTCCCACCGTGAAGCATGGAGGAGGAGGTGTGATGGTGCCAAGCTGGTGACACTGTTGGGGATTTATACTGAACCAGCATGACTACCACAGCATCTTGCAGCGGCATGCTATTCCATCCGGTTTGCGTTTAGTTGGACCATCATTTATTTTTCAACAGGACAATGACCCCAAACACCTCCAGGCTGTGTAAGAGCTATGTGACCAAGAAGGAGAGTGATGGGGTGCTACACCAGATGACCTGGCCTTCTCAGTCACCAGACCTGAACCCAATCGAGATGGTTTGGGGTGAGCTGGACTGCAAAGTGAAGGCAAAAGGGCCAACAAGTGCTAAGCATCTCTGGGAACTCCTTCAAGACTGTTGGAAGACCATTTCCGGTGACTACCTCTTGAAGCTCATCAAGAGAATGCCAAGAGTGTGCAAAGCAGTAATCAAAGCAAAAGGTGGCTACTTTGAAGAACCAAGAATATAAGACATATTTTCAGTTGTGTCACACTTTATTGTTAAGTATATAATTCCACGTGTGTTACTTCATCGTTTTGATGCCTTCAGTGTGAATCTACAGTTTTCATAGTCATGAAAATACAGAAAACTCTTTGAATGAGAAGGTGTGTCCAAACTTTTGGTCTGTACTATAAGTCAGGACATGTTATATCATTGTATGAGGAGATAAATGCACTTACATGGGATCGGTCGCCTCTCCTGACATGTCCGGCTTAGTAAATACAATTCTACATCATCTTTCTTATGACTCTGTATTGTACTGTCCCTCTGTTATTCCTCATAGCAGTGTCTGAGTAGTTAGCCAAGTGGGTGTTTCCAGTTGGAGGTTGGCCCTTTACAGTCTTACATAGTCAGCACTTTTTGGACAGCATCAGACTGTGCAGGGACACCCCCCCCCATCCCCCAACTGGTATCACCAAGCTGGATAACTACTCCTACATTTCTAGGAGAAATAACAGAGGAACAGCACAACACAGAGTTATAAGAAAAGATGGTCCAGAATTGGTATATTATGGAGAATACAAATGTCAGGAGAGGTGAGAGGTCCCCTTTAGGATGTACCTGTCATGTGCACATTTGTCACTTTTGGTCTCGAGCTCTCCTATAGGGTTTGTGCGGTAATAAAGTCACACATAAATATATTCTTTTCACTAAGCAAGTAAGTTTACAATATTGTCAGATCTTTCTTTACTTACATCACAAAAGTCATCCAAGTTCTCAGCAAGTTGTGTAAGTTGTTCCTAGAAATGAAAATGACACATCACTACATGTCTGTTATATATGTACAGGGGGTACTTACCATGAGGGCAGACCCCACAGCTGCTATGGGGCTGAGAGGGGAAGCGGGCCCAGTGTTGAACTCCTCCTGCTTTCTGACACACAGTACTGTGCAAAGGTTTTAGGCAGAGGTGAAAAAAAATGCTGCAGACTAAGAAGGCTTTCAGAAAGAGAAGGGTTAATAGTTATGTTGTCAAGTAATAAAATGAAGTGGATGAAGAATAAAGAAATCCTATCAATATTGGGTGTGACCTTTGTCCATTGGCGGAGGAGTCTGGAAGTGATGATCACTGGTGTTGGGTGGAGTGGGGCAAGCACTTTATCTTGGGTTTTACTCTGACCAATGGTAGCATCTACATGAAGTCAGGTGTCTGGTCAGATCCAGCAGTTGGCGCTGTATTTTGGGATCTCAGTGATCATATAATCAGTACAGCAGATCACAAGGACAATCCTGCGGCCGCTCCGACTGCTCCCTCCTCCTCTGCCCATGCAGACATAGAACTCCTTACATGATGTATTTCAGATGGAATTTGAGGAAGATGTGAATTCCACGTCAAATTTCCACAAGTAAACACCCCCTCATGGAGGCAAATTCCGCCCGAATTCTGCCTTTCATTGTTTGCAGTGGCAGGCAGAGATCGCAGCAGGACCCCGTAAAAATAAGCTTCCTGCCCGACCTTGCCACAGATACCACTGCTGATTTCACATGAGCAGTGGCGTAACTAGGAATGGCGGGGCCCCGTGGCAAACTTTTGACATGGCGCCCATCACGGCGAACTTTTGACATGGCCCCCCCCCCCTCCTGATCGACACTGAAGACCTTGACCAATTGATACCCCCCCACCCCACCGCATTCCTGCGCACTCTATTATGCCCCATAGTGGCCCTGCACACAGTATTATCCCAATAGTGGCCCCTGTACACACTATTATCCCCATAGTGGCCCCAGTACACAGTATTATCCCCATAGTGGCCCCAGTACACAGTATTATACCCCATAGTGGCCCCAGTACACAGTATTATACCCATAGTGGCCCCTGTACACAGTATTATCCCCATAGTGGCCCCAGTACACAGTATTATCCCTATAGTGGCCCCTGTACATAGTATTATCCCCATAGTGGCCCCTGTACACAGTATTATCCCCATAGTGGCCCCTGCACACAGTATTATCTCAATAGTGGCCCTTGTACTCAGTATTATCCCCATAGTGGCCCCAGTACACAGTATTATCCCCATAGTGGCCCCTACACACAGTATAATGTCCCATAGTGTCCCCTGCACACAGTAATATCCCCCATAGTGGCCCCTGCACACAGTATTATCCCAATAGTGGCCCCTGTACGCAGTATTATCCCCATAGCGGCCCCAGTACACAGTATTATCCCAATAGTGTCCCCAGTACACAGTAGTATCCCCATAGTGGCCCCAGTACACAGTATTATGCCCCATAGTGGCCCCAGTACACAATATTATGCCCCATAGTTGCCCCAGTACACAGTATTATCCCCATAGTGGCCCCTGCACACAGTATTATGCCCCATAGTGGCCCCAGTACACAGTATTATACCCATAGTGGCCCCTGTACACAGTATTATCCCAATAGTGGCCCCTGTACGCAGTATTATCCCCATAGTGGCCCCAGTGCACAGTATTATCCCCATAGTGGCCCCTGTACACAGTATTATCCCCATAGTGGCCCCTGTACGCAGTATTATCCCAATAGTGGCCCCTGTACGCAGTATTATCCCCATAGTGGCCCCAGTACACAGTATTATCCCCATAGTGGCCCCTGTACACAGTATTATCCCCATAGTGGCCCCTGTACACAGTATTATCCCCATAGTGGCCCCAGTACACAGTATTATGCCCCATAGTGGCCCCTGTACACAGTATTATCCCCCATAGTGGCCCCTGCACACAGTATTATCTTAATAGTGGCCCTTGTACTCAGTATTATCCCCATAGTGGCCCCAGTACACAGTATTATCCCAATAGTGGCCCCTGTACGCAGTATTATCCCCATAGTGGCCCCTGTACACAGTATTATCCCCATAGTGGCCCCTACACACAGTATTATCCCCATAGTGGCCCCTACACACAGTATTATCCCCATAGTGGCCCCTGTACACAGTATTATCCCCATAGTGGCCCCTGCACACAGTATTATCCCCATAGTGGCCCCAGTACACAGTATTATCCCCATAGTGGCCCCAGTACACAGTATTATGTCCCATAATAGACACCCATGAACAATCATTATACTCTGGGGTCTTTTCAGATCCCAGAGTATAATAATCGGAGACCCAGGAGGGAAACAAACATAAAAAAAACCACTGTCACTTATCTATCTCCCGCTCCGCTGCAGTCTTCGGTGGTGTCAGCCTTCTTTAATGACGTACTCGCGTCACATGACCCAGGATGCAGGCCTCGGTCATGTGACGTCAGAGACATCACACATCTAGGCCCGAAGCCTGCCCGCAGTGTGGAAAGGTAAGTAACATGTTTATTATGTTCCCTTACCTTTCCGGGGCCTCCGATCGTTATACTTGGGGGTCTGAAAAGATCCCGAGTATAATGATAGTGCTTGTGGGTCCCGTGGCGTCACTTACCGATCCCAGCCCCTGCCAGGATCGGTAAGTAAATAGGGTCTCTTACTGGCTGGCGTAACTCCAGCCGGTAACGGCCTATTAAAAAAAGAGAAAAAAACGCAGGGGTAGCGGCTGTCACTGGCCTGCTAATATCCCGGGCCCTGTGGCAGCTGCTACCCCTGCTACCTTGGTAGTTACGCCACTGCGTAGGAGTCCGGCAGCTGGAAAATGAAGAAGTTTTATTATTTTTACTGTCCTATCCTGTGTTATTTATGTCAGTCTATCCTTCCACACGCAGAGTTTTAGTAAATTCCATTTCCTATGCCATAAAATGACTTGTATCTGTACACCAAGCAGTGGTACATGTGTCATACATACCCCTAAGATCTGAGGCAAACAATCAACTGTGATCACAGTTTGTACCTGTAAAATAATTTTGGTCACTATTAGTTTGAGTCATCACTTTCAGTTTTTTTTTATACAATTATGTAAACCAAACCCAGAAGTGGAAAACCCCCATGTCTCCTTCATAGATTCTCAATGTGTGTTTCCACCCTCAGTCTTACTAGGATGAGCCCCATCTATGTTTGTTCATTATGATACAGAACAGATGTCATGTTGACCACAAGATAGGGGAAGACAGATGACAGAAGGACTGATAGACCCATCTAAAGTAAAATGTATCGGCAGGGCGCTGATGTGAGCAGCAATCCATTCATTGCTATGGATAATGCAGCCTCCACCAGCACCTGCAGCCCCATAGCAGGGAGTGGAGTGCTGGCCACACAAACTCACTGACACTTCATCCACAGGCATTACGGGGACTTGGGTCCTCCATTCTCCTGATCACCTGGCAGTCGCCCCCCGGCTATCTTACCTGTACCCTCTGTCCTGTGGATAGGGGATTAGGGTTGAGCCGATCTTAAGATTTCAGGATCGATTTCCGATTCCCGATCATTTTCCAGCCGATCCCGATCGTGAAATTTACTCGATTGCTGATCGGAATCCGATCTTTTCCAATCAATGCTTCTCTATGGGAAAAGTCACTTTTAGGGTTGAGACGATCTTGAGATAACCTCCGACCTCGATACCGCTGGAAAAGATCGGGATAGGAATTCCAATCGCGATCGTGAAATTTACTCAATCACCGATGGGGATCCGATCTTTTCCGATCCCGATCACTCAACTCTATAGGGGATGTATTCTTAATGGCACTATCCCTTTAAGTCACTACTGCAGCCAATAACATCCCTGATGGAGGTTCAGTAGTGTGTTCTCTGTGTGTGGCCCCAGCTTCAGAGGGTTTGTTTTTAAAGCCTAGGCTTAGGTCTGCTTCGCACCATACTGAATGATTTTTATCTTCAATATTTTAAGAAAATTATAAAGTTACTAAAAATTGTAGATGTCTATGTTGTAAATGGATGGAATAAGCGTCCATAAGTCTGACACCTTAGGCCAGGGGTAGGCGACCTTCAGCACTACAACTCCCATCATACATACGTGTTCTGCTGATCTTAGAACTCCCATAAAGGTGAATGGATCATGTTGGGAGTTATAGTTTAGGATGCTCAAGGTTGCGACCCCTATTTATACAAACAGATATCCTTTTGTGTTTAATTTGATCTTTGCTTAAAGGCAACACATCTGGGTGAAATGTTTGCGTTTTATGAAAATTGTAAAATGTGTGTGTAATATATCTGCATATAGCACCCCACTGACTTCTATTATAGGCAGATATTACATAGCGGTGTCCCTGATGTATGAAAAAATTACAGCCTTTAGCGCTGTGTATGTACATTTATCCCATAGAGAGTAAACAGATCCATCAGGAATATCCTATCCTATCCTATTATCCTATCCTATTATAAATCCTATCCTATTATAAATCCTCTATCCTATCATATATGTGAAAGGTTTGTATGTTTGTTACTTAATCACGCAAAAACGGCTTAACGGATTTGGCTGCAATTTGGCACAGAGATAGATAGGAACCCCGATTAAAATATAGGCTACTTTTTATCCCGGTAAATGACGTCACTACATGACCGTTAAGCACGAATTTACACACACACTACGTTTGAGGACCTTTGATGACGTCATTACAGGCCCTTCAGCCGTCCCATAGGATCATGGGCTGAGCTACATGCTAATTTGGGGGCGGAGCTAAACAGGAGGGAGCCGGACAGTGTGAAAGCTGAAGAAAATGGAGTCTCATGGAAGATCAGGAGACTACAGAACATGCAGGCTGTGTATGGACAAGAGGAGTATATCGGCTGTACAGTTTCAGTAAGTAGTACGGGGAATCTGTTGTTCTGCCTCGTATGGGGGAGAACTGTTGTACATTTCAGCAACATCCGTTCAGCCGTGTCTAACACACAAGCTGCTCAGACACTCTCACACAACACAAACCTTGTAATCCAAAATTAGCAGATGTAGCAGTGCTGAGGCAGCGTGCCAGCAGTTTCTGTGCGTAACACAGGGGCATGTGGTCTTCGGATTGTGTTGGGGGGGAGGGAGAAATGTGTCAAATTTCACCAGCAGCCATTTCCAACACAGACGCTGCTAGGACACTCAGACAAGACAACCCCTGTGATCCAAATTGCCCGATGTAGACGAGCTGAGGCAGCACAGTATCACAGCTTGCTCTGTTCTCCATACGGATGTGCATACAGCTGGGGCTGCTGCGCATATGCACAGATGTATTAGAGCCGAGACGTGGACACAGGCGGATTACCGCCAACCACATTTGGCTAATTATTAGGGGCTCATCGCCAACAACAACCCGCAGATGACGTTGCGGGCAGAAGCTAGTCTTCCTATATGTTTTATATTAGTGTAGTGGGGAATAAGACTTATTTATCTACATATATCTACATAGTGATAGAGATTTCATACCACAGTGTGGACGGCATCCATCATATCTTTACCATAAGCCGCTTCCTACAAGTTAAAAGAAATGTTATAAAAATCCTAAATAATGTCAAGCAAGAAACAGAAATCTTACAAGCAAGTGACATCAGCAAGTTTTTTTCTCTTCAGGTTTAGTTTAGGGGTTAATTCTTAGTATGTCTTGGACAACCCCTTTAAATGGGTATCCAGGACTTTGGTACTTACATGAACTTTAGTATAGGTCATCAATTACAGAATGGTAGGGGTCCACACAATTGCCCACATCTCCCCACCCCGCTGCAATCAGCTGTTTGAAGAGGCTGCAGCGTTTGGACAAGTGTTGCGGCATCGTCACTGCATCAGTGCCATAGTTTGTATAGTGGCTGTGCTTGGTATTGCAGCTTAGTCTCATACACTAGAATAGGACTGAGCTGCATACAGGCCATGTGACTGATGAAGGCGACTTCACTGGTTAAGAGGGAGGAGCAGACTCCAGAGTGCGGATGAAATAGCTGATCGGTGGGGGTCCCAGGTGTCAGACCACCACCAATCTGATACTGATGACCTATCCTAAGAATACAGCATCAATAGTTAAATCCTGGAAAACTCATTTATTTACTAAATACGAATCCATGTGCAACAGAGCGGACTACATGAGACCAGAATTACACCCTGGAATGAGGCATTTACCATAGTGGTGAAAAATCTCTAATTAGTAAGTGTGAATACAGTCTTAGAAGACTTTGGTTATCTGGTTTTATTATAATGGTCCCTTCATAATAAACTGACTACAGGGCGAGGAGCCGTAACCTGTGGGGGAATCTGCCAGCCAGTGTGACATGTTCCTGCAGCGCTACCACAGGAGGAACCAAGTATTACAAAGTGTCTATATAATGAATGTTCTGTCTGCAGTTGCTCCGGTGTCCTGAGCTGTGGACTCCTCCTGTATTAGCCCTGCTGGGATTGAGGACTGATCCCTCCAGCAGTGTGACCGTGATACTTATGTTATCATACCTCTCAACTTTCGAAGAGCCGAAAGAGGGACAAAATATGGCAAACTTGGCTCCGCCCAAATTTGTGAATGTCCCGCAGAAATCGGGACGGTTGGGAGGTATGTGTTATTTCTCCACAATCCCCTATTACACAGAGCTGTGTGCAGGACAAGCTGACATGAATACAACATGGATACCACGTCTTCTTGCTGAGCCTTTCATGAAACTTGTTTCTTTACTAGCAGATAAATCGTGTTTTATACTCAAGAGAGAACAATATACACAAGTAGTCATGTGACTGCGGTGTAGAATTATGTGCACAATATGGCGTGTTAGAAATATAACTTACAAGGCGTGGTGCTACGTCTTCATAAATAACAGATCTAGCTGGGCTTCCCACAAGGTCAGGCTGAAATGATATAACATTAACACTGTGAATGGCAGAAAACTATAGAGTTCTTTCTATTCACATTATTTTGTGCTTCAATACAGATCACTAATATAAAGTATGGCTGTCTTCAATATGAACGTACCCTTAAGGCCGAGGCCCCATCCAAACATTGCAGAAAAAGCTCACTGAACTACGCGGTTTTCATAACTCAGGGAAGTTATTGGTAGAGCAGCGAGCTTTGCTCTACCGAAATAATGCTCAATAAGTCTGTATAGAGGAACACTTTGTTGCTTTGAGGCATGACATGAAAGGGATTCTACCATTAAAACCTTTTTTTTTTTTTTTTTTTGTGGATAAGATGTCGGAATAGCCTTTAGAAAGGCTATTTGTCTCTTACCTTTAGACGTGGTCTCCGCTGCACCGTTCCTTAGAAACACAGTTTTTTACCGGTATGCAAATGAGTACTCTTGCAGCGATGGGGCGGGCCCCAGCGCTCAAACAGCGATAGGGGCATCCCCACCGCTGCCAGAGAAGTGTCTCCAGCGCCGCCTCCTTATTCGTCCGCAGCGTCATCTTCAATGTCTTCTTCCGGCGCAGGCTTGTAACTTCTAGGCCTCGGGCAGAGCAGACTGTGCAAGCGCACAGGCCACGGGAAAATGGCTGCTAACAATACTGTGCAAGCGGCCATTTTCCTGTGGCCTATGCGCTTGCGCAGTCTGCTTTGTGGCCCCACTTCGTCTGCGGGTTGGTGTTGTGCCGCTTATATTTAGGCATTGGTGTTTGGTTAGGACTCTTCGTGTGGCCCCACATTGACCCCTGCGCACCCTGACCCCGTTTGCCCATCGCCTGTCCCCGCAGCCTCTCTACCTACCACCTTGCACTGGCTCCCCCCCTGCCCCGCACCGGTTTCGTCCTCAGCGATGATACTCCTTCAATGTCCCGCATCCCCCCTCTTTATCTCACGGCCCTGCCCCCCCTCCCCAGGGCACTCCCTGCGGAACCTGCCTCTCCCTGCGCCCTTTGTCATGGCGCACCGGCTACCCTCTCCCTCCCTTGACCCCTGACTGTCGCTCCTCAGCCAAGTGGCGCTCCCTCCCCAGGCTCCCTCCCCCGCGTCCCCCCTCTAACCTCCCCCCCTCCTGGCAGGCACCCCCCACAACCACCACCCCTGAGCACCTCCCCAGTGTGCGACAGTGTGCACGAGTGCAGACACAGGCTGCACGATCACTACCTCTCCGACTGACACACAGACTGCATAGGCAGCTGCGGAACAGCAGGCCGAACAGACCCTTCTGGCAGTGGCGCAGGTGACCTCTTGTACATGTGCGGCGGACCAGTTCAGACCCACGGTAAGCGCACACAGCCAGCACAGGCGATGCAGTTGTGGCGGCCACACACTACGGCGGTTTGTTCGGGACACGCCGGAGGTTTGTGAGACGCCATGTTCCTCTGCTTGCTGCCCGATGGCTAGCGCCGCCCACGCAGTACCGCCAGCCAACCGAGTGAAAGGCTGAAGGGCCTGGGATGACATCATCTCAGGTCCTTCAGCAACTTACTCCGTGAAAATCACCAGTCGCGGCCGCGAAGTCCGGTGGTGTACGTGGATTTAAAGTAGCCTATGTTTCAATCCCGGACCCAAGTAATGTATGTGTGAAATTTGAAGCTAATCTAATTGAGGAACAAACATCCAAATACACAAACTTTCACTAATATTAGTAGCATTTACCCTGGTCTCAGGAACATTTAGGACAGGACCACATTTTTTCTGTAAAATAATTAATAGATAGTATATAATTAGTGTTGTAGGACATTAGTAGGTATTATGGCAGTAACAAAATATTCTGCACAAACTGTTGTCTAGTACATTATACCGTATACTAGAAACGAAAGTACATAAATACAGATCTTCATCATAGCCAAAAGAAAAACTTACCGAAGACTCTTTTATACGCGAAAGAACATTAATCCACTGCTCATCTGTCACAAATTTCTAAAACACAATATAAAGAAGATGAGCCGGAAATTTGTACAAGATTGTGTAATATAACTCTAGAACCAGCATATTGTAGATCAGGCATGTCAAACTCAGGGTAACCCGAGGGCCACATGAGTAACAAGAGGTTGTTGCGAGGGCCGCACACAGCAGCTAATGTCACACACGTATTTTAACAGCACTCATGAAAACAGGATATGAAGTAGTAATATGTAACAGCAACATATATTTGCAGTGCGCAACAGCAACTAATATATTTAACAAAAATACAGCAATTAAAAACTAAACATTTATTTGCTGTCATTTTTTTCAATCATTTTTAGTGTTTTGTCCTGAGGCTTGACACCTCTTTGTGCTAACAATTGTTGGTATATCAGGCTGAAATGACAACGCAGTGCCTACTTTGATCAAAGATGATGATAAGTGGTGATCAGTCAGCCTTGTTCTCTGAGAAGATTTTGTTAGTTTCATAAAAGAAAATAACTGTTTGCAAACATAGGTTGAACCAAACATTGCCATAATCTTTGTGGCAAACTTTTTAAAGTTGTTAAACTTTTCAGGAAGGTATGAAAAGAAACCCCATCTCTTCCCCCAGATTCGTGTCCTCCCCATCTCTGCCCCCAGATTCATGTCCCCCAATCTCTGCCCCCAGATTCATGTCCCCCAATCTCTGCCCCCAGATTCATGTCCTCTCCATCTCTGCCCCCAGATTCATGTCCCCCATCTCTCCCTCCAGATTCATGTCCCCCATCTCTGCCCCCAGATTCATGTCCCCTCCATCTCTGCCCCCAGATTCATGTCCCCTCCATCTCTGCCCCCAGATTCATGTCCTCTCCATCTCTGCCCCCAGATTCATGTCCCCCATCTCTCCCCCCAGATTCATGTCCCCTCCATCTCTGCCCCCAGATTCATGTCCTCTCCATCTCTGCCCCCAGATTCATGTCCTCTCCATTTCTGCCCCCAGATTCATGTCCCCATCTCTCCCCCCAGATTCATGTCCCCCATCTCTGCCCCCAGATTCATGTCCCCTCCATCTCTGACCCCATATTCATGTCCCCATCTCTCCCTCCAGATTCATGTCCTCCATCTCTGCCCCCAGATTCATGTCCCCCCATATTCGTGCCCCCTCCATCTCTGCCCTCAGATTCATGTCCCCCATCTCTAACCCCCAGATTCATGTCCCCTCCATCTCTACCCCCATATTCAAGTCCCCCCTCCATCTCTGCCTGCAGATTCATGTCCTCTCCATCTCTGCCCCCAGATTCATGCCCCCCATCTCTCCCCCCAGATTCATGTCCCCCATCTCTGCCCCCAGATTCATGTCCCCCAATCTCTGCCCCCAGATTCATGTCCGCCAATCTCTGCCCCCAGATTCATGTCCCCCATCTCTCCCTCCAGATTCATGTCCTCCATCTCTGCCCCCAGATTCATATCCCTCCATCTCTGGCCCCAGATTCATGTCCCCCATCTCTGCCCCCAGATTCATGTCCCCCAATCTCTGCCCCCAGATTCATGTCCCCCAATCTCTGCCCCCAGATTCATGTCCCCCATCTCTCCCTCCAGATTCATGTCCCCCATCTCTGCCCCCAGATTCATGTCCTCTCCATCTCTGCCCCCAGATTCATATCCCTCCATCTCTGCCCCCAGATTCATGTCCTCCCCATTTCTGCCCCCAGTGTCATGCTGTCCCCTCCTTCATCTGCCCCCAGATTCACGTTCCACCTCTATGTGTACACACATTAAACTTACCTTCTCCGACGACTCCGAGTCCTCGCTCCCCCGCCGCTCTCTCTCGCGCGCTAACAGTTGTAGACGCGATGTGACGTCATCACATCGCGTCTACACAGCGAGTAGCAGCGGCTAAAGCAAGGAGCTGGCACAGCTCAGCTCCTTGCTTTAGCCGCGTCTACATCTGCGGCTAAAGTTTAGAGACAAAGTTTGAGACTTTTATGCGGGCCGCAGATATGCCTGTAAAGGGCCGCATGCGGCCCGCATGTTTGACATGCCTGTTGTAGATTATTCTCTTGTTCCCTAGACCTTATTTCTGAAAAATAAAAATGGTAAGAAACAGAGAAATCTAGGACACATTTGTTAAGGCTCTACAAGGGGGAGGAACATTTTTTGGAATAAATATGATTGATTGAATAAGCTGCCTTGACCCATGTTGTGGAAACGCAGCAAAGTGAATGAGATTTTAGATTCAGGTATCGATGACACTTTGACCAGGACTGGTCCAGATTGTGCCTGACACTGTTTCGCTGAGGAACTACGCCCATGCTGTGCCAGTCTTGAGCCCTCTGGACTGTCCTTAAAAAAAAAAAAAAAAAAAAAAAAAAAAAAAAAGTACTGGCCCAATTTCTCAGGTTCAGGACCAGACACATTTTTAGTTTTGATTTTTTTTTTTTTAGCATGTGCAGTTTGAGGGCATAACATTTTTTTTTATCATTTGGGTTATTCAACTAATTTCTGCGTCTTTGGCGACACAGAGGGATTTATTTTCGCCCCGGCCTAAAATAGTTTTTCCTTTCCGTTACGGCAATTTTTATTTTGTATTCTGTCATTGGGGGTGGAGCTAGAACCTGTGATGAGGACAGCTTGTCCTGGACTGGCTTAGGTCGGCAAAAATGCCGCCCTCCCGGGGCCCTGGCATAGCGCTGCCTGAAGCGGTCGCTTCAGGTCGCCTCATGGGAGGTGCGGCGCTGGCAGGGATGGTAATAAATCCCTGCCTTCTCTAGGGAAGCTCCAGCTGTAATAACACAAAATTGTGTAGCTGCTTAAAACAGCAAGGATCTACCAGTATGTCCTTGCCGATCAAGAGAGGGATTGCCTGGACGTACATAGTCTTTGTGCATTCCGGAAGTGGTTAACGAGGACCTTTCACCACTTCCACTAATTCTAGCTCTTAGTATCTGTCACCATTCCTGAGCAATAAGTGCAGTTAGTTTTGATTCCTGATGAGCTATGTAAGCTCTGTAATATCAGGTGGGCGGTGTCTGGCAGGCTTACAGCATTGATTGCTTGGGAATAGTGGGGGCTAGGTGCTGAAACGTCCCCTTTAATTCTACTCTCTTAAGGATCTGATCCCATTTTGTTTCCTAAAATAAAATATCTACAAGACCTTCGCTGTATGAACCTGACCCATATGATAGACATTGATATGTTTTATGAAAGAAGATATTTACCTGGTCTTTCTTATCGGCGCCGCATAATATGAATGTGTCTAGAGCAATATCTCGAGCCTTCTATTAAAAACAATAAAAATATAAATGTCACTTAGGGCAGCTTGTGAGTTGTCAGCATTACACAATCTGTCCTGTAGTGGAGACATCTGGAAAGACATGTATCTACCGGCAGGAGATATTATAATTACACTTATAGTAAAAGGTTCATGTGAAATAGATCAAAGTAGCTCTTAACAAAAGTAATTATTTTGTGACCTGTTAGAAAGTTACATGATGTAGATCAGGGGTCGGCACGCCAGCTGTTGTAAAACTACAACTCCCAGCATGCATACTTGATCTGCCGTTCTTAGAACTCCCATGGAAGTGAATGGAGCATGTTGGGAGTTGTAGCTTCACAGCAGCTGGAGTGCCGAAGGTTACTGAATCCTGATGTAGACTGTAGATAATCTCACCGGTGGCCAGATTTGTGAGTTCTCCGCTTCTCAGTCATCAAATGAGCAAGGCATAGATACAATACATGATTGATGTTGTATATTCCTGCATAGTAGCGCCTACCTCTGGTATAAATACAGTACATGTACATGGGGACACCTATAGAAATCTTATTATTGTAGTGTTTACATGATATTCTATTACGGCTCAGATGACTTATTCCTGATATACTGGATAACACGCTACTTATTGGAGCATAAACATGTAATAGGTCAGGGGTCGGCAACCTTCATCAATTCAGCTGTTGTAAAACTACAACTCCCAGCATGCACACTTGCTCTGCTGTTCTTGAAACTCCCATGGAAGTGAATTGAGCATGTTGGGAGTTGTAGTTTCACAGCATCTGGTGTGCTGTAAGTTGCTGACCCTTGTAATAGATAATAACATAGATGAAAGCAGATCACACATAAAGCCAAAGGAATCTAAGAAATTGATACAGAACCTTTAGGACTTCGGTTAGACAATCAGTAAGTGCCACTCCTGCAATGAAAAGTAGAGTAACATGACTATTCCGCTATATCATAGACAATGGTAATACAACAATAGGAATTACAATAGATTTCTATAGGATTTCCGTGTTCTGTGCTTACCATTAGGAACTTTTGCACTGTGGCCAGTTACAGCCACCAGAAAGAAGACAACAGCGATCTTCATGTCCAGTCTTTGGATCTTAAATCTGATCAGCGTAATGAAGTCGGTATAACACAGCTGTGAACAGAAGGGAAGTGAGCGCTCAACGTAGTCTCTCAAGTATTAAAAAGGAATACGCGTACACCAAACCTTCTAAAGTCTGTTCAAACACTTGGCACCATCTAAGTCAACAGCGCAGATTTGCCAGTGACTGTGACGTCATCTATAGGGAACAAATATTAGCACAAGGAGGAGACAATAACAATTATCTTCTGCACAGACAAGAACGTTAGAATTATGTAGAAAAAAATATGTGAACTGTTGCAAGCCATTGACATGGATCCCTCGGCTCTGGTGAGGAAAGCGCAAAATTGGTTAGTGTGCTACCTGAGAGAAAGACTGAACCCCTAGCAAACTGAAGCCCCCCCCCTCCCCCACCAGCATACCGTCACCTTTCCTGGTCCCCACACAGTATAACGTCCCTTTTACACACACTATAATGTCCTAAAGTGGCCCCAGACAGTATACAGTAATATCCCATAGTGTCCCCTCCTCACAGTATAATGTCCCATAGCAGAATATATTGTATGGAGAGGCCAATACGGGACATTATACTGTGTGGAGGGGCCAGTGTAGGCATTATAGTGTGTGCAGGGGCCACTATGAGACATACTGTGTGGGGGGGCCACTATTGGACATTATACTGTGATGAGAGGCCACTATTGGACATTATACTGTGATGAGGGGCCACTATGGGACATTATACTGAGTGGAGGGGTCACTATGGGACATTATACTGTGTGCAGGGGCCACTATGAGACATTATACTGTGTGAGGGCCACTGTGGGACATTATGCTGTGATGAGGGGCGTATAGTATAGGGGGGTATAGTATAGGGGTCCGCGGGTTTCTGCATGTAATTTCTTTTTAAGCAGAAAGGGTCTCCATCTTTCGGGTCCCAATGCATCACATGCCTTATTTATATTTTCTTTACTGTATAACTGAATAGATTGCTAAATGTAAGGTTAACAGTAGAGATGAGCGAATATGCTCGATCGAATACCTCAGCTGCATAGCTCCCGGCGGCAGGGAAGGTGGGAGGGGCAGTAAAAATTCGAAGCCCCGGAAGTGTGTTTGCACCGGGAGCTATGCGGCCGAGGTACTCGATCGAGCATATTCGCTCATCTCTAGTTAACAGGTGTCTTTGGAGTGTTGAGAATTATTGCCCAGCTATTGTTTTCTTTTTAGTTTTGCAGTCTCCTATAAATGTATTTATTTTCCTGTAATTTTTTTTTTTATTAAAACCTTTATACCATTGTTGCTCGTAGAGGTCTGATCCTGGCTGCCTCTATATATACTATACTTTCTATGTCTGCCCAGCTATAATGATGTGTATAATGGCCGTGTCTCACTGTCCACCATGAGCTGACAAACCATTCCCTTCCATCAGCCCCAGACAATCTTCTGTACCTGGGAATGTTCCAGCTGGCCTGCGCTGCAGATGTGTAAGCCGTGTACCGAGGTGGGCTCCCCAGGATACAGCGAAGTCACGAACAAAGGAAGTGAGTCCAATTCAATTTAACCAAGATAGGACTTTACTTAGTTTAGATAACCTCTTTTGTCCAAAAGAACACTCCCAGGTATTACATTTACACAGCCTAGAGGCTGGGACCCTGGTGTTATACAGCACGGTGCCCACTAGTGTGGCCTTCAATATACTCCAAGCTTTTACCTACATGCAGGCTGCCCCTATGCAGCTGCCTGTAACCTGTTATTACCCTATTACACAGGAACAATTCAGTGTGTGTGACACAGGCATCCGGCGGTGTAACACCAGGGTTTACAATCTTATCACAATACTACTAAATTCCCCCCAAACCAAGTACAACTAAGCAAGTATAATAGTTGGTTAGCTTGCAAGCCAAACAGTGTAAAGTTAAACTAAATGTTGCTCCCAGACTTCCTTAAAAGTCCCTCTCTGGGAGATATAACTCTGTAGAAATCCTCTGTGACTTAGTCCTTTTACCAGACAGGTAGATAGTTCACCAGTATTGCAGCCTGGGGTGATGATTATACCTAACTAACTAACTACAGGCTTTTTACTCAGTCCCAGCAATATGGTGCAAAACTTGCAGTGTGGTGCGTGCACGCTTACTTCTGTTGGGTACCTTTTAGTCTCTGTTAGCATCCGGGTGAGGAGGAGCTCCTCGGACAGCGTGCGGTCTCACTGACAGTCTCACTTCTCAGCCAAGTCTCTGACAGTAATCTTCTCCTTAGGATGGTGTCTGGACAGACTCTGAAAGTCTCAAATCCACAGTTATTCTTGCTGTGGCTTCTCCCTCCAAGGACCCTCTCTGCACAGTGATGTCTCCACAGCTCTCTCCTCTCTAGAGTCCAGCACACTCTGACTCAAAATGGCTCCTAGAACCTTCCTACAACGATCAGGGTTTCCACATCAATCTTCCAGGGGCATACAGCCTTTTTCCTTTTACTTGTTATCTTGCAACAGCGACCTCTCGTGGTCAAACAACAAAATGTCAGGTTATGAAAACACCAACTCAATTACACATTGCACATTCACTACACAGGGGCTGTTTCACCCTCTTACATGCCACCCCACTAGAGGTTGACGTCCCTGGCAACCTTTCCCATATAAACTCATCTTGCGCATAGCGCTGTGGGGGTACCCCAGCATTGGACCTGGCTGTCCTACGCAGAGTCACAGAATCAGGGGCACCCGGCACACCCAATGATGGCTGTTCTGCAGGTTGTACAACTCCCTCCCTGGGCGGCAAACTAGACTCGACTTGGTTCCCTGGATCGGCTGGGGCAGGGACAACCCACCACTCATCATCTAAGGGAGTTTCCCTGGTAACAATGCTAGGAGCCTGTACCACCTCGTCGGCCACCGAGTGTTCAAAATTGCAGCGTCTTAACATGTTACGGTGAAGGTTCCTTGAGGGTCCTCCAGTCCCTACTGGCTGTACCTCATACACTGGAATATCAGGGTCTACCTTTCGCTTCACAACATATGGTACCGCCTCCCACCGCCCATCCAATTTTCCCGTTGGCCTCTTGACCCTGACACTCACACGATCACCTGGGGCGTACTCATCCCTCTGCACCGGCCCTGGGTTGGGGTGTACTATTTGTCTCATGCGTTCACCCACAACCTTATGTACTGCTCTCAGTCGGCGACTGTGTTCTTGCGCCCATGCGGTAGTGCTCCTTGGAGGAGGCTGCATTGGATCTGGCATGTGGAGATCCTCAATCTCTTGACCTGCCCTCCCAAACATCAACATGTGTGGAGAGTAACCAGTGGTGTTGTGTACTCTATTGTTATAGGCCCACATCAGTTCAGGTAGATACTCTGGCCACCGAGCTTTTTGACTATCCTCTAGTGTCCGCAACATCTGTATCAAGGTGCGGTTGAACCGCTCGCATGCCCCGTTCCCCTGTGGATGATATGGGGTCGTGCGAGAACGTTCGATCCCATAGAGTTGATACAATTCACTCATCAAAGCCCCCTGAAAGCACGCCCCCTGATCTGAATGGATTTTCTGTGGACACCCAAACACTTGTATAAAGTGTTTACAGACCGCTTCGGCAGCGGATTCAGCCGTCTGATCTCTGGTGGGTACAGCTACTGCATACTTTGTAAAATGGTCCGTCATAACCAAACAGTAAGAATGTCCTGAGGTAGAGTACCCAATCTGTACATAATCAATCATTAGAATTTGCAGGGGGGCAGATGTTTGAATAGTTTGTACAGGGGCACGTTGTTCGGGACTTTTACTCAGCCCGCAGGACCGACATTGAAGACATGCCTTGGTCACCATCTTTCCCAAATCTGGACAATACACAAATCGTTGGAGCCATTGGTACGTTTTGGCACTCCCAAAATGGGCCCCACTCTCATGGGCTTCCTGAGCGGCTACTGGTCCCAATGACATCGGGATGACAATCTGTTGCCGGTGTTGCAGCTCTGACTGTATGTATATGGTCCGACATAGGAGTCCTTGGATGACAACCAGCTTATCCCACTGTCTCAGTAACTTCTGACCCTCTTGGGTTAAGCTAGCCCGCTCATTCGGCCGTGGCCAGATCTTAGTCCGGATCCACTCTTTCACTTTACATAGGTCCGGACAACTATTTTGAACCCTTTCCCAATCTTCCAATGTCTTCCCCAGCACCATCGGCATCCCTGAAGCCACCCCACTTGAATGGGTTATGTTCTGGAATGGCGGTATTCTGCCGAGGTGTGGGATTTCACTGTCTTCTAGCCCTTCCTCTCCACTCTTGGTTGGCAACCCCACAGGGACTCGGGAGAGGGCATCAGCGTTGCCATTCTCTCTCCCTGATCGGAACTGGATACGGTATTGATACTTGGAAAGGCGGGACATCCACCTCTGCTCAAGGGCACCTAACTTAGCGTTCTCTAAGTGTGCTAAAGGGTTATTGTCTGTCATCACAATCACTTCTGCACCCGTCAGATACTCTGTGAATCTTTCAGTCATGGCCCATACAAGTGCCAAAAACTCCAACTTAAAGGAGCTGTAGTTGTCGGGGTTACGCTCTGACTCCCTTAAGGACCGGCTGCCATAGGCAATCACCCTCTCACGTCCATCTTGAACTTGAGATAGCACAGCTCCCAAACCATGTAGACTTCCATCGGTGTACAACAGGAATGGCTTATCAAACTGTGCATAGGCCAGGATCGGGGTACTGGTCAGAGCTTTCTTTAACCCCTCAAAGGCTTCTTGCTGTCGTGGCCCCCACTCAATGGGGCGATTCTTGGGTCCACCAGCTGTGCCTCTCAGTAGTTCATTTAGGGGGCCAGCCCGATGAGAGAACTTGGGTATGAATCTCCTGTAATAACCGGCCAACCCTAGAAAGGCTTGTACTTCACGCAGGGTTCTTGGTTGGGGCCACTTCTGGACAGCCTCCACCTTGCTGGGCGCAGGTTGTACCCCTTCCGGAGTGACTACATGTCCCAAGTACTCTATTCGCTGCTGGAATAGTTGACACTTCTTGGGCTTGATTTTTAGCCCATGATCACGCATTCGCCCTAGGACCTGCCGCAGCTTTTCGAGATGATCTTCAAATGAGGACCCAAACACTACAACGTCATCCAAATATATCAATACCGACTCAAAGTTTAGGTCACCCAAACAGAGTTCCATCAACCGCTGAAATGTCCCTGGGGCATTGGACAGACCGAAAGGCATTCTGTTAAACTCATAGAGTCCCATGGGTAAGATAAACGCTGTCTTGGCCTTGTCCTTTTCGGCCACTGGCACTTGCCAATATCCACTGGCCAAGTCAAGCGTTGAGAAATACTTGGCATGACCGAGGGAGGATAGTGACTCTTCAATCCGTGGAAGGGGGTATGCATCACGGACGGTCTTAGCATTTAGTTTCCGGTAATCTATGCAGAAACGGAGACTTCCGTCTTTCTTCCGCACCAAGACCACCGGAGCAGCCCATGGGCTCTTACTCTCCTGGATCACTTGATTCTCCAGCATGCTAGCCACCATTTCTTTCACCTCCTGATACATCTTGGGGGGAATCTGCCTATACCGCTCCCGAATAGGCGCAGCGTCGCCAGTGGGGATTTCGTGTTCAATGGCGGTAGCACACCCGAAGTCTTCATCGTGTCTTGAAAACGCCTCCTGGAATTCCCACAGAGTGTCCTCCAGAAGCTTCTGTTGTCCCGGGGTCAGAGACCGGCGATCTACTCCCATCAGAGACATGATCACTTGGCCATTCCACTCTGCCGTTGGAGCCTGCCTTTGCTGGACCTTCACAGCATAGGTCCAAGACGACCTCCCATCAGGCTGCAACGTGAAGCTCTTCCGGCGAAGGATGTCACCCCCGGGCACGTGAACTTCAGCCAGCAGGGTATTCCCAGGCACGAACAACTCACTGTCCAGAACGTTGAGACAGCGTATAGGCACACACCCATCCTTCACAGTGGCAAGTGCTCGGGCTACCAGAGGGCGGGTCTGCGTTTCTCCCTGCAGGGCAGGCTCTATCAAGACCTCTAGTCCATTTAATGGTCGTCCAGCCCCCACCGGAAGCATCACAATATTTTCCTGTCGCGGTGGAATCTTCATTGGGGCACTCAGCGGCACCTTCACGTATCCAATGGAGCGCCCTGCCATGGTGCTCTTCTGCAAACTACAGCTCCTCACCATCTGCTGTAGGACCTTCTGAGTCGGCCGGTGTGTGGTGGCCCGCTGCCAGTATTTAGGTCCTTCCTTTGCATAAAGGTGATGATCTAGGTCTCTCAGCACGTTCATGCCCAGCGTCACATCGAGTCCTCTCCTGGATGGATGGTCTATCAGCACGATCCCCTTTTTGCCAATGTCTTGCCCAAACAGCCGGACCCGCATCCAGACGATCCCTTGTACGTCCATCGCACCATTGTTGGCAGCTATCAACCGGATGACACTTCCATCCTCTGGCTCCATCATATGTCCGAAGTGTCTCTCGAAGAACTCCAGGGGCATCAGGGTGCACTCCGATCCAGTATCAACTAAGCAGCGTACCTTCTGGCCCTCCAGCTCAGCTTCCATAACGGGGCTGCTAGCATATAGATCGCATTCATCACATACGGGGCTTGATTGTTGGTGAACCGCCACAGGACGCCCCGTTACTGCGGCGGTCGGGAGTTTAAAGCCGGCTCGGGTTCCACCTCCCCCTTACACTCTCTGGCGATATGGCCATACTGTCTGCAACTCCAGCAGAGGGGTCCCCTTGATCCCTGTCCAGCTGATGAGCCTCGGTTGGTGGGTCCTCGGCCACGGTGTACTCTCAGCGGGGGAGAGTAGGACGATGCGGTCATTTCTGGAACCATGGATTGACCTGCTCGCATCTGGGACACCTCCAGTCGGAGTTCTCTCATTTCTGCCCGTAGAGCCTGGACTACATCCTTTAAGGACCCTGGGTCTTCAGGACCTCCTCGGGTCCCTGTCACTTGGGTGCTACTCACAGCCTTCACATTCACAGCCACGGGCGCTTCTTCCCTCTCTACAGCAGCCAGGTAAACATTATAGAATGTCAGGTTGGCATCTGCCTGGATCATCTCTTGCAGTTTATCCTGTAACAACTTATTGGATAACCCTAGGATGAATTGATCTCGTAGCAGCCGGTCCACTTCTTTGAAGGCTCCCATAGCCTCTGAGTCTCGTCGCTGCACTTCATTCAGCATCTCTTGTAAGGCGTTAGAGTATTGCGTTAAAGTCTCACCCTCCCTCTGTGACCGATTGAAGAAGTTGCTCCGCAACTGCGCTACCTTGGCACGCCCTCCCTGAGCTCCCTCTAGCAGAGAAAATATTTTTTCTAAAGTGTCTCTTTCCGATTCGGGCCGTACCATCACTGTCCGTCTAGCGTCACCTTCTAGGGCCCCTAATGCTATCTCTGCACGCAGTTCTGGTATCAGGTTGCTCAGTCTAACTATACTTCGTACCCTTTCAGTCCAGTCCTGCAACGTCATATTATTACCGTCAAACTTTGGCAGATGCTGCATTAGTGCCCCGGCCGATAAGTACCCCACTTGGGCCGGCATCCCCAGCGCTGGGGCTTGCTGTGCAGGGGCACCCTGGACCACCACAGCTGGTGCCAGGGGATTCTCTCCCGCCACATTCCCGTCCATGAGGGTCGCTGTATCCTGCCGACTACGCCAAGTTGTAAGCCGTGTACCGAGGTGGGCTCCCCAGGATACAGCGAAGTCACGAACAAAGGAAGTGAGTCCAATTCAATTTAACCAAGATAGGACTTTACTTAGTTTAGATAACCTCTTTTGTCCAAAAGAACACTCCCAGGTATTACATTTACACAGCCTAGAGGCTGGGACCCTGGTGTTATACAGCACGGTGCCCACTAGTGTGGCCTTCAATATACTCCAAGCTTTTACCTACATGCAGGCTGCGCCTATGCAGCTGCCTGTAACCTGTTATTACCCTATTACACAGGAACAATTCAGTGTGTGTGACACAGGCATCCGGCGGTGTAACACCAGGGTTTACAATCTTATCACAATACTACTAAATTCCCCCCAAACCAAGTACAACTAAGCAAGTATAATAGTTGGTTAGCTTGCAAGCCAAACAGTGTAAAGTTAAAATAAATGTTGCTCCCAGACTTCCTTAAAAGTCCCTCTCTGGGAGATATAACTCTGTAGAAATCCTCTGTGACTTAGTCCTTTTACCAGACAGGTAGATAGTTCACCAGTATTGCAGCCTGGGGTGATGATTATACCTAACTAACTAACTACAGGCTTTTTACTCAGTCCCAGCAATATGGTGCAAAACTTGCAGTGTGGTGCGTGCACGCTTACTTCTGTTGGGTACCTTTTAGTCTCTGTTAGCATCCGGGTGAGGAGGAGCTCCTCGGACAGCGTGCGGTCTCACTGACAGTCTCACTTCTCAGCCAAGTCTCTGACAGTAATCTTCTCCTTAGGATGGTGTCTGGACAGACTCTGAAAGTCTCAAATCCACAGTTATTCTTGCTGTGGCTTCTCCCTCCAAGGACCCTCTCTGCACAGTGATGTCTCCACAGCTCTCTCCTCTCTAGAGTCCAGCACACTCTGACTCAAAATGGCTCCTAGAACCTTCCTACAACGATCAGGGTTTCCACATCAATCTTCCAGGGGCATACAGCCTTTTTCCTTTTACTTGTTATCTTGCAACAGCGACCTCTCGTGGTCAAACAACAAAATGTCAGGTTATGAAAACACCAACTCAATTACACATTGCACATTCACTACACAGGGGCTGTTTCACCCTCTTACAGATGAAACTGTGGCTTGTCTATTTTAACATTTGTAATTGCTTTGGTTGATGCTGCATTCAAAACAAGTTTTTCCTCCTCCTGAATCCTGCCTCTGGCCATTCAGTATGTTCTGCATGAGATACAACCATCTTCTACACTGTTTGTAAGTTGGCTCTTCTCCACCACCAATCTTGTGTTCCTGCTTTCTGCACAAGCAATTATTTCAGGGGCTGTGCTGTGCATATTCCATACTGTAGACCTCTCTCTCCAACCCCCAAACCTACAATATATTGTTCTATTAGGGGGGTGTCAATTACCATACACGTTGTATCGTCACAGGTTGCCAAATACTATAGTGCAGCGAAGAGTGGTTCCATGCAGAATGGTTCATGATATTACTGTACATAAACGTACAGCCAAAGATATAATATCTGCTTCCGCGTGTTCACAGCAGCCGCCTCTCGTAGTAATGGAGTGGTGAGTAAGATAACTTTAGGCTGAGTTCAGAAGGGGTATTTTGGACCGGAATTTGACACGAAGGCCGCCTCAGGTTCCAGTCCAAAATACGGGTAGCCGCAATTGGATGTCGGTGCAGTGTACTATGGCACTCAGATCCGGATTAGGACAAAATGAATGGGCCTAGTCAGTAGTGTCTTCAGGCGGATTGGCGAGTCGAATCTGCCTGAAGAATGAGAATGTTGCTCCCGGAAAAAAAGAACTGACCGGCTCCCATTGATTTCAATGGGAGCCGTTTTTTTGGTCAGGATTTTGAGGCGGATTTGGCCTCAAAGTCTCGACCAAAATACCCCGTGTGAACTCAGCCTTACTGTGTATTGTAAAGCTTCACTGGGCTTGCAGTTTAAAACAAAGGCAAGTCTAGGGACACCCGATAATAAACTGTAAATTGTATGAATTAGTGCTTATGCACATGACAGGATTTGTAATGGACAGCACACAGCCCCACAGACAATAATGGATCTATTCATGTGATTTGTTTTTTTTAATACTATCTGGTAAATTATAGAACATGTCATTTTTCAGACCGTTTTTGCGGATTCCTCAATAGATTCAAGTCTATGAGGAATCTGTTAAAACTAGGGTTGAGCGGAAAGATCGGATTCCGATCCCGATCTTTTCCCATGGGATCGAGGTAAGATCGGATTCCGATCCCGATCTTTTCCCGTGGAATCGAGGTTGGAGGTTATTTCCCACAATGCTTGGCTACTGGCCAATCATTGTGGGAAAAAGCTAAAAATGATTGACCAGTAGCCAAGCATTGTGGGAAATAACCTCCGATCTTGATCCCGTGAGAAGATCGGGATCGGAATCTGATCTTTTCCGATCTTTCCGCTCAACCCTAGTTAAAACAGAATAACTTCAGATGTACACTCAGCTGTGAGAATCGCACATTATCATGGCCGAGTACACGGCTCTGTTGTTTAGAAAGACTTTCTTCCATCACAAAAGTAAGAAACATGACGGAAGACAGCTTCTGTTTTGTTTGGGTTTTTTTGCATTAGAGTGAAGGCGGACAGAATACTCCGACGGACAGTGCCCGGTCTGATCCAGTCACTCAATTGTGGTTAATGTCCATTGCTCTTATCCTATGACAGGCAAGAGCGACGGCCTTTACTAATAGTGTGAACTCACCCCAAGCTAGTTTTGAATTTATTCAAGGTGGGTAGGGGGTTGCCATTTGTTTATTTGCCACTAGTAACATGTAAAAATACTCAAGTTATTGTGTACACTGAATATTACTAATAATCTCCAAGAGGAAGAAATACAGTGTCAATAAGAACTATATAAACAATAAAACTGTTACATATGGAGTAATTATTGGGTGACACATTACTGAAGTGAGCTGTATGCTTCGCCCAAAAATGGTGGCGCTCACGCCGTGAGTACATTGGGAATAAACAGTTACCTGACGAAATGGGCGAGTTCCTGATCCTGGTAAATAGCTCTGCTACTCATGATCACTGCAAAGTGTGTTACTTTGTCAGTTATGGTCTTTATGTGTGCTCTCTATATAGATGGTCACTTGGCCCACTAAATGTACACTGTATGGAACAAAAAGCTCTATACAGTGCATGTGGTGGTATCAGAGAACTGAAGCTCTGTTCACATGCACTTGACTAGGAGCAGAGCTGCTTACTGCCATATACCTTCTATACAGCTTCCAACACCCGAATCGACTGCTCGGTGCATGGTCCAGGTGTCGCATCTGATGCTAATCCTGTGGAAATTCCCCAGTGTGCCTGGGGTCTAAAAGGGAGTCCAGGCCCGAGTCTACCCACACCCACACTTAACCCTGTGAATGCAGTGCAGTGTAGACATTACACATGTCTAACTGCACTGTAGTCCTACAGGTAAACCAAATCAGCAGGGGTGTGAACATAAACTACGGACACAGCACAGCACTATTCTTTTTCCACAGCTCAAAGCCAAGGGGGACCGTTTCTGAGATGGTGTTGGTCCCAGGGTCAAACTTATGGCATATGTCATCACTTCAATGGGAGTGCTGGAGATAGGTGTACTTCAGCCGTCCAGCACCTCTCACGCTCACGTTCAGCCTTGTTGCAGTCAGAATGAATATGTAGTAGGGGAAAGGTCCTTGGATAACCCTTTGAAGATAGGGCCCTATTTCCAACTCTGCCGAAAAGACCGCGCCGGAAATACATTGTGTTTTTTCTGCAGCACTTTTCCTCTGCGGACTTTCTGCCCCTGTTATACCTATACAGAAAATGTATAATCGACATGCTATGATTTTCTGCTGCTGATTTTTTCTGCAATTTGTGGATGGGATTAGCCAGAAACCATCCACTTCGCATGTATTTAAAACGCAGTGTTTTTTCGCTGGCTTGTGCACGAATAACTTAAAGGGGTTGTCCTGTTATGGACACTTACCCCTTATCCACAGGACAACCGTATTTACATGGCAGTGTTCCCACGAAATAACGCACCACTCATTCGTAAACACGTGTCAGAGTGAGCGCTGTTAGAGATGAGCGAGTACTATTCGAAACGTCCGTTTCGAATAGCACGCTCCCATAGGAATGAATGGACGCAGCCAGGGCCAGCTGCTTAACCCCCTGTGCGCCGGCCGCTCCCATTTATTCCTATGGGAGCGTGCTATTCGAAACGGACGTTTCGAATAGTACTCGCACATCTCTAAGCGCCGTAAAACAAAATCCCATTGACTTCAATGAATGCCGTCTTACGTGTGCTACACATTTAAATCAATGGGAGGCTTTTTAACCCATTGATTTCAATGTGTAGCGCGCGTAAAATGGCACCCATTGAAGTCAATGGGATTCTGTTTTACAGCGCTCACTCTGACACATGTTTACGTGTCAGAATGAGCGGCGCGTTACTCCGTGGAGCCATAAGTCGACCGTTACACAGCGGCATTAAAAGGGCCGTTGAGGAAGAAATCAATGTGACACACATGTTCCGATTATATAGCTCTATTATTAAAAAGCAAATAATAAATACAAAGATTAAAGTGACGTAGCCCTTCACATCAAACAGTCTGAGAGACGCGCCGCAATGATCAGATAAGACAAATGTTTTTATTGTTTTAAGAACTGTTCCACACCCAAGGAATGCATGAAAAGTCCATAGCATAGATGATCTGTGGACATCCGATAAATCTCCTTTCTCCATGAATTGAGATTAGTCGGGTCCTTGTCAGGATTAGGTAAAAAGTTTTTTTCATACAGTAAGCTTTTTCTAAGCACATATACATATGATTCAGCAAAATACATTTGTTTTAACACATCTAATTGACATAAACCAGAGTAATATGGTGGAATAAGCTAGCCATATAATGAAGTAAACTAAGTTTTCCAGGAATTGGACAAATCATAGACGAGGCGGAGGAAAATGTAACATAAAAAAAAAATCTGTACCTGTCCCCATCCCTCCATTGTCCATTGCTGCTGTCTGTTCGGGTGTACACGGTACCTTCACCGCAAGAGGTCCTGCATTACATATGACCGCTGAGGCCGATCACTACGGCACAGGCAGGGTGTGTCCGATAGGACAGCGGCGGACACCAGAGCACCAGGGACAGGCGAATATGATTTTTTTTTAATGTCTCATTTTCCCCCGCGTCCTCTGTTATTTGTCCACTTCCTGGACAATCCCTTTAAATTCATTGTATATGAATATGGGGCTATTCATATAACCCCATATTTCGTGGACAGTCAAATGTATGAGAGATCCGTGAAAACGGGATCCCCTCGTGTGCAAAACGGTAATTTTTCATGGTTGTTTTGCACGTATATGTGAAGTAGGCTTGGTCCATAAATACAGTATTTACCTCAGGTTTTTCCCTCATGTTTTAGCGGTTGTTTTACAACTTTCTTCCCTATTACCAGGCAGTATAAACCTACCAGGGCTCCACAGACACGTGACTGGATCATTCGCCCCCACAGACGTATAATAGAGGAGATATCCTATTGTGTACTAATGTGAACAGGCTTGTATATATGTAGTCACACAGCCCTGTCCTAACACTGAGACATTTATTCACCTTTCAGCCATATTTCACTGAGGAAATAATAAGTCATGTAATATTTTATTCCCCCTGAATTCCCCTTTACCACAGGAATGGCGTCTCCTCCACAGTCTTATTCATGTCCCACCAAAACTGACTCTTCTCACAGAGAATAAGCCAAATATTAGCTACTTATCTGCCATGGAGACTATTGTCAGCATCTTCCTTCTGAATGTGTCCTGACACTAAAGATGGTGTCCCAGGAGCTCCTGACTGGAATCCTGACTGACATGTCCTCTCCTCAGCTAGCTGACACGATTACCTATTCTGCCTAGTAACAGGTGATGTCAGTGGTCACATCGGCGCCTCTGATTGGCTGACACTACAACCCTGCAGCAGAAAGCTCTGTCCCTCACAGACCGCCATGTCCTCTCTGGAGTTTCTAGTCTTCTAGTTTTCCAGCTTTCTCCTGTGATATTTAGTAGAAGACACCACCAGCCCCATCTCAGGTGACTGTGTAAGACATTAAAGGTTAGAGCATCCATTATCCTAATCCTCACTAGTGTTGGAGATTTACCTCAGATTCTCCACCATGTACATGGCCATGTATTTAGAGCGGAGGATGGGAAACCTTTCCCTGGACCTTGTGTCCTTCCCTGGCCCTACTGTGTCAGCAGACAGGGGTGGCGGTGTTATTATAGGGGACCCAAGCAAAATAATGTCTGGGTCCCCCAAATCAAAATTAGTAGGCTATACATGAGTCCCCCTGCGAACTTCCGGTTGGCACATGCGCAATGGAAGGGCGGCAAGAAGACTTCCTGTTCCTTAGTGAATTAACCAGGGCTGGGTATGTACTTCAGGGTATGGTCCTCGGGTTACGACGAGCCTGCTGCAGAACCTCATTTTCTGAATGCTATACAGTGTATAGCATTCGGCAAATGAAGGCTGATTGTGTAGCAGGCTCGTCCTTGCTACGAGCAGGTAAGTATGCTGTTACCAGTTGACTTTTTCTCATTGAAATGAATAGACCAGCGTTGATTGGCCAGTTGCCAGTGATTTGGCCAATCAACGCTGGTTCTGCCAGAGGCTCGTCTGAGGAGGCGGAGTCTAACATCGGACTATTCATTCCAATGAGAAAAACTCTTGCCTGCCCGTAGCAAGGACGTGCCTGCTGCAGAATCAGTGTTCATTTGCCGAATGCTATACATATATATAGCATTCGGCAAATGAATATATATACTGTATAGCATTTAGCAAATGAGGTTCTGCAGCAGGCTCGTCGTAACCACGAAACAGTATGCCTATACCCCTGCTAGACATGGCAAACTCTCAAAACCGGAAAGAGATCTTCGACCGGAAATAGGAAGGGCGGGACTTAATCCTTTGTTATTGTTGTCAAAGGGGGACTCATGTATACCCTTCTTTACCAGAACTGCCCATCTATTTCCTGATCAGAAAATCCACCCCCCCCCCCCCGCATAGTATAATGCCCCCTTTATTAACCTAACAATATATTACCCCCTTTACTGGTCCCTAAACAGTGTGTTGCCCCTTTTATGGCCCCCACACCATATCTCACCCCATTTATTGGCCACCACAGTATAGTTTCCTCTTTACAGCCCCCCACACAGTACATTGTCCCCTTTTATGCCCCTAATACAGAACGTTGTCCCCTTTTATGGCCCCCACATGGTACATAATCCTTTTTAATGGCCCCCACACGATACATAGTTCCCTTTTATGCCCCTAATACAGAACGTTGTCCCCTTTTATGGCCCCCACATGGTACATTGTCCTCTTTAATGGCCCCCAAACGGTACATAGTTCCCTTTTATGCCCCTAATACTGAACGTTGTCCCCTTTTATGGCCCCCACATTGTACATTGTCCTCTTTAATGGCCCCCAAACGGTACGTAGTTCCCTTTTATGCCTCTAATACAGTACATTGTCCCCTACATGGCACATTGTCCTCTTTAATGACCCCCACATGGTACATTATCCTTTTTAATGGCCCCCACACGATACATAGTTCCCTTTTATGCCCCTAATACTAAACGTTGTCCCCTTTTATGGCCCCCACATGGTACATTGTCCTCTTTAATGGCCCCCAAACGGTACATAGTTCCCTTTTATGCCTCTAATACAGTACGTTGTCCCCCTACATGATACATTGTCCTCTTTAATGACCCCCACATGGTACATTATCCTTTTTAATGGCCCCCACACGATACATAGTTCTCTTTTATGCCCCTAATACAGTACATTGTCCCCTTTTATGGCCCCTACATGGTACATTGTCCTCTTTAATGGCCCCACACAGTACTTTGTCCTCTTTTATGGCCCCCACATGGTACATTGTCCTCTTTAATGGCCCCCACATGGTATATTACCCCCTTTTATGACCCCCATACAGTACATTGTCCCCTTTTATGGCCCCCACACAGTACAATATGACTGCCAAACTGGATTTCACGTGATTATTCTATGGTCACTTGCACCTTTCTTTTTCATAAGCAAAAGTAGATGTCCCAGTCATGCCTTTATTTTACTGCAAACAAGATGGGGGAGATTTATCAAGACCAACATTTTCTACTCTGATCTTGATATCCCCTGCACATGCCTGGCCATAAACGAATTGGATCCTCCAGTAGTCCAAGTGCCTAGAATGAAATCTCATTCTAGCAATCGTACAATTCGCTCCTCATATATGCCATAAAATAGTCTTAAATGATGATAAATCATCGGCCTTGACCACTTCACACCCCCTTTTTGAAAAGCAGCAAAGGTGGCATAAACACCATTTGCTTAAAATTTTTGGCACAAATGGTGTTTCGCACTGTTTGCAACTTTTTCAAGGGCCATTTTTATGCCGTAGGATACTAATAAATCGCCCCCATATGTCTTTGAAACCAACCAAGGCTAAGGCCCCATGTTGCGGTAAAGCACCTTTTTTTGTTGCAGATTTTGTTGTGGTTTTTTGAGCTAAAACCAAGAATGGTTCCAAAAGAATTGGGAAATATATAGGAAGCCCCTAAACTTCTCCCTTTTGCGCAATCCACTCCTGGCCGTGGCTTAAAAAAAGGCAGCAAAATCTGCAGCAAAGAAAGCTGTGTTTCAGCAATGTGGGGCTTTAGCCCTAAAATGTAATAAATGGGGCATTTTTCTTTATAAGGGCTCGTTCACATCTGCGCCGGCACTCCGTACTTCAGGTTTCCGTTTCCTGCATAAAACAGAGGCAGGAGACGGAAACCTGCAGGAGTCTTTCTCACCCATTCATTTGAATGGGTGAGAAAGCTGTCCGGCCGTGAGCGGCGGTGAGCGTTTTCGGCTCTCCGCCGCGAAACCGGGTTTTATAATCCGGACACAGAGTCGGACATGCAGTACTCTGTGTCTGGATTAAAAAAACCGGTTTCGCGGCGGAGAGCCTAAAACGCCCACTGCCGCTCATGGCCGGACCCGGTCTATGGTTTCCGTCTTATGGCATGCAAAAGACGGAAACCATAGAACGAAGACTGTGCAGACTATGCCATCCAAAAATGCGTCAAAGTTATCACAGTTTGCTTGTCCTGGATGCTAAATTTGGTGAATCTTTAGACTAAGGCCCCATGTAGCGAAGTGCAGGAAAAAAAAGGTGATGGAAATGCATCACATTTTTTTCTGAATTGTTTTTCCTTCCAATTTCGCAGAGTTTTCCTCTGTGGACTTTCTGACCTTATTATACCTAAATGGAAAACGCCAGCACTTCCACAGGTAAAATTGACATGCTGTGATGTTCAGAAAAGCAAGTGTTTTTCAAAATGCAGCTTTTCCGCTGCAGATTTTTTTCTGCAATGTGCGGAAGGGATTAGAATCCCATCCACTTTGCAAGTACTGTAAAACACAGCATTTTTTTTTTTTTTTGCCAACCTGGGGCCCCGGCATTCAACGCTTGACCGGGATATTCCCATGTCATTAAGTTACTGAAATTGAATTAACATGTAACAAAACATCCCACCCAACGGAAAAACAAACTGGACGCACACACCAAAGTACGATGGGATAAAGCGGCCACAACAGCCAATTTATTGATTAATTACACATATCATGAACAACAACACTTTATTAGAGGAAGGTCGAGCAGGGTCAGCATAGTAAAACGGGCAGTCCGTCCGCAATCTCCCAGCCGCAACGCGCCGACACGGGATAGGACAAAACCTGGTACTGCCTTGTACTCCATCTTAAACATTAATAACTTTATTATCGTGATAAACAAAGACATGGCAGAGGTACCCTTCACCATGGGTCCCCCATATTTTACACCGGAACTCGGAATTACAGCATGCCCTGCCTGACCTTCCCACCACCGGCTGTCGTGACAGAAATGACGGTTGACCTGAAAAAGAAAGAAAAAACAACAAGACACCAAACCAAGACACCAGGGTACAAGAAAGAAAAAACGCCAAAAAGGGAGGGAGGGAGGGAAAGTTCCAGGTGAGGAGTGAACAAGGGGCTGGGAAGGGACAAACACTAAATAGCCCCCCTTATAGTAAACAAACCCACCCCCTGACCGGCCACTAACCCCAAACAAACCCACTCCCGCCAAAATATTAACCCCTGTTGTAAAACCTCTACCTGCATGACTTGAAAAATCCCTGTCATGCGGGCCTATGCTGAATTCTCCAGCTCCGGCCCTTCCTTTTGTCTTAGTTTTAACTACCTATTGGTTGGCTTGATTTTTTTGTTGTCCAATTTGTTGAAGTTTGTTGCATTTTTTTCATTCTTTTTTTTTTTTTTGTTCAGTTTCATACATATGCTTATATTGTGTAATCTTTAATGTTCAATGCCATCATAATAGCTCCAGAGTGTTGCTGATGTATGACACATCACAAATGTAAAGGGGTCAAGGAAAAATGAGTTATCTGGTTCCTGTCGCAGAATTGCCCAATTGACAACCCATACTCCTTACCTGCTCACTATCCTGAACCGCAAAATGATAGCCAGCTGGCCGCTATTTTGTTGGGTTTGAGTCTCAGCTTAGGTGATATGTGACAACTCTCCTGGAAACTATTGATAACAGGGGTGATCTCGGGGACTCCAAAAGAGCAGGCAAATCTCCAAGGCTACATCACAAGAAATGGGGTATGGCCATACACAAAAGGGTGTGGCTAGCCGCAGAAGTTGGTGTGGCCAATGTTCTCTCAGATGTCAAAGATAAAATGTTGGTAAGTATGGCTTAGATATGTTATGTTGTGCTAATTCTCGGAACCCCCACTTTATGAAAATGCAGTTGCAGTTTGCCAAAAAATTGCTCTGTTTTACAGTACCTGCAAAGTGGATGGGATTTTGGCTAATCCCATCAACACATTGCCGAAACAAATCCACAGCAAAGCTGCATTTTCAAAAAAGGTTGTGGTTTTGAAAATTGCAGCATGTCAATTAGGGCTAGTTCACACGGGGCACGGGACCGCGTATTTTGGTCCTGATTTTGATTCGGGAAGCCGCGTCAGAATAGGACCAAAATGTGCCTGCCGCGAATGTTGCAGCTTCCGACAGTCGCGGCTTCCCGCTCCAGAGTAGGCCCAAATGCATGGGCCTAGTCCGGAGGGTGCTGTTGCGAGGCGGACGCCGTGGCTGAATCAGCTGCGGAATCCGCCTGAATAAAGGACATACTGCTCACAGAAAAAAGGAAACTAGCGGTCTACATAAACCTCTATTGTGAGGGGGCGGATTCTGACGTGGATTTGGCGTCAAAATCCACCCCCTCTTTCCCCGTGTGAATGAGTCCTTATACGTCTGGAAATGCTGGTGTTTTAGGTATATGTATAATAAGGCATACCTCCCAACTTTTGAAGAACCGAAAGAGGGACAAATACGCACGCCGCGGCAAATTTAGCCCCGCACACTTTTGTGTTGACTCCGCCCACTCGTTACTTTTTCATGTGCCCGCACACAGTATAATCCTCCTACAGTCACCGGTAAATTATATGTCCCCCCTCTATCTCTCCCCCAGTTTCATATACACCCTTCATCTGCCCCCAGTTTCATGTCCCCCTTCCATCTCTGCCCCCAGATTCATGTCCCCACATCTCTGCCGCCACTTTCATGTCCCCTCCATCTCTTCCCCCAGATTCATGTCCCCATCTCTGCCCCAGATTCATGTCCCCCCATCTCTGCCCCCAGATTCATGTCCCCCATCTCTGCCCCCAGATTCATGTCCCCTCCATCTCTGCCCCCAGATTCATGTCCCCTCCATCTCTGCCCCCAGATTCATGTCCCTCCATCTCTGCCCCCAGATTCATGTCCTCTCCATCTCCACCCCAGATTCATATCCCCACATCTCTGCCCCCAGTGTCATGCTGTCCTCTCCGTCTCTGCCTCCAGTGTCATGCCGTCCTCTCCATCTCTGCCCCCAGTGTCATGCCGTCGTCTCCATCTCTGCCCCCAGTGTCATGCCGTCCTCTCCATCTCTTCCCCCAGTGTCATGCCGTCCTCTCCATCTCTGTCCCCAGTGTCATGCCGTCCTCTCCTTCATCTACCCCCAGTTTCACGTTCCACCTCCACATTACACTTACCTTCTCCTCCGCTCCCTCGCTGCTCTCTGCGCGCCTCTCTCGCTGACACATATGCGGCTGAAGCAAGGAGCTGACCTGTGTCAGCTTCTTGCTTCAGCCGCATATGTGTTCAACTCAGTTGAAATCGGGACATACCTCCCTCCAACCGGGACCGCGGGACATGTCACCCAAATCGTGAATGTCCCGCGGAAATCGGGACGGTTGGGAGGTATGAATAAGGGCAGAGAGTCTGCAGAGGAAAACTCTGTGAAAACGCAATGAAACATGTTGTGGCAAAACACGCAATGCGTTGCTTCCACATTTTTTTTCTGCAGTGTTCTTTTTTTTCCTGCATTTCGCTAGGTGGAGCCTAAAGGAACTTTCTACAGTATAAGTTTAAAAAAAATAATCATACAATAGAAAGTGTAACATCATCACTGCAGGACAAATTAGCAAAGACCCCCAGAGACTAATAGAATATTGGCGTTGGAGCAGCAGGGGATATAACGCGTCGGTATTGGTTACTTTTTAGATGTGATCACATTTTCTACTGTTGGTCTCGCCATCTTTAACTGAGATCCAGGAAGGGATAAGGACCAGTCAGGGCCAAGTGGTATCTAGGTTACTGATGGGAAGCCTGAAGTGAAGCAATTTACTCTTAACCAATAGATGGCACTATAACACACAAAACTTATGAAAGCGTTATTCCAAAGGATTTTTGTTAGTATGCAGTGACATTATCAGAACTGTTATGATTTGTGTACAGTGTTAATATTGTGTGACATCATCAGATCACAAATGATTATTATTAGAATGGAAAGACATCATTAATCCATGAGGTGTTAGTATCAGATCATTAATGATGTGTGTCAGTATGGAGTGACATCATCTCATCACTAATGATATCTAATAGTATGGAATGATATCAACAGATCACTGATGATTTATTAGGGAGCGTTCACACTACCGTCGGTGTCCGACATGTAGTGTCCGCTCCTAGTGTCCGCTCAAAATCTGTCACGGACACTAGGAGCGGACACTAGATGTGTCCGTGACACCTGTCATTCACTTGAATGGGCATCGGGTGCATTCTTTTGCACTCCGTGCCCGTCCTTTCCTGTCCGCAAGAAAAGATGTCCGACTTCTCAAGCGGACAGAAAAACCCTTTTTTGTGCTTTTCCTTCCACTTTTTATTTCATAAATCATAACATTAAACTTTCGGAATGTAAATTTATACATTACAACCTAAATCTTACCAGTTTACAGGTCATGTAGATTTAATTTTGTGGCGAAACGATGGCCATATTTATTATGATGCGTACACTTTTTACGTCAATGAGGTACCGAGTCACCAATGCTGTTTGTCACGCGGTAGTTTCGGCAACGTGTTGTGGCTTCTGCACTGAACTCGGTGACTGGAGTTTGGTTTCACTGTATGTTTATGGAAACCTTTTGTGAGGTTTATGACCTGACGAGAGGTCGGAGGATCAAAGTTCGTGACTAAAAGTAAATCAGAAAATAACAACCATGAGAAAAATACAACAAAAACAAGCAAAATTTCCTGGAAAGGTGAATTATAAACAGATCACTATCTGGAAAAAATATCTTCTGTTGTTAAAGAGGTTGTGGAGGAATTACTTTCATATGTTCTACAGTATTCTTAGAATAGGCCATAAACATATGATTGTGGGGGGGCTACCAAAATCAGCCGTATGGGGCCGTAGCCCACATTTAACATAACACAGGTGAGGAAGAAGTTTGTTTTGGTCCCGGTGTAGTGGCCAGACATCGGTACTGCAGCTCAGCTCCCATTAAAGTCTACGCTATATAAGGCACTGAGCCAACTGCTCCAGGTTTTATATAGTATGGGTGTGTACAAAGTGGCCCACCACAGGTGACCCGCACCCATAACCCTACACCAATCATACATTTATGTATACATTTTGTGGTCTGGTCGATGGTCATTATTTAGGTTTTTCGGATCTATATTTATTTAAAGGGTTTGATCTGGGTTCTGTATTAGTTTAGGGGTCTGATCTGGGGTCTGTATTAGTTTAGTTGGTCTGCTCTGGGGTATGTATTAGTTTAGGGGTCTGGTCTGGGTTCTGTATTAGTTTAGAGGTCTGGTCTGGGGTCTGTATTAGTTTAGGGGTCTGGTCTGGGGTCTGTATTAGTTTAGGGGTTGGGTCTGGGGTCTGTATTAGTTTAGGGGTCCGGTCTGGGGTCTGTATTAGTTTAGGGCTCTGGTCTAGGGTCTGTATTAGTTTAGGGGTTGGGTCTGGGGTCTGTATTAGTTTAGGGGTCCGGTCTGGGGTCTGTATTAGTTTAGGGGTCCGGTCTGGGGTCTGTATTAGTTTAGGGGTCTGGTCTGGGGTCTGTATTAGATTAGGGGTCTGGTCTGGGGTCTGTATTAGTTTAGGGGTCTGGTCTGGGGTCTGTATTAGTTTAGGGGCCTGGTCTGGGGTCTGTATTAGTTTAGGGGTCTGGTTTGGTCTCTGTATTAGTTTAGGGGTCTGGTCTGGGGTCTGTATTAGTTTAGGGGTCTGATCTGAGTTCTGTAGTGTGAATAATTTAACTCTCTCATTGCCTTGTAACTCTTTTGCCATCCACCTCTACATGGATTGACAATGCTGGAGTTCTAAAGCCTTGTCAGTATGTATGTATGTATGTATGTATGTATGTATGTATTCTCTGTATCTGTAAGGTAAAGGCCGCTATTTATGGCCGCCTTCATTCTAGTCCTGCAGGGCATCGACTGTGACCGACAGTTTAGACTGCTGAATTATTCGATAGCTTGAGCAATTTCCATAGTGAATCAGATAAGAAAGTGGCTATACAGGCAAGTCTCTAATATACAGAAGAAGGTTCATCGAGGGTCAGTAAACTCTTTAAAGAATGATTGACAAGTCTAGAAGTTCTGTCCTTGATGGTTTACGTGTACGATAAGATAAGTCTATGGTAAATATTGTCAACGTTAGCCTGAGACTTTGGCCATGGTAATTACACGATGGACGTCAAACCCCTCCTATCCACGGGGCAGAGATAGGTAGTGGTCGCCATTTCTTAATGACAAAATTGGTGCAAATTCTGCCAAATTGATCAAAATGTCCTACTTGACATTACTGGGGCTGATGTGTAGGCAGGTTAACCTAATGGCTTACAGAAATTTTTGACAAAATTTTTGCATCAAAGTTTATTAAATTTGGCTCATTTTACAGAAATCCAAATCTTCTGTGATAAAATTGTAATGTCTGCAATCACCAGTAGAGGGAATGTAGGAGTCTACTGCCTAATTTTTATACATTAGTAGCCGCGACTTCATCTGCGTGTTGTTGGAGTGGATGATCTACCTATATTCAGCAAGTTGCTGCCATCGATGGTTTGCCTGCTCCGACGTTTTGGCAGCTCTCAAGCTATCCTGCTGCTGAACTTGTTCCCCACGCCATGCCTGTGATTGTTCTGACATCTCAGCAGCTTCCTGGGACTCCATACAAAGAGCATGTTGTTGCAGTCGATGATGCACATGCTCCGGTGCTTTGGCAGCTCTCAAGCCGACCTGCCACTGAACTTGTTCCTCGCACAGTGCCTGTGATTGTTCTGACATCTCAGCAGCTTGCTGGGACGCCATATAATGGGTGTGTTTATGGCATCGATGATCCGAATCCTCCGGCGTTTCGGCAGCTCTCAAGCTGGCCTGCCATTGAACTTGTTCCTCGCACCATGGCTGTGATTGTTCCGGCATCTCAGCAGCTTGCTGGGATGCCATATAATGAGCGTGTTGTTGGCATGGTTGATGATCCCCGTCAGCTCCACTTGAGGAGAACTCTGTTGACTTCTGGCTCCTTCATAGCTCTCGCTGTTTTAGAATTTTGCGACAAATTAGATTTTCTTTTTCCTGGCATGTTTAAAAGTAGCAAACTGCCAATTTGGATTAAAGGTGTTTTCCCATCCAGAGTGTAAGCACTGCCTGGAGCAGATCAGATAATATGAAAATGCAGGTACACAATGGACTCAGGGTTAGTTGTGTGTTTACATAGAGAGATAACAGACCTGGCTTCATCAGCAAAGTGCAATTAACTGATAGTCTTGTCAGCAAGAGCGGTATAATATATTATATGAACATAAATTCATAACAGTCATGGGATAAAATTAGCCTATGTGCTTATCGAGGGTTACAAACTATCTATGTGTCAAATTTCATCCAAACCCGTTCAGATCTTTTTGCGTGATCGAGTAACAAACATCCAAACTTTCACATTTAGGAGTAGGATAGGATAGGATAGGATAGGATACAAGACTATGCAGTTAGCTCCTTACTTCTAAACGCCCCCTAGTGGCAGCTGCAGAATGTTTCATAAATGAATAATGTAGGTGAAGAGAAGAATCTTTTTAATATATCATATTATAGAAATCTCTTTCCTTCACCACGTTTTTTTGTCATCTTTCCCTTTCTTTCACTCTCACTATTCATCTGCATAGAATCCTTCTAGACATAGAAGTCTATGGAGGGAGGGAGGCTGCTGTCAGCTAGTTAAAGGGATTGTCTAGGGAGTGTAATTTAACTCCCTTCTGGTGACGTCTCGAAGCCGGACCCGTGGCTTCAGGACTGGTTAATCCCTAGGTCATGATATTGGACCCAGCCCCGGTCTCCTGGGTCACTCCATCTCCTCCATTGTCTTCTATTTGCACAAGTAGTTACCAGTACTATGTAAGTAAGGCCCGTCCCCATAACATGAGTAACTGCCTGTGAAAATGAGAGCGGAGGAAGCAGGCAGAGTAACCCTCGGATGGGTGCTGGTTATTATCATGTGACCTGGGGTCAAAACCAGCCCGGAACCCCAAGTCCAGCCTCAAAAACTCACCAGACGTAGTAAGTTAATGGATTTATCAACCCATTCTGTGCGGCGGTACAGCCTTAGCTAGAAAGATTAAGCAGAAGACTATAGCAGCTGCAGTTATTTGTGTGTCTTTTCCAGCATCCTCCTCCATTTCCATAGACTTCTGTGTAAAAGACAACTCAGCCTAATAATTGGAGAAAGCAACAGATTTCTTTAATAAGATATATTACAAAGTTTCTGTATCCAAAGTTGTTTCACAGTTGGACGTACTTTTTAACAGTATGTGTAATGGTAGGGGGTTTGGAGCAGTGTATCAGGAAAGGAACGTCAAATGGTATAAACTATATTAGTCCGTACAGAATAATGGGACTAAAGATGACGTAATGGAGGACATTCCTTGTAAGGGTTTTTCAGGTCTTCCTACCATCTGTTCCAGCATCGGATGTCGGGTGTCCCGACACAGACAAGATCTTTATGTTCATCCGTCTTCCCTGATTAGAGAAATGTCTGCCTCGTGTAGTTTTCCTGTTTACGGCTTCATCAGTATCGGCTCCTTGTAAGATGTTTATGTTACATTCTGTCCACATTTATTATATAGGACGAGAACCAGAAGGAAATTGTCAGCGGCAAGAAAACCACCAATTATCAGAGCGAAGGGAAGAAACCACAAAACCTCAGCAAAACTCTGGGGATGTTGTGTATGATTAGTGGAGAAGAAACCTGTAATTCTCAAGGAGTAAAATTACATGTCCGGTTTCCTCAATATGTTCAAGCATCCGTTGTCTCAACCAACACCTAGAGGCATAGAGTTATCTTACCAAATCCATAAACGACACATTGCACCCCCCACCCTTCCCCCTCACCCGGTCTAATCATAAACAAGAAAGATTTCGGTGAACATCATTATTAGGGTAATGTAGCAATGAATGGTTTGGACTTAAAGTTATACTCTAGTCACTGCACCAGCAGAATAGTGAGCGCAGCTCTGGAGTATAATACAGGATAAGTAATGTAATGTATGTACACAGTGACTGTACCAGCAGAATAGTGAGCGCAGCTCTGAAGTATAATACAGGATAAGTAATGTAATGTATGTACACAGTGACTGTACCAGCAGAATAGTGAGCGCAGCTCTGGAGTATAATACAGGATAAGTAATGTAATGTATGTACACAGTGACTGTACCAGTAGAATAGTGAGCGCAGCTCTGGAGTATAATACAGGATAAGTAATGTAATGTATGTACACAGTGACTGTACCAGTAGAATAGTGAGCGCAGCTCTGGAGTATAATACAGGATAAGTAATGTAATTTATGTACACAGTGACTGAAGCAGCAGAATAGTGAGCGCAGCTCTGGAGTATAATACAGGATAAGTAATGTAATGTATGTACACAGTGACTGCACCAGCAGAATAGTGAGCGCAGCTCTGGAGTATAATACAGGATGTAACTCAGGAGCAGTACAGGATAAGTAATGTATGTGCAGGGCATGCAGCTATAGGAAAAACAGCATGCCAATGTGTCCTAATGGTGGAGAATAGAGATGAGCGAACAGTGTTCTATCGAACTCATGTTCGATCGGATATTAGGCTGTTCGGCATGTTCGAATCGAATCGAACACCGCGTGGTAAAGTGCGCCATTACTCGATTCCCCTCCCACCTTCCCTGGCGCCTTTTTTGCTCCAATAACAGCGCAGGGTAGGTGGGACAGGAACTACGACACCGGTGACGTTGAGAAAAGTAGGCAAAACCCATTGGCTGCCGAAAACATGTGACCTCTAATTTAAAAGAACAGCGCCGCCCAGGTTCGCGTCATTCTGAGCTTGCAATTCACCGAGGACGGAGGTTTCCGTCCAGCTAGCTAGGGCTTAGATTCTGGGTAGGCAGGGACAGGCTAGGATAGGAAGGAGAAGACAACCAACAGCTCTTGTAAGAGCTAAATTCCAGGGAGAAGCTTGTCAGTGTAACGTGGCACTGACGGGCTCAATCGCCGCAACCCAGCTTTCCCAGGATCCTGAATGGAATACACTGTCAGTGTATTCCCGTATACCCGATATATACCCCGATACCCGTTCCAACGGTGTGCCCCCCCACCTTCACCCCAGAAATACCCTGCAAGTCCCCTAGCAATAGAATTGGGGCTATATACACCCACAATTTTTACTACTGGTATACAGTGCCATTGTCTGACTGGGAATTCAAAGAATATATTGGGAATACAAATACCCTCATTTCTTGCTACTGCCATATAGTGCCAGTTTCTGACTGGTAATTCAAAGAATATATTGGGGTTACGTGCACCCACAATTTTTACTACTGGTATACAGTGCCATTGTCTGACTGGGAATTCAAAGAATATATTGGGAATACAAATACCCTCATTTCTTGCTACTGCCATATAGTGCCAGTGTCTGACTGGGAATTCAAAGAATATATTGGGGTTACGTGCACCCACAATTTTTACTACTGGTATACAGTGCCATTGTCTGACTGGGAATTCAAAGAATATATTGGGAATACAAATACCCTCATTTCTTGCTACTGCCATATAGTGCCAGTGTCTGACTGGGAATTCAAAGAATATATTGGGGTTACGTGCACCCACAATTTTTACTACTGGTATACAGTGCCATTGTCTGACTGGGAATTCAAAGAATATATTGGGAATACAAATACCCTCATTTCTTGCTACTGCCATATAGTGCCAGTGTCTGACTGGGAATTCAAAGAATATATTGGGGTTACGTGCACCCACAATTTTTACTACTGGTATACAGTGCCATTGTCTGACTGGGAATTCAAAGAATATATTGGGAATACAAATACCCTCATTTCTTGCTACTGCCATATAGTGCCAGTGTCTGACTGGTAATTCAAAGAATATATTGGGGTTACGTGCACCCACAATTTTTACTACTGGTATACAGTGCCATTGTCTGACTGGGAATTCAAAGAATATATTGGGAATACAAATACCCTCATTTCTTGCTACTGCCATATAGTGCCAGTGTCTGACTGGGAATTCAAAGAATATATTGGGGTTACGTGCACCCACAATTTTTACTACTGGTATACAGTGCCATTGTCTGACTGGGAATTCAAAGAATATATTGGGAATACAAATACCCTCATTTCTTGCTACTGCCATATAGTGCCAGTGTCTGACTGGGAATTCAAAGAATATATTGGGGTTACGTGCACCCACAATTTTTACTACTGGTATACAGTGCCATTGTCTGACTGGGAATTCAAAGAATATATTGGGAATACAAATACCCTCATTTCTTGCTACTGCCATATAGTGCCAGTGTCTGACTGGGAATTCAAAGAATATATTGGGGTTACGTGCACCCACAATTTTTACTACTGGTATACAGTGCCATTGTCTGACTGGGAATTCAAAGAATATATTGGGAATACAAATACCCTCATTTCTTGCTACTGCCATATAGTGCCAGTGTCTGACTGGGAATTCAAAGAATATATTGGGGTTACGTGCACCCACAATTTTTACTACTGGTATACAGTGCCATTGTCTGACTGGGAATTCAAAGAATATATTGGGAATACAAATACCCTCATTTCTTGCTACTGCCATATAGTGCCAGTGTCTGACTGGGAATTCAAAGAATATATTGGGGTTACGTGCACCCACAATTTTTACTACTGGTATACAGTGCCATTGTCTGACTGGGAATTCAAAGAATATATTGGGAATACAAATACCCTCATTTCTTGCTACTGCCATATAGTGCCAGTGTCTGACTGGGAATTCAAAGAATATATTGGGGTTACGTGCACCCACAATTTTTACTACTGGTATACAGTGCCATTGTCTGACTGGGAATTCAAAGAATATATTGGGAATACAAATACCCTCATTTCTTGCTACTGCCATATAGTGCCAGTGTCTGACTGGGAATTCAAAGAATATATTGGGGTTACGTGCACCCACAATTTTTACTACTGGTATACAGTGCCATTGTCTGACTGGGAATTCAAAGAATATATTGGGAATACAAATACCCTCATTTCTTGCTACTGCCATATAGTGCCAGTGTCTGACTGGGAATTCAAAGAATATATTGGGGTTACGTGCACCCACAATTTTTACTACTGGTATACAGTGCCATTGTCTGACTGGGAATTCAAAGAATATATTGGGAATACAAATACCCTCATTTCTTGCTACTGCCATATAGTGCCAGTGTCTGACTGGTAATTCAAAGAATATATTGGGGTTACGTGCACCCACAATTTTTACTACTGGTATACAGTGCCATTGTCTGACTGGGAATTCAAAGAATATATTGGGGTTATAAATACCCTCATTTCTTGCTACTGCCATATAGTGCCAGTTTCTGACTGGTAATTCAAAGAATATATTGGGGTTACGTGCACCCACAATTTTTACTACTGGTATACAGTGCCATTGTCTGACTGGGAATTCAAAGAGTATATTGGGAATACAAATACCCTCATTTCTTGCTACTGCCATATAGTGCCAGTGTCTGACTGGGAATTCAAAGAATATATTGGGGTTACGTGCACCCACAATTTTTACTACTGGTATACAGTGCCATTGTCTGACTGGGAATTCAAAGAATATATTGGGAATACAAATACCCTCATTTCTTGCTACTGCCATATAGTGCCAGTGTCTGACTGGGAATTCAAAGAATATATTGGGGTTACGTGCACCCACAATTTTTACTACTGGTATACAGTGCCATTGTCTGACTGGGAATTCAAAGAATATATTGGGAATACAAATACCCTCATTTCTTGCTACTGCCATATAGTGCCAGTGTCTGACTGGGAATTCAAAGAATATATTGGGGTTACGTGCACCCACAATTTTTACTACTGGTATACAGTGCCATTGTCTGACTGGGAATTCAAAGAATATATTGGGAATACAAATACCCTCATTTCTTGCTACTGCCATATAGTGCCAGTGTCTGACTGGGAATTCAAAGAATATATTGGGGTTACGTGCACCCACAATTTTTACTACTGGTATACAGTGCCATTGTCTGACTGGGAATTCAAAGAATATATTGGGAATACAAATACCCTCATTTCTTGCTACTGCCATATAGTGCCAGTGTCTGACTGGGAATTCAAAGAATATATTGGGGTTACGTGCACCCACAATTTTTACTACTGGTATACAGTGCCATTGTCTGACTGGGAATTCAAAGAATATATTGGGAATACAAATACCCTCATTTCTTGCTACTGCCATATAGTGCCAGTGTCTGACTGGTAATTCAAAGAATATATTGGGGTTACGTGCACCCACAATTTTTACTACTGGTATACAGTGCCATTGTCTGACTGGGAATTCAAAGAATATATTGGGAATACAAATACCCTCATTTCTTGCTACTGCCATATAGTGCCAGTGTCTGACTGGGAATTCAAAGAATATATTGGGGTTACGTGCACCCACAATTTTTACTACTGGTATACAGTGCCATTGTCTGACTGGGAATTCAAAGAATATATTGGGAATACAAATACCCTCATTTCTTGCTACTGCCATATAGTGCCAGTGTCTGACTGGGAATTCAAAGAATATATTGGGGTTACGTGCACCCACAATTTTTACTACTGGTATACAGTGCCATTGTCTGACTGGGAATTCAAAGAATATATTGGGAATACAAATACCCTCATTTCTTGCTACTGCCATATAGTGCCAGTGTCTGACTGGGAATTCAAAGAATATATTGGGGTTACGTGCACCCACAATTTTTACTACTGGTATACAGTGCCATTGTCTGACTGGGAATTCAAAGAATATATTGGGAATACAAATACCCTCATTTCTTGCTACTGCCATATAGTGCCAGTGTCTGACTGGTAATTCAAAGAATATATTGGGGTTACGTGCACCCACAATTTTTACTACTGGTATACAGTGCCATTGTCTGACTGGGAATTCAAAGAATATATTGGGAATACAAATACCCTCATTTCTTGCTACTGCCATATAGTGCCAGTTTCTGACTGGGAATTCAAAGAATATATTGGGGTTACGTGCACCCACAATTTTTACTACTGGTATACAGTGCCATTGTCTGACTGGGAATTCAAAGAATATATTGGGAATACAAATACCCTCATTTCTTGCTACTGCCATATAGTGCCAGTGTCTGACTGGGAATTCAAAGAATATATTGGGGTTACGTGCACCCACAATTTTTACTACTGGTATACAGTGCCATTGTCTGACTGGGAATTCAAAGAGTATATTGGGAATACAAATACCCTCATTTCTTGCTACTGCCATATAGTGCCAGTGTCTGACTGGGAATTCAAAGAATATATTGGGGTTACGTGCACCCACAATTTTTACTACTGGTATACAGTGCCAATTTCTAACTAGGAATTCAAAATGCGCAAGGCTCCCGGAAAGGGACGTGGACGAGGCCGTGGGCGAGGTCGGGGGAATGGTTCTGGGGAGCAAGGTAGCAGTGAAGCCACAGGGCGTCCCGTGCCTACTCCTGTGGGGCAGCAAGCATTGCGCCACTCCACAGTGCCAGGGTTGCTTGCCACATTAACTAAACTGCAGGGTACAAACCTTAGTAGGCCCGAGAACCAGGAACAGGTCTTGCAATGGCTGTCAGAGAACGCTTACAGCACATTGTCCAGCAGCCAGTCAGACTCTGCCTCCTCTCCTCCTATTACCCAACAGTCTTGTCTTCCTTCCTCCCAAAATTCCGAAGCTTTACAGAACAATAACCCAAACTGTCCCTGCTCCCCAGAGCTGTTCTCCGCTCCTTTCATTGTCCCTCAACCTGCCTCTCCACGTCACGATTCCACGAACCTAACAGAGGAGCATCTGTGTCCAGATGCTCAAACACTAGAGTCTCCTCCATCTCCGTTCGATTTGGTGGTGGATGACCAGCAACCCACCCTCATCGACGATGATGTGACGCAGTTGCCGTCAGGGCATCCAGTTGACTGGCGCATTGTGCGGGAGGAGGAGATGAGACAGGAGTTGGAAGAGGAAGTGGTGGATGATGAGGACACTGACCCGACCTGGACAGGGGGGATGTCAAGCGGGGAAAGTAGTGTGGATGTTGAGGCAGGTGCAGCACCAAAAAGGGTAGCTAGAGGCAGAGGCAGAGGTCAGCAGCTTAGGCGAAGCCAGGCCACACCCGGAATCTCCCAAGATGTTCCAGTTCGTACCCAGCCCCGAAAAACTCCCACCTCGAGGGCACGTTTCTCGAAGGTGTGGAGTTTTTTCAAGGAATGCGCCGAGGACAGATATAGTGTTGTCTGCACAATTTGCCTCTCGAAATTGATTAGGGGCTCTGAGAAGAGCAACCTGTCCACCACTTCAATGCGCCGTCATTTGGAATCCAAGCACTGGAATCAGTGGCAGGCAGCAACGGCAGGACAAAGGCCGCCTGCCGTTCACGCCACTGCCACTGCCTCTGCCTCTGCCACTGCCACTGCTGACTGTGCTGGCGATGCACTCCAGAGGACGAGCCAGGACACCACTTCATCTGCCTCCGCCACTTTGTTGACTTCTACCTCATCCTCCCCTGGTCCTGTCTTATCTCCTTCTCCTGCACCATCAAAGGCACCATCAGGCGTTTCTTTACAACAACCCACCATCTCTCAGACATTGGAGCGGCGGCAGAAATACACTGCTAACCACCCACACGCGCAAGCCTTGAACGCCAACATCGCTAAACTGCTGGCCCAGGAGATGTTGGCGTTCCGGCTTGTTGAAACTCCCGCCTTCCTGGACCTGATGGCAACTGCGGCACCTCGCTATGCCGTCCCTAGCCGTCACTACTTCTCCCGGTGTGCCGTCCCCGCCTTGCACCAGCACGTGTCACTCAACATCAGGCGGGCCCTTAGTTCCGCGCTTTGCACAAAGGTCCACTTGACCACCGACGCGTGGACAAGTGCATGCGGACAGGGACGCTACATTTCACTGACGGCACACTGGGTGAATGTAGTTGAGGCTGGGACTGCTTCCCAAACTGGCCCGGTGTACCTCGTCTCCCCGCCTAACATTCCTGGCAGGGACACGAGAAGAACACCCCCCTCCTCCTCCTCCTCTACCGCCTCCTCCTCCGCCACCGCCTCCTCCTCCGCCACCGCCTCCTCCTCCGCTGTTAGATTGACCCCAGCTACGAGTTGGAAACGTTGCAGCACTGGCGTTGGTAGACGTCAGCAGGCTGTGCTGAAGCTGATCAGCTTGGGGGACAGACAGCACACTGCCTCCGAGGTGAGGGATGCCCTCCTCGATGAGACGGCAATATGGTTTGAGCCGCTGCACCTGGGCCCAGGCATGGTCGTTTGTGATAACGGCCGGAACCTGGTAGCAGCTCTGGAGCTTGCCGGACTCCAACATGTTCCATGCCTGGCCCACGTCTTCAACCTAGTGGTGCAACGTTTCCTAAAGAGCTACCCCAATGTTCCAGAGCTACTGGTGAAAGTGCGGCGCATGTGCGCCCACTTTCGCAAGTCGACAGTAGCCGCTGCTAGCTTAAAATCTCTCCAGCAACGCCTGCATGTGCCACAACACCGGCTTTTGTGCGACGTCCCCACACGCTGGAACTCAACGTTTCAGATGTTGAATAGAGTGGTTGAGCAGCAGAGACCTTTGATGGAATACCAGCTACAAAACCCTAGGGTGCCACAAAGTCAGCTGCCTCAGTTTCACATCCATGAGTGGCCATGGATGAGAGACCTTTGTGACATCCTACGGGTCTTTGAGGAGTCCACAAGGAGGGTGAGCTCTGAGGATGCGATGGTGAGCCTTACAATCCCGCTCTTGTGTGTTCTGAGAGAATCCCTGATTGACATCAGGGATAACTCAGATCACACAGAGGAGTTAGGGATAGCATCCGATCCGTCACAGCTGGAGAGTAGGTCCACACATCTGTCCGCTTCACTGCGTTTAATGGAGGAGGAGGAGGAGGAGGAGGAAGAAGAGTTGTCCGATGATGTGATGGTGATACAGGAGGCTTCCGGGCAACTTCGAATCGTCCCATTGTTGCAGCGCGGATGGGTAGACATGGAGGATGAGGAGGAAATGGAGATTGAACTTTCCGGTGGGGCCAGAGGAGTCATGCCAACTAACACTGTGGCAGACATGGCTGAGTTCATGTTGGGGTGCTTTACAACCGACAAGCGTATTGTCAAAATCATGGAGGACAACCAGTACTGGATCTTTGCTATCCTTGACCCCCGGTATAAAAACAACATCTCGTCTTTTATTCCGGTAGAGGGGAGGGCCAATCGCATCAATGCTTGCCACAGGCAATTGGTGCA